>NC_023756.2:19460031-19778430 GCF_000499845.2 Phaseolus vulgaris
GTACCATTTTTCTTCTTTCTCTCTCTCCATATTCTCTTCTCTCCCTCTCTCCTAATTTTTTCTCCCAAACTTCATCTATTTTAGAATCTGATCATACCACGCTGTAGCTGAGGAGTTAAGGAACATTTCTATCCGATCAGATTTTCAAACAGAGTAAGTTCATTTTTACTCTAAATATCCTTTGCTTCCTCCTTTAGCTAATCTTCACAATATTTTCCATGTATCCTAGCTAAGAAAGTACGTACCTGATCCTAGCCACATTCTAGAGTTTGATTCCATCCAGGTGAAAGAAAATCTGTCATTTGAAGTGAAGCCAATCAGAATTATAGATTCACAAGTGAAACAACTTCGTGGAAGGAGTATTCCCATGGTGAAAGTATTGCGGGATCTCATCTCTGGAGACTCCACTTGGGAAATTGAAGAGGAGATACGAGCATCATACCGTAGTCTCTTTATTGGTAAGTTCATTTTCGAGGACGAAAATTTTTGTAGTTGGAGATAATGTAACAGCGTGCCCTTTTTTAAAACCAACAGAAACATTCTTCACACCACAGTACCATTTTTCTTCTTTCTCTCTCTCTCTCCATATTCTCTTCTCTCCCTCTCTCATAATTTTCTCTCCCAAACTTCATCTATTTTAGAATCTGATCATACCACGCTGTAGCTGAGGAGTTAAGGAACATTTCTACCCGATCAGATTTTCAAACAGAGTAAGTTCATTTTTACTCTAAATATCCTTTGTTCTCTGTTTTTCCCTAGGATTTAGTCATCAATCTTGGTGGGGTCAGTGGGGAATAAAATTCTAAAAGTTGCTTGGAAAGCAAGCAATTGAGGAAGGGAAGCTAAATTTAATTTTTAATAGCACCCTAGGATAGAAGATCTGAATGCGGAAGGGACGTGGTCCCAATATTCAATTTTCTCTTGCAGGAATGTTGTGTGTTTATATATTGGGTTGTTTGTTTGTATATTATTTAAATTTGTAAAAATATTATATTTTGATGATTTAGTATTAAAGTGTTATTTTTTCATGTCAAATAGACTTTTGAATATTGTGGATCAATTTTTGAATGCTGTTGTATGACGGAATGGTATGGAGTTGAATTCATACATTTGGGATAATGTATGGACTGATGTTTGTTGTGTATTAAGTATTGATGCCTATGTGGTAACAGAGATCTCCGAGCTTCACTGATGATCTAAGTCACATAGACTAAGATATCAGGTGGTGAAAAGCTGATGGGGGAGTTCATGCACACCGTGACATATGAGATGCACGACTTGGGTTGTATTGAACTTACCCCGATCCTTTCTGTTGGATTCGCCGGTAATCTTTGGATCAGGTGTTAGTCTTTGGTAGGACTTACTTAATACGGGTCTTCCGGAAGACGTTGTTTGTTGAATATCTTGGATCTGTAGATCCATGTGAGATCTATGTGATTGTTTTAATGTTGGGATTTGAAGAAGATTTTATAATTTGAGAAATTGATCATGTAACTTGGTTTTCTCTTTTGATTTAATTGCGTATATTATAAAATTCTATTTTCACTAGCTTACCCTTGCTTTTCTTGTTGTGTTTGAACTGCGATGACTGTACTACGTACACGAGCAGATGATCTTACAGGTGTCTGAGGATCAGAAGAGTTTTAAGGCGTTGGTTTTGAAACTTATATTGTAAATATTTGTATTTCTATATGTCCTAATCACGTATTAGGAATATTTTGAAAAACTGTAAGCTTGTATAAAAATATGTAGAACCGGTATTGTAATAGTTATATGCAAATTATGGGGTGTTGCATTTAATGGTATCAGAGAGGTTCATCCTTAGGATAACCTGAGGGTAGTGGGTTTATTTTGTTTCTCTTGCGTCTAGATTTTTGTTTAAGTCTAGCCTCAAGACTTAGTTAAAAGTTTCTAATAAGATGTTTGACAAAGTTGTTTTTCTTGAAATCTTGTTTGTGTTCGAGTCAAGTTAATTGTTACGAATAAAGATGAAAGTATTAAGAATGAAAAGAATCTTGATAGAGTGGTGAGTGTGCACACTCATGACTAGATCAAGATTATTTTCTATCTTAATTATAAGTAGCTAGAGTATATTTTAGAGATAAGTTTTGATTGGTTTTTACCTGTTCTGTATGATTATTTCTTTGAAGTTAATTTGTCTTAAAGAGGTAGTTGGAAATTTTAGTAATTTCTAACCCAATTCTTTATGTGCTTAGAAGATGGCACGTAGACCACCTACTCCTCCTCCACCAGTAGATATGCCCAACTTAGCTCGGGCAATAGAGATGATGGCAACAACCTTGCAACAACAAAGTGCTACTATGGCACAACAGCATCAAGCCGCCCTTCATCAATTAGAAACAGCTATATTAGCAGCAGAAGCATCTCAACTTCATCAACAACCCCATACTTTTAGTCTTGAGGATTTTCTAAGACATAATCCACCCAGATTTAATGGCAAGGTAAATCCAGATGGAGCAGACCAGTGGGTGAGAGACACAGAAAGAATCTTTGAAGCTACTCAATGCCCTGAAGAGAGAAAGTTATCTTATGCCATCTATATGCTTATTGAAGAAGCTGAGTTTTGGTGGATAGGCATGAAGCAAATGATGGAAGACAAAGGAGAAGATGCCACTTGGGAGAACTTCAAAGTAAGATTCATGGAGGAGTATTTTCCTGATAGTGTCAGGTATGCAAAAGAAATTGAATTCATGCAGTTGGAACAAGGAAATCTTTCAGTCACTGAATATGCTACTAGGTTCAAACACCTAGCTAGATTCTACACCCAGACCATGACTGAGGCTTGGAGATGTAGAAAATTTGAGTTTGGGTTGAAGCAAGAACTTAAAGAAGTGGTGATTCCTATGTCTATTAGAGATTTCCCTGCTCTAGTGGAGAAAGAGAAAGTAGTGGAGAGTTTGAAAAATAGTAGCAGACTTGCTAAGCCTCAAGTGGGAGGACCTTCTAAAAGCATGCCTAAATATGAAGATAGAAAGAAACCTTATTTCAGACCTCAATCTTATAACAGCGAAAGATCCAGTTCTCAATCACCACCTAGTTTCAGATGTTTTAGATGCGGTGGGCCACATGTTGTTAGATTTTGCCCTCATCCAGTGTCTAATGTGACATGTGATAGATGTCACAGGTATGGTCATGCAACAAAAGACTGTCGTGTCCAATTGGGAGCTCCAAATTCTGGTGGAGTGCAGCAAGTACAACAAAATAGTAATCAAAAACCCAAAGCTGCTGACAGAGTTTTTGCTATTAGTGGAGCAGAAGCTTTACAGTCTGATAGCCTTGTTAGAGGTATTTGTTCTATCTCTGGAACACAGTTATCTGTATTGTTTGACTCTGGGGCAACCCATTCTTTTATATCTTTTGATTGTGCTAAGAAACTTAAGTTGCTAGTCCGAGAATTAGAATTTGAGTTGGTGGTATCTACACCAACAGAAGGTATTATAGTAACTTCTTCCATGTGTGCTGAGTGTCCAGTAATTATAGATGGGCATAGATACAAGATCAACATGATTTGTATACCTTTAAAAGATTTGGAGGTTATCTTGGGAATGGATTGGTTGTCTGCTAATCATATCCTTATAAATTGTGGTTGGAAGAAGTTAATTTTCCCTAAATTAGAAGGAATGCAGGTTATCTCATCTCATCAGTTTGAGAGAGAGATACGAGAAGGTGCAAAATGTTTTATGCTCTTGGCTTGTTCTATAGTTACTGATAAAGTACAAAAAGATATGTTTGTAGTTCAGGAGTTTATGGATGTATTTCCTGATGAGATTCCTGGACTTCCACCTAAAAGAGAGATAGAGTTTGCAATAGACTTGTTCCCGGAGCAGGCCCTGTGTCAATTTCTCCATATCGGATGGCACCAGCGGAGTTAGCTGAATTGAAGAAACAATTCATTCGACCTAGTGTTTCTCCATGGGGAGCTCCAGTGCTATTAGTGAAGAAGAAAGATGGTTTGTCACGTCTATGCATAGATTACAGACAATTAAACAAGTTAACAATAAAGAATAAATATCCTCTTCCTAGAATTGATGACTTGATGGATCAGTTGCATGGGGCAGTTGTCTTTTCTAAGATAGATCTGCGCTCAGGTTATCACCAAATTTAAGTGAAAGCGGAAGATGTTCAGAAGACTGCTTTTAGATCAAGGTATGGTCACTATGAATTTTTGGTCATGCCATTTGGTGTGACTAATGCTCCAGCTATTTTCATGGATTATATGAATCGGATATTCAGACCTTTTCTTGATAAGTTTGTGGTAGTGTTCATAGATGACATCTTGATTTATTCTCGTACAAGGGAAGAACATGCAGAACATCTTAGAACCGTCCTGAACATTTTGAGAGAAAAACAGTTATATGCTAAACTTTCAAAATGTGACTTCTGGATATCAGAAATACAATTTTTAGGACATGTAATCTCTGCACAGGGAATATCAGTAGATCCTTCTAAAGTGGAGGTTGTACTTCAGTGGGAGCGTCCTAAAACAGTTACAGAAATTAGAAGTTTTGTCGGGTTAGCAGGATATTACAGGAGATTTATAGAAGGCTTTTCTAAAATAGTGGCTCCTTTGACCCAATTGACTAGAAATGATCATCCTTTTGCATGGACTGAACAATGTGAGAGAAGCTTTGAAGAGTTGAAAAGAAGGTTGACTAATGCTCCTGTATTGACAATCCCTGATACCAATCAGTCTTTTGAAGTTTTCTGTGATGCTTCCTATCAAGGATTGGGTTGTATTTTGATGCAGAATAAGAAAGTTTTTGCCTACGCTTCTCGTCAGTTAAAGGTGCATGAAAGAAATTATCCAACTCATGATCTAGAATTGGCAGCAGTTGTCTTTGCTTTAAAAATATGGAGACATTTTCTTTACGGAGTTAGTATTAATGTGTTCAGTGATCATAAAAGCTTGAAATATTTGTTTGATCAGAAGGAGTTAAATATGAGGCAGAGGAGATGGATGGAATTTTAATAAGACTATGATTTTCAGCTAATATATCATCCTGGGAAGGCAAATGTTGTTGCAGATGCGTTGAGTCGTAAAAAGATACAAATGTCGTCGCTTATGATTAAAGAGCTAGCATTGATTGAAGATTTCAGGAGTATGAATTTGGAGGTTTCCATGTCTTCAAATTGCATTAGTTGTAATACACTTGTTATAACTAATGAATTTCTCGAGAAGGTGAAGGAGAAGCAGTTGGAAGATTCAAAATTGAAGAACTTCATGGGCTTATTAAATACTGACAAAGCTAAAGACTTCTCTTTAGGAGTGGATGGTATTTTGAGATTCAAAACTAGAATATGTATACCAGAGGATAATGAACTAAAGCAAACAGTATTATCTGAAGGTCATAAAAGCAAACTCAGTTTACATCCAGGAATGACCAAGATGTATCAAGATCTCAAGAAGTCTTATTGGTGGCATGACATGAAGAATGATGTAGCTAAGTTTGTAGCTGCTTGCTTGACTTGTCAGAAATCAAAGATTGAACATCAACGACCTGGAGGCATGTTAACTTAGTTAGACATTCCAGTGTGGAAGTGAGATAGTATCTCAATGGATTTTGTTACCCACTTACCACGTACTTTGCGGAAGCATGACTCTGTTTGGGTCATAGTGGACAGACTGACAAAGACGGCACACTTCCTACCTATAGACTTGAGAATCTCTATGCAGAAGTTGGCCCAGATTTACATAGATGAAATAGTCAGATTGCATGGTGTACCCTCTAGCATAATTTCTGATAGAGATCCTAGATTCACCTCCAGATTCTGGCAAACACTTCAAGAAGCTTTGGGGACTAAACTCAGACTTAGTTCAGCATACCATCCTCAAACTGATGGACAATCAGAGAGAAGTATCCAGTCCTTAGAGGATTTGCTTAGGACTTGTGTGTTAGATCATTTGGGCAGTTGGGATGAAATTCTACCATTGGCAGAGTTCACTTACAATAACAGTTACCAAGCTAGCATAGGAATGTTTCCTTTCGCGGCATTGTATGGAAGAAAGTGCAGGACACCTTTGTGGTGGTTTCAGGATGGTGAAAGTGTGTTAATTGGACCAAAATTAATACAACAAACCAATGAGAAAGTCATAATGATTCAGGAGAGATTGAAAACATCTCTTAGCAGGCAAAAATCTTATGCAGATAAAAAAAGAAGACATTTAGAATTCTCTGCGGGTGAGCATGTCTTTTTGAGAGTTACACCGTTCACTGGTGTAGGAAGAGCACTCAAATCTAAGAAATTGACTCCTAAGTTCATAGGACCTTATCAAATTCTCAGGAGAATAGGCCCTATGGCTTATGAAATTGCTTTGCCTCCTCCTTTAGCTAATCTTCACAATATTTTCCATGTATCCCAGCTAAGAAAGTACGTACCTGATCCTAGCCACATTCTAGAGTCTGATTCCATCCAGGTGAAAGAAAATCTGTCATTTGAAGTGAAGCCAATCAGAATTATAGATTCACAAGTGAAACAACTTCGTGGAAGGAGTATTCCCATGGTGAAAGTATTGCGAGATCTCATCTCTGGAGACTCCACTTGGGAAATTGAAGAGGAGATACGAGCATCATACCCTAGTCTCTTAATTGGTAAGTTCATTTTCGAGGACGAAAATTTTTGTAGTTGGAGATAATGTAACAGCGTGCCCTTTTTTAAAACCAACAGAAACATTCTTCACACCACAGTACCATTTTTCTTCTTTCTCTCTCTCTCTCTCTCTCTCCATATTCTCTTCTCTCCCTCTCTCCTAATTTTCTCTCCCAAACTTCATCTATTTTAGAATCTGATCATACCACGCTGTAGCTGAGGAGTTAAGGAACATTTCTACCCGATCAGATTTTCAAACAGAGTAAGTTCATTTTTACTCTAAATATCCTTTGTTCTCTATTTTTCCCTAGGATTTAGTCATCAATCTTGGTGGGGTCAGTTGAGAAGTTTAATCCTCTCAACTTATTCTACTACATACTGAATTTTTGTTTTGTTTGGATAATTTGCATTAGGCCCGTAAATCTTGAAGCTTATCCAAACGGTGGGGAATAAAATTCTAAAAGTTGCTTGGAAAGCAAGCAATTGAGGAAAGGAAGCTAAATTTAATTTTTAATAGCACCCTAGGATAGAAGATCTGAATGCAGAAGGGACGTGGTCCCAATATTCAATATTCTCTTGCAGGAATGTTGTGTGTTTATATATTGGGTTGTTTGTTTGTATATTATTTAAATTTGTAAAAATATTATATTTTGATGATTTAGTATTAAAGTGTTATTTTTTCATGTCAAATAGACTTTTGAATATTGTGGATCAATTTTTTAATGCTGTTGTATGACGGAATGGTATGGAATTGAATTCATACATTTGGGATAATGTATGGACTGATGTTTGTTGTGTATTAAGTATTGATGCCTATGTGGTAACAGAGATCTCCGAGCTTCACTGATGATCTCAGTCACATAGACTAAGATATCAGGTGGTGAGAAGCTGATGGGGGAGTTCATGCACACCGTGACATATGAGATGCACGGCTTGGGTTGTATTGAACTTACCCCGATCTTTTCTGTTGGATTCGCCGGTAATATTTGGATAAGGTGTTAGTCTCTGGTAGGACTTACTTAATACGGGTCTTCCAGAAGACGTTGTTTGTTGAATATCTTGGATCTGTAGATCCATGTTTGATCTATGTGATTGTGTTAATGTTGGGATTTGAAGAAGATTGTATAATTTGAGAAATTGATCATGTAACTTGGTTTTCTCTTTTGATTTAATTGCGTATATTATAAAATTCTATTTTCACTAGCTTATCCTTTCTTTTCTTGTTGTGTTTGAACTGCGATGACTGTACTACGTACACGAGCAGATGATCTTACAGGTGTCTGAGGATCAGAAGAGTTTTAAGGCGTTGGTTTTGAAACTTATATTGTAAATATTTGTATTTCTATATGTCCTAATCACGTATTAGGAATATTTTGAAAAACTGTAAGCTTGTATAAAAATATGTAGAACCGGTATTGTAATAATTATATGTAAATTATGGGGTGTTACAGGTATTTTGTATTATAACCGTTTTCTGGTCTACACAATTTTTTTTGATTCTACCCTTATTTAATATATCTTATCTTATTAATACAATAGAGTATTTTTTAATTTTTTAAATTAATATTAATGTACAATTTTTATTTGTCACTTTTTCCTTAGTTCCTTATTTTAAGGCAACAAAAAAAAGCATATTCTCACATATTTTCACACCAAATCTCACATATAAAATAAAGTAACATCTACTTTTAATCACTCTATTTTATGTATTTCAATTTCGACTAATTCAAAATTATTTTTATATGTATATTATATTTCTATCTTCGTTAAAATTTAGTAAAAGAAAAATATGTTTAATATTACTATTTTACTCTCAACTATATTTTAAAATTAAAAAAATAAAAATAAAATAAATTATTCAAATATTAAAAGAAACTTTCGTGGAATTATTCAATATTTTTTTAATATAACTAACATTATTAGTATTATTCTTTTTATTAAAATATATATTTTGCTCAGTTTTAAAGAAAATTAATTACTTTAATTACTTTCATTTATTATTTTCAAACTATTTACCTGCCTAAATGATACACATGCCCCAGTTTTCAAACATAGTTTGTCTTTGCCAGAAAGCCAGCTGTGAATTGTTCAATGAAATTGGGAGCACGTGCCCCACAATAAAAGCAAACAATGAAATTCATAATTGAGTATTAATTTCTTTAAAAGTGATTTTAATTTTTATGAACTACCCTATTCAAAGTGCCACAAATATCATCTTCTTATAATTTATATGATAATTTTTATTACAAATTTCAACTAGAGGTAATATTATTTGGTAATATATTACAATTAAAAATCAATTTTAAAAGATTAAATTAAATTTAAAATAATTTTTTTAATATAATATTAGAATTATTTAATATATATAATAATATAATAAATTCAAAAAATTATTATTAAAGTAAATTCTAAATAATTTTAATATTGTTACAATACATTCTAAGTAAATTTTAAATTTAATTTAACTTTATAAAACTAACTTAGAGTAATGTTTGTATTTATTTATATACTATATTGATTTTATTTCTAATTAATGTATAATCTCCAATATTATTATAAAAATTAATAAATATTTTTTATAAAATAAAATACCTCAATGAAAAAAAAATATTATTTCGTATTCAAATCTTATAAAAAATATAATTACAAGAAAGATCCATTAAAAATAATCAGAATGAAAATATTGGCATTTTCACTGTATTTCAGTCAGATAATTTTAAAATCGACCCATTTTTTGAAATTTTAAAGAGAGGATAAAAATTTGGAGTAAATTGAATTTCCCTATCTTTTTCTTAAATTTTCTCCAAAGTCCTTTTTCTTACTTTATTAATCATTTCAGCAACTTTAAAATGAATATATATGCTGCAACTTTTAAATTTTTTATAGCGTTCCTCACTCTATAAGGTTAAAAACTAAGAATATATAATATTACCTAGGATAAAAACAGTAATTTACTGAAGAAAATAAATCAAAACTCATAATTTCAGCACAAATTTTGTTTTCTTTCAAATTTGCTAGTTTGGGTTTTATCTTTAAAATAAGATGAAACAAATCTTACCTTTTTCTTTGGCTTTGGAACCTTTGCCAATTTAATATCTTCAGCATTATTTTCTAGATACCCCTTTATCTCCGGGTCGTTCATGTTCTCTATCATATCAATCTATGAAACAATCAAAACATTTAGTATGAACAAATATCAAAAGTGTTAGATACGAGTTAGGGTTGAAACATTACTAAAGTGATTCTCTTTAATTTAATAATTTTTTTATAAAAAAAACTAATTTAAAAATTTAGGCCAAATTATATGGTGAAGAAAACAAAAAGAATAAAATTATATATATACATATAGCCATTTCTTTTTGAGAATTTACGGCAAAGCTATATGGTGAAGAAACAAAGAAGATATACACATATCCATTTCTTTTGAGAATTTAAGGTAAAGTTATATGGTGAAGAGACACAAAAGATAAGGACATACCCATGACTTAAGGTGTAACAACGTAACTTTTCTTAAAAACAAAAACAGAAGTTGCACTCCCTCACAGTGCCATTTTCTTCTCTCTCTCTCTCTCTCTACATATTCTTTTCTCTCCCAATCTTCATCTATTTTAGAATCTGATCAAACCACGTTGTAGCTGGCATGTTAAGGAACATTTCTACCCGATCAGATTTTCAAACAGAGTAAGTTCATTTTTGCTCTAAAGTTCCTTTGTTCTCTATTTTTCCTTAGGATTTAGTCATCAATCTTGGTGGAGTCAGTTGAGAAGTTTAATCCTCTCAACTTATTCTACTATATACTGAATTGTTGTTATGTTTGGATAATTTGCATTAGGCCCGTAAATCTTGAAGTTTATCGAGACTGTGGGGAATAAAATTCTAAAAGTTGCTTGGAAAGCAAGCAATTGAGGTAAGGGAAGCTAAATTTAAGTTTTAATAACACCCTAGGATAGAAGATCTGAATGCGGAAGGGACGTGGTCCCAATATTCAATATTCTCTTGCAGGAATGTTGTGTGTTTATATATTGGGTTGTTTGTTTGTATATTATTTAAATTTGTAAAAATATTATATTTTGATGATTTAGTATTAAAGTGTTATTTTTTCATGTCAAATAGACTTTTGAATATTGTGGATCAATTTTTGAATGCTGTTGTATGACGGAATGGTATGGAATTGAATTCATACATTTGGGATAATGTATGGACTGATGTTTGTTGTGTATTAAGTATTGATGCCTATGTGGTAACAGAGATCTCCGAGCTTCACTGATGATCTCAGTCACGTATACTAAGATATCAAGTGGTGAGAAGCTGATGGGGGAGTTGATGCACACCGTGACATATGAGATGCACGACTTGGGTTGTATTAAACTTACCATGATCCTTTTTGTTGGATTCGCTGGTAATCTTTGGATCAGGTGTTAGTCTCTGGTAGGACTTACTTAATACGGGTCTTCCGGAAGACGTTGTTTGTTGAATATTCTGGATGTGTGGATCCATGTGAGATCTATGTGATTGATTTATGTTGGAATTTGAAGAAGATTGAATAATTGAGAAATTGGCCATGTAATTTGATTTTCTCTTTTAATTTAATTTCGTATATTATAAAATTTTATTTTCACTAGCTTACCCTTGCTTTTTGTGTTGTGTTTAAACTGCGATGACTGTACTATGTACACGAGCAGACAGGTGCAGGAAAGCCGTAGAGGTTTCAGAGTTTTATTTTGAGCTATGGATATGTAAATATTTGTATTTAATTCTAATAATGTATTAGGAATGTTTTGAAAAACTCCAAATTTGTATAGAAATACGTAGAACTTGTATTGTAATAGTTAGATGTTATTTTCTGGGGTGTTACATTTAATGGTATCAGAGCAGTTCATGCTTAGGATAACCTGAGGGTAGTGGGTTTATTCAGTTTCTCCTGCGTGTAGATTTTTGTTTAAGTCTAGCCTTAAGACTTAGTTAAAAGTTTCTAATAAGATGTTTGACAAAGTTGTTTTTCTTGAAATCTTGTTTGTGTTCGAGTCAAATTAATTGTTATGAATAAAGATGAAAGTATTAAGAATGAAAAAAAATCTTAATAGAGTGGTGAGGGTGCACACTCATGACTGGATCAAGATTATTTTCTATCTTAATTCTAAATCGTTAGAGTACATTTTAGAGATAAGTCTTGATTGGTTTTGTATCTATTTTGTGTGAATATTTCTTTTAAGTTAATTTGTCTTAAAGACGTAGTTGGAAATTTTTAGTAATTTCTAACCCAATTCTTTACGTGCTTAGTAGACGGCACGTAAATCACCTACTCCTCCTCCACCAGTAGATATGCCCAACTTAGCACGGGCAATAGAGATGATGGCAACAACCTTGCAACAACAAAGTGCTACTATGGCACAACAGCATCAGGCTGCCCTTCATCAATTAGAAACTACTAGATTAGCAGCTGAAGCATCTCAGATTCATCAACAACCCCATACCTTTAGTCTAGAGGATTTTCTGAGACACAATCCAGATGGAGCAGACCAGTGGGTGAGAGACATAGAAACAATCTTTGAAGCTACTCAATGCCCTGAAGAGAGAAAGTTATCCTATGTCATTTATGTACTAACTGAAGAAGCTGAATTCTCGTGGATAGGCATGAAGCAAATGATGGAAGACAAAGGAGAAGATGCCACTTGGGAGAACTTCAAAGTAAAATTCTTGGAGGAATAATTTCGTGATAGTGTCAGGTATGCAAAAGAAATTGAATTCATGCAGCTGGAATAAGGAAATCTTTCAGTCACTGAATACGCTACTAGGTTCAAACACCTAGCTAGATTCTACACCCAAACCATGATTGTGGCTTGGAGATGTAAAAAAATTGAGTTTGGGTTGAAGCAATAACTTAAAGAAGTGGTGATTCCTATATCTATTAGAGATTTTCCTACTGTAGTGGAGAAAGCAAAAGTAGTGGAGAGTTTGAAAAATAGTAGAAGACTTGCTAAGCCTCAAGTGGGAGGACCTTCACAGTCTGATAACCTTGTTAGAGGTATTTGTTCTATCCTTGGAACACAATTATCTGTATTGTTTGATTTTGGGGCAACCCATTCTTTTATTTCTTTTGACTGTGCTAAGAAGCTTAAGTTGCCAGTCCGAGAATTAGAAATTGAGTTGGTGGTATCTACACCAAAAGAAGGTATTATAGTAACCTCTTCCATGTGTGCTGAGTGTCTAGTAATTATAGATGGGTGGAGATACAAAATCAGCATGATTTGTATACCTCTAAAAGATCTGGAGGTTATATTGGGAATGGATTGGTTGTATGCTAATCATATCCTTGTAGATTGTGGTCGAAAGAAGTTAATTTTCCCTGGATTAGAAGGAATGCAGGTTATCTCAGCTCATCAGTTTGAGAGAGAGATACAAGAAGGTGCAGAATGTTTTATGCTTTTGGCTTGTTCTATAGTTACTGATAAAGTACAAAAAGATATGTTTGTAGTTCAGGAGTTTATGGATGTATTTCTTGATGATATTCCTGCACTTCCACCTAAAAGAGAGATAGAGTTTGCAATAAACTTGATTCCTGGAGCAGGCCCTGTGTCAATTTCTCCATACCGAATGGCACCAGCAGAGTTAGCTGAATTGAAGAAACAACTAGAAGACTTATTGGAGAAACAATTCATTCGACCTAGTGTTTCTCCATGGGGAGCTCCAGTGCTATTAGTGAAGAAGAAAGATGGTTCGTCACGTCTATGCATAGATTAAAGACAATTAAACAAGTTAACAATAAAGAATAAATATCCTCTTCCTAGAATTGATGATCTGGTGGATCAATTGCATGGGGCAGTTGTCTTTTCTAAGATAGATTTGCGCTCAGGTTATCACCAAATTTCAGTGAAAGCGGAAGATGTTCAGAAGACTGCTTTTAGATCAAGTTATGGTCACTATGAATTTCTAGTCATGCCATTTGGTGTGAACAATGCTCCAGCTATCTTTATGGATTATATGAATCGGATATTTAGACCTTTTCTTGATAAGTTTGTGGTAGTGTTCATAGATGACATCTTGATTTATTCTCGTACAAGGGAAGAACATGCAGAACATTTTAGAACTGTCCTGAACATTTTAAGAGAAAAACAGTTATATGCTAAACTTTCAAAATGTGACTTCTGGATGTCAGAAATACAATTTTTAGGACATGTCATCTCTGCACAGGGAATATCAGTAGATCCTTCTAAAGTGGAGGTTGTACTTCAGTGGGAGCGTCCTAAAACAGTTACAAAAATTAAAAGCTTTGTTGGGTTAGTAGGATATTACAGGAGATTTATAGAAGGCTTTTCTAAAATAGTGGCTCCTTTGACCCAATTGATTAGAAAGGATCATCCTTTTGCACTTGAAGAATGTGAAAGAAGCTTTGAATCGTTGAAAAGAAGGTTGACTAATGCTCCTGTATTGACAATCCCTGATACCAATCAGTCTTTTGAAGTTTTTTGTGCTGCTTCCTATCAGGGATTGGGTTGTGTTCTGATGCAGAATAAGAAAGTTGTTGCCTACGCTTCTCGTCAGTTAAAGGTGCATGAAAGAAACTATCCAACTCATGATCTAGAATTGGCAACAATTGTCTTTGCTTTAAAAATATGGAGGCATTTTCCTTATGGAGTTAGTTTTGATGTGTTCAGTGATCATAAAAGCTTGAAGTATTTGTTTGATCAGAAGGAGTTAAATATGAGGCAGAGGAGATGGATTGAATTTTTAAAAGACTATGATTTGCAGCTAATATATCATCCTGGGAAGGCAAATATTGTTGCAGATGTGTTGAGTCGTAAAAAGATACAAATGTCGTCGCTTATGATTAAAGAGCTAGCATTGATTGAAGATTTCAGGAGTATGAATTTGGAGGTTTCCATGTCTTCAAATTGCATTAGTTGTAATACACTTGTTATAAATAATGAATTTCTGGAGAGAGTGAAGGAGAAGCAGTTGGAAGATTCAAAATTGAAGAACTTCACGGGCTTATTAAACACTAACAAAGCTAAAGACTTCTCTTTAGAAGTGGATGGTATTTTGAGATTCAAAAGAATAGAATGTGCATACCAGAGGATAATGAACTAAAACAAACAGTGTTGCATGAAGGTCATAGAAGCAAACTCAGTTTACATCCAGGAATGACCAAGATGTATCAAAATCTCAAGAAGTCTTATTGGTGGCATGGCATGAAGAATGATGTAGCTAACTTTATAGCTGCTTGCTTAACTTTTCAGAAATCAAAGATTGAACATCAACGACCTGGAGGCATGTTAACTCAGTTAAACATTCCAGTGTGGAAGTGGGATAGTATCTCAATGGATTTTGTTACCCACTTACCACGTACTTTGCGGAAGCATGACTTTGTTTGGGTTATAGTGGACAGGCTGACAAAGACGGCACACTTCCTACCTATAGACTTGAGAATCTCTATGCGGAAGTTGGCCCAGATTTACATAGATGAAATAGTCAGATTGCATGGTGTACCCTCCATCATAGTTTCAGATAGAGATCCGAGATTCACCTCTAGATTCGGGAAAACACTTCAAGAAGCTTTGGGGACTAAACTCAGACTTAGTTCAACATACCATCCTCAGACTGATGGACAATCAGAGAGAACTATCCAGTCCTTAGAGGATTTGCTTAGGACTTGTGTGCTAGATCATTTAGGCAGTTGGGATGAAATTCTACCACTGGTAGAGTTCACTTACAATAATAGTTACCAAGCTAGCATAGGAATGGCTCATTTTGAGGCATTGTACGGAAGAAAGTGCAGGACACCTTTGTGCTGGTTTCAGGATGGTGAAAGTGTGTTAATTGGACCATAATTAATACAACAAACCAAAGAGAAAGTTGAAATGATTCAGGAAAGATTGAAAACATCTCTCAGCAGGCAAAAATCTTATGCAGATCAAAGAAGAAGACCTTTAGAATTCTCTGCGGGCGAGCATGTCTTTTTGAGAGTTACACCGTTCACTGGTGTAGGAAGAGTAGTCAAATCCAAGAAATTGACTCCTAAGTTCATAGGACCTTATCAAATTCTTAGAAGAATAGGCCCTGTGGCTTACGAAATTGCTTTGCCTCCTCCTTTAGCTAACTTTCACAATATTTTCCATGTATCCCAGCTAAGAAAGTACGTACATGATCCTAGTCACAATCTAGAGTCTGATTCCATCCAGGTGAAAGAAAATTTGTCATTTGAAGTAAAGCCAATCAGAATTTTAGATTCACAAGTGAAACAACTTCTGGAGATTCTACTTGTGAAATTGAAGAGGAGATACGAGCATCATACCCTGACCTCTTTCTCGGGAAGTTCATTTTCGAAGACGAAATTGTTTTGTAGTTGGAGATAATGTAACAACGTAACTTTTCTTAAAAACAAAAACAGAAGTTGCACCCCCTCACAGTGCCATTTTCTTCTTTCTCTCTCTCTCTCCATATTCTTTTCTCTCCCTCTCTCCATATTCTTTTCTCTCCCTCTCTCCATATTCTTTTCTCTCTCTCTCTTAATTTTCTCTCCCAATCTTCATCTATTTTAGAATCTGATCGAACCACGTTGTAGCTGGCGTGTTAAGGAACATTTCTACCCGATCAGATTTTCAAACAGAGTAAGTTCATTTTTGCTCTAAAGTTCCTTTGTTCTCTATTTTTCCTTAGGATTTAGTCATCAATCTTGGTGGGGTCAGTTGAGAAGTTTAATCCTCTCAACTTATTCTACTATATACTGAATTTTTGTTCTGTTTGGATAATTTGCATTAGGCCCGTAAATCTTGAAGTTTATCGAGACTGTGGGGAATAAAATTCCAAAAGTTGCTTGGAAAGTAAGCAATTAAGGTAAGGGAAGCTAAATTTAATTTTTAATAGCACCCTAGGATAGAAGATCTGAATGCGGAAGGGACGTGGTCCCAATATTCAATTTTCTTGCAGGGATGTTGTCTTTTTATATATTGGGTTGTTTGTTTATATATTATTTAAATTTATAAAAATATTATATTTTGATGGTTTAATATATAAGTGTTATTTTTTTTTATGTTAATTACACTTTCGAATATTGTGGATCACTTTTTGAAAGATATTGTATGACAGAATGGTATGGAATTGAATTCATACATTTGGGATAATGTATGGACTGATGTTTGATGTGTATTAAGTATTGATGCCTATGTGGTAACAGAGATCTCCGAGCTTCACTGATGATCTAAGTCACATAGACTAAGATATTAGGTGGTTTGAAGCTGATGGGGAGTTCATGCACACCGTGACATATGAGATGCACGGCTTGGGTTGTATTAAACTTACCCTGATCCTTTCTGTTGAATTCGCTGGTAATCTTTGGATCAGGTGTTAGTCTCTGGTAGGACTTACTTAATACGGGTCTTCCGGAAGACGTTGTTTGTTGAATATTCTGGATGTGTGGATCCATGTGAGATCTATGTGATTGATTTATGTTGGAATTTGAAGAAGATTGAATAATTGAGAAATTGGCCATGTAATTTGATTTTCTCTTTTAATTTAATTTCGTATATTATAAAATTTTATTTTCACTAGCTTACCCTTGCTTTTTGTGTTGTGTTTAAACTGCGATGACTGTACTATGTACACGAGCAGACAGGTGCAGGAAAGCCTTAGAGGTTTCAGAGTTTTATTTTGAACTATGGATATGTAAATATTTGTATTTAATCCTAATCATGTATTAGGAATGTTTTGAAAAACTCCAAGTTTGTATAGAAATACGTAGAACTTGTATTGTAATAGTTAGATGTTATTTTCTGGGGTTTTACATAAGGTCTTCTACATCTTTTCTTAATCTTCCTCCTTGGATGCAACTTTTTCTTTTTCTCCATCTACTTTCTTCTTGTTCTTTCCTCCTCCAAGAGTATCCATGCTTTTGTTTTAGTATGTTCAACAAAATATAAATTTACCCTTACTTAAAGAAAATGGTTCAACCAATTAGATGCTTGACAAGGCCAAGTGCCAACAAAGAGTATGTATACAATAAACTTAATTAAATATTTATGGTAATAAATATATGGTTAAATATGTTTTTCCCTTTCATGTACTCACACGAAAGTGGTTTTCGTCTCTATTCCAAATTTTAGAACTCCTGAACATTTGTATTAAGAAAATTATTAAAACTAATCTTTACCAATTTTTTGTGACAAACAAATTTTCATGTAAATTATAAGATGTTAAAATATTTCAAATTGTCTCGTTACTTACGTAGATGTTAAGATATTTTAATAAACATTAAAATTTCATTTATTACTTAGAAAAAAGCAGTGGTAAGAACTCATCCCAATAATTTTTTTTACTAAAAGTACTAATGTCTGATAGACAAAAATTAAATTCGTCCTATATTTAACCTCTATAAAACATTGCATGTGAATCTGATTTGAGAACACAACCATTCTTGGCCTTGTGCCAAGTCTAGTTATTGACTGATAAATGAAGGAGCTATTAGTGGCATAACACTGCTTAATTAGTGTAATTCATTTCAATATTACCATGAATTTTTATAATAATTAGCGTTGAACCGTTCAATGAATGGAATTTAATTTTATATTTTCCTTTTATTTTATTTTCGTGGAATTCCTTATAAAGAAACTAGTATACATAGTCACTTTTATATTTTTTTTCTTTATAATTTAACTTTGAAAAACACCATTTTTCAGTTCTTATCATTTATTATAGGGTAAATAAGTAACGAATCTTATTTTTTTTTACATATACTTATTTGTTGATATTATATCATTAAAGGAGAAGTAACACTTCTATTGCTTTTACCAAAAAAGGTAGTTCCTTTAAGGTAACTTTACTCCAAAGATGCATTAAGTAGTGTTATCAAGTGTTGAAAAATATTAAAGATATTTTTTTTTTTAATTTTAGAAATATAAAAAACAAAAAAAAAATGCATAAATTCTAAACAAATACCTTTCATCTCCTTTTACCACAAACCAGTAACACATAAAAAAATAAAGAACCCAAAAATCAACATCATACTCAACAAAATATATAGCAAATGAAACAACATAAATTTCAAGCCACTTCCAACACAAGATCTCATATGCCTTTTCAGCCCATAAACAGATACCAAGATCAGCAACAACATAACAAATTTTGAGAAGCGCCAAAAGAATATACATGATTAAGCCAAGCAAGTGGATGCACTTTTCATATTATTAATTAACAAATTTCAAACATACATGTCGGTTCATAATTCAATAAAAAAAAGCAAAATTAAATTTTGACAATTTCGATTTCAACCAATTCCATGTCTTTGTCTTTAATTGAGCCATATGAAACACTTTCTTCACATCAATCTTCCCTTATTTAAATACAATCCTATTTTTATGGTTGAAAATACTCTATTACAAGACAATCCACAAACCCTTCCAAACTAGATTTTGTCTTAGATTAAGATTGGGAAGATGAAATTGTTTAAAGTGAGACATTAACTCCATATGCTGAACAAACAAAATTCCTAACCATCTATAACATTTATTCCAAATATCATTTTCTATCACACACTCTACAAACACACACAGATGTAATAATAGAAATAACCCCTCTTCTATATAAATTAACACACTCTACAAACAGATGACAATGTTTTTGCTAAATATTTTGAGGGAAAGATACATAAACCGTGGATAATAATAATAAAAACAAACCATTAGTTATACCTTCCTTATTGAAAACTTGTTTAATCGTTAACATGTCAACGTGACCTAAATTAAAAAATAGTTTGTTTCTCTCAAAGATTAGAAGATTTTTTTTATCAACAATAAGAAATATATACATAAGAATCACTTCAGGGGTGATTCAATCCGTATACAAAACAACGGATACATCCTTACATCACACACCTTCCTACCAACAATTCAAAACTAGCCCTGCCAAAAACCACAACAGCACATAAGCTAAAGCGAAACAAGGCAATCCAGAGGAAAAAAAATACCAATCAGAATAAGAGAAACAAACAGGGGGGAATTTAGAAGTAATCAAAGACCAAACCTTCAATTGAGTTAAAGAAAAGATTTCAGAATAGTCCAACACTCCACCTTTGAATAAAATCTTGTTCCTGTAACTCCAAATCTCACTAACCACCGCAATCCAAATACTCTCTATCCCTAAATTGACTGACTCAGAAACATTACAGAACTGCAAAAAATTAGAGTAAGAATCATGAGGGGTAACCGACAAAATGTCTAACCACTTAAAATAGAGGTTCCACACCAATCAGACTATTCTACAATAAAAAAATACACAATTAGTCTCTTCCTCTTTTACCCCACATAAACAACAATGAGCGCTTCTGACTGCAATCTCACATCTAAGTAAAATTGCCATTATTAACAATAGAGTATAATCCTTAAAAAGAAATAATGTGAAGATCAAGTTGACTCGATCAAATTCTTAATTTGACTAAGTAGTTCAATCCTTACTAAGGTAGTTATTGGTCAATCATAAGTGTAAAATGTAAGGATAAAAGGAACATTTTGTATTGGTTTTGAGTATATGTTATATTTTTTCTGGTGAAACTATATTCTTCGAGTAAATATTACTCAAGCAATGGATTATATGCATTGGTTGATATATTTAACTATTAAGAGAGATATTCAAGTGATAGTTTAAGGCTTGATCGAGAGAGATGTTAATGTAATTTTTTTCCTCTAGAGTGAATTATACCCAAAAGCAACCTAAGGTTGTTCAAGTAGTGAAGTGATGGTGCATGAGATTCTTTACTATGTGATATTAATGATTTTGGAATTTGTCAGGTGATCCAATAAGTAGAATCACATCCAGGCGATGGTCGCTGGAGAGATGTAACCAATTTTTCTTCTCATTAGAATTGTATTACTTAAGTAATGAAATTCTCCCTAAATTAAGAAAAGAAGGTCATTCAAATGAGAGATGAACTTCTCAAAGAATATTTATATAAGAAAGATGATGACAAACATTGTAATGCCTTAAATTATTTACTATTATTTATTTTCTATTAATAAAGCTTGTTATATAGTTTAAAAAGGAACAATATTAATATATTAGTATGGGTAAACTTAAAATAATTATAAATAAATTTACAATTACAATAACTTTTTCAATTCATTTAAAAGCACTTGTCACACTCTTATTTCCAAAAAATCTAGATAATATTCACTTCTAAGTTTATAAAATTTTATACCAATCAATACACAATTATAAATTCAAAAAGGATGAAATATATTAAAAAAAACTAAATAATTTAGGTAATGTGATTTTATTCTCTTTGAACAAATTGTGTATAATGATTGGAGAAAAACTTTCATCACCCTACTTTTTCTCTAAATTACCAAAATTGTCTCTATATTTTATACCACAATAGATCTCTCTATAACTATCCACATTCCACAAATAATAGATTATTCATGGCAAAAAGTTCATACATAGGGAGATTTTTCTACCTCTATTAGCCCAATTATTAAACTTTTCAAAAAACAAATTGTTCCTTTACTTTTGTATCATCACAATCCTCGTTACCACATGACAAGCAATCACATTCACAAGTTTACATGCAACAAGATTAATTTAATATTATTCTTATAAACAATTAAAATTCCATTTCAATAGCATAACAACTGTATTACCAATATCCCAAAAATTAAAAACAACCAAATAAAAAATAAAAAATATACACAATCTAATATATTCTTTCAATTTTCAATTCAAACAAATTGTCGACTAGACTTCCCTGCACTTAGCTCAATTCATATATTTACAAACTACTATTTTTTTTTGTATATTTACTAACTATAATTTAAGTCACCTTTCCTAGAGTTTTTCATCCTTTTGACCATGAATCAAATTAGTTAAATACAATAATTATAGAAAAATAATACAAAAAACTAAAAACAACACAATGCTACAAAACATTAATCCAGTAGAGAAATTTTAAATAAAAGCTTATTTTTTTTAACCATTTCTGCATAAGTTCAATTTGATTATTTTTTAACATAAATCTAGGTTTTCATGCCTAATGAATCCATTTCTTGGTTCAAAATTTCAAAATTGTACAGAATATATAAAAATAGGACAACAATACAAAGTTTTGGAAAATTAACCAATTCAGGATTTAGATTATGAGATGACTCTCATTTCTTCCAAGGAGTCTTTTGGTTATTCAAGAGTGTAAAAGAATGCTCAAAATAGTATTCTTCCTATGGAAATTGAGGTGTAAGGAATAAGAGTCTTGTGGTTGTTCAAGAGTGTAAAAGAAAGCTCAAAATAGTATTCTTCCTATGGAAATTAAGGTGTAAGGAATAATCTAAGAGATAGATAACTTGAATTAATAAAGAGAAGATGCAGAAGTAGGAAACAACAACAAAGAAGCAAAAGCAAAATTAGAAATAAGAAAACTTACTAACCTAACTCTAGAAATGGAAAACCTTTGCTCTTCCATTCTTTGGTCACGAAACAAGATAAAAAAAGGAAAGATATATTTATAGGAAATGCAAGACAAAAAAAAAATGAAATAGAAAATTAGTTATGTTTGTCCTGATTAAATAAGCTTGGCAGAATTACCCATATAGAGAGAGAAGAGAAAATTTATATATCACTTAAGTGGTATCAGGCCACTCAAGTGAGGAAGTCTTTCTCAAAGTACGACCACTCAAGTAAGATAAACTTACTCAAGATTATCTAACTATGATGATGATAATGTTGATGATGAACATGTGATGATATATATTTATATATGTGATTGATGTGTTGTGATATGTATGGTATGCTTATTGATGATAAAAGGATGAATTCATTTGTAAGATAAACACTTTGTTGAATGAAAAACTTGTATTAGGAATGAAAAATAAACTTGTTTCCACAACGAGTATTTTCTGAACTCGTCTCGATCTTGACAGGAAATCTCCAAATTGACTAAGTACGAGTATGAGTAATACCCGATTTTTTAAATTGGATATGAGAACGAAAATGAGTATGGACATGTATGCCCCATCCCTATATTCATCTCATCGTCGTTCTTATACACGTCCTCATTTTAAATTACTAAAATATCTTTAGTTTATTAGGTAACTTGAAAAAACTTATATTGATTTTTCTTTTGTTCTTAGTTTCATAACCTATTTTTAAGGTACACATTTAATCATTTTTACTCTTTTATATAATTTTACCTTTATCCAATTATTATTTGATACTTTGATTTGAGATTTATGCAATTATAATTTCTTTCTTTATATTTAACATTAGAGAAAAGAAAATGTATATTTTTTTGACATTATCCTTAATAATGTATATCATTATTGTTCATTTGTTGTGATTTTTAAAAAAAAATTATTTAATTAATATTTAAAATAATAATGAGACAGAAGATAAGGATAATACAAAAATTTCATATCCCATTATTTGTAGTATGAGATGATGATGAAAAAGTGAAATTCGCACCCGCATCTCATTTTCGTCCCTAATTTATATCATATGTTGTTCTTCATGGTGACCCTTTATAAATATGTTACTCTTTATATGTATGTTGTCCTTTATAAATGTGCAGTAAAAATATTTAAAATAATATTGTGATCATAATGATTAAAATATTAAATACAAAACTTATTAAGTAAAATATATATATAATGCTTCATTTATGATCTAATTATATAAATAACACTTCGAATAATAAAAAGATAAAAAAATCTTATTGCAAGACTTTCTATATAAAGTTATAAATAATCATCCTATCATGAAAAAATTGAGATTAATTATTTATCAGCATAGTACTACAAATATTTTAAGATAGAAAGATTATCTTATAATTTATTATATATAATAATATACTATTATACCCTATATATATTAATTAATTAATGACACGTTACATTATTTACCACAAATCCACGTGAACTATAAATTGGTAAACTATTTTAAAGATGTTCACTAGAAAAACAAAACTTCATCCCATTAAGTTTTTAACATTTTTAATTTAAATATGTTTGAAACTGATTTTCATATTAAATTTTCAATTTAATAATAATATGAAATGTTATAATCATATATTTATATTTGCAAGTAATTATCTACTTTACCTCTAAAAACAAATCATTGTACATAAAATATAATTAAAATGCATACCCGTCAATGTTCTCAGATTCAAATTAACTTCATAAATGTATAAAATATCAATCTTTATTAAAAAAAAATATTCCATTCACTTAAGTGTTTAAGATATTTTAAATTAATTCAATAATAATCTTTACTAATGTTTTTTATATTTAAATAATTAACAATTAAATAAATTTTATTATATCAATAAATTACCAGTCTATTTTATTTTAAAATAATTAAAATTCAAGTTAATATGTAAATCAATTTTAAATATTGATGGTTTTTGTTTAACTTTTAAATTAAAATGATTTAAGTGAAGGCCGTTTAATGTAGTGCTAAATCCTTTAACACTAAACATATGATGATATAGATAAGACCAAAAAATCACAAGTTGTCTCTCAAAAAACTCAATAGTAAAATCAGTCAAACAATGTTCAGAACCTGTTTGCAATCAGTAAGATTAACAATAATTATAAAGTCAAAATGAGAGTTTTAAATTATTGTGAAGAAAAGTAAAGTAGACGATAAAAATCAGTAAAGAAAGCACATTGACTTTCAAGCTTTTTTAACAATGAATTCATCGTCAGTTGATAAATATATCATTCATTTATCATCTAAACATAAATTAATTAACCAAACATGTGACAACAAAAATAACCGAATCTCAATAATGAAACATATGTCCACTAATTTATTCGGTACCTTAATCGTCTCCATGCGTCTACTCATAAGGTTTTTAATCTTTTACCAATTGAATCATGTACCCAAGAGATTGTTAAAAAAAACTAAACAAGAGTTAATTAAAGACAAAATTGAATTATCAACATAGGTTCAAAAATAATTCCCAAAAAAATAATTAAAGTCAGAAAAAGATCAGACATTTAATACAATAAGATTTTGCAGAACAAAACTTTAATTGCACAAAATCTCATAATTCATTGTCAAATTACAAGAGAATCAATCCAAAGGAGTTTATCAAAGGTAAACAAAGAATTACAACAAAGAAATTAAAGAAAACTAAGGAAACTCTAATGTTATGTTTTTCGAACTGATCAGTTTCCAACTTTTTAGAATTCTCTTATTTTGTTTTGAGTTTTATCGCGAACCCTATTTTTTTTTGTATATTTGCAAAAGATTTGCTTTCAATTTTGTTTTTGAGATTTTGTAGATTTTTATTCTCTAATTCTTTAACTCATTTTATTTTCCGTTTTGATTTAAGGAAACAACTTCGACTTTCGCGTGATTTAGTCCATTCAACGTGGTAGACAGTTCCTTTAGACCATCTAGAAGATGCTTTTATTACTGTATAGTCCACTCTGAGAAGTATTAGACAATCTACTACGACTAAAACACAATACTAACATAAATAATAGTTAACCCATTCAGAGTTATACATTTCGTTTATACCATCTAGCAGATGCTTTTATTAGATCGTATAGTTTACTATGAGAAGTATTAGACCGTCTACTATGACTAAATACTTGCAGAAATAATAGTTAAGACTAAAATAAACCAAATTAGATGAATTTCAATTAAAATAGAGAACTTATCATGATTACACTTCAACAATATATATTTAAAGGTTTAAAGTGTAAGTAAAATTATGCTCATCAAATATATTTAAAAAATAGAGATATAAAATTATATTAAATTATTATAAAAGTGAATTAAAAAATAATTGGAAACACTAAAATTATTAAATTATTATAATTCATACGAGTACTATGAAAAAGTTGTTATAACAACAGAAAAATACAAATAATCATTTATATATTTGTTATAATTTTAAATTTTTAAGCATTCATTTTTTTTAAATACTGAAAATTAATAAATTTATAATTAGTAATATGATCCCGTACCATTTTCACTTTTTAGAAACATTTATACCTTTTTAAATGTTTAAAATTTATAATAATTTTAAATTTGAGTTTAATTATTTAATGCTAACAATTCAAACTTTAAACAAAGCATTTACATTTGTTAAAGTTTAAAATTTAAAAAAAATAATTTATAACAACTGTTAAACTTACAATTACTGAATTAAATTTAATTATTCAACATTAACTCTTTCCAAGTTAATTACTCTATATTTTCAAATACACCTAGTCACTATATATTGATTGATTAAGTTAAGTTTAATAAAATAATATATTGATTGAATACATTATCGGCTTCTTTATGATTTTTCCGTTTTGGAATTATTTATTTTTGCTTCCACTTGTTTTTCTTTTTTTAAGTTATAAAGTAGACGTTGAATAGTAATTCATTTGTCCCACAAACTTCAATTTAAGTTTAAATTTCTCTGCCAAATATGAAAAATAACAATAAATGTAATTATTTTAAAAATAATTTATTTACGTTTTCAATAAATATAATATTTTAAAACTAAAACAAAGAAAAAAAATCAATAGCATGTAACCCTTAGAGAGTTGTGCATGATTGGTCACTACTGGAGTAAAAAATTCAAGCAATGACAAAGGAAAAAAGCCTTTCTTCCATCCTCATATTTCCAGTTTTAAAATACTTAGAAATTTGTTTCTTGAACAAAAGGATGATTTCTTAAACAATCTAAGTATACAATTTTTTTATTGAAATCTTTTATACCCGAAGGAACAAAATGTAAATGCAGATGTAATCATCAATAATAATTTCACTGCCTTTCAATTTTGTGATGAGTGTTGAGAATGTATTGTAATGCACCGCCAACTGAGTGATATAGCTTTGGGTCTTAAACAATAGCAAAATGGTTTTGTTGAATATGAGTATACGATAGCATAGGTATAGGTTGAGGCTTATGTTGACATAATTTGGCAAATGTACTGGTTCAACAGTAATATTTTATCTCAAAAGACGGATATCGAACCCAATAGAAAATATTCTATTAAAATCTTTATGTGTAACATTCACTAAATATGTAAATATGTACAAAGGTCTAATTCAAGGTATATGAGCATTGTTTGAATTAAATTTGCTTCTAATTTAAATAAAAACAAAGTAAATGATTATTAGAATTCAATTGATAAGATTGAGATTAAAGTTAATCCTTCTCACTCGTCTCTAGTTTGGATAAATAAACATATACAATATTCTTACCTAATTTGATATTGATGCAACAAAGAGAGTCATTCACATTGATTCTTCAAATATGAAATTATTAAGATCTTCTCCTAAAAATTGATTCCTTAACTATTTAACAAATTTTCTTATTAAGAAAAAATGTTATAAAACATTTGTTATGTCACAGTCTGATATGAGCTGGATTGACACTTTAACAAGACACACAACATTATGGAGACTTAAGGTCATCTTAATGGAGGATAATGCCATCCAAGAGAGAAGCCAAACTCATTGATCAATGAGTGTCATGTCCTTATCACAAACACTTGGCGGAATTGAAAGGAAAGCAAGAACAAAACGGAATGCTGAAAACAGAATTGGACTCAAGGAAGCTTAAGGAATCATCAATGGAGACATAGCCGTCCAAAATGATGTTCCAAACTCAATAAGAGTGCTATCTCCTTGTAAACATCCATGGAACAAGATAACTAAACAAAACTGAATCAAGAACACAAAGTACCGAACAAAAAGTAGAAACAACACATGGAGCACAAAATAATCGGTGGAAAGATGAAGAACACTAAAGAATTCTATAACTACCGATTGAAAATGAAAATGGAGATGAAAGGAATGAAACTTAGGTGAGTAAAGCTCGGCTGGAATGGGAATTGGAGTTGCTCACGCCACTTGGTGATGGAGTCCCAAGATGAGTGAAGGAAGTCGCCACTTGAAGCTCTCCAAAAGCTCACAAGATGAGACCAAGTAAGGAGATCCAAATCTCACACAAATCTCTCTCCAAATGAGTAGAGTTTCTCTATAGTAATTATCCAATTCTGAATTTACAAGAGCCCAACCTCTCTATTTATAATAGAAGAGGGCTGAAATGAAACACAAATGAAACTTAAAGTTCCCTCCAAATTCAAATGCAAATTGGTGCCACCTAGTCATGAAGTAAGTGTGATCCACTTCCTATTTTCAGCACCTCCTAAAATGCGTCTACACCCCCCTAACTATTCACACTTTTTATTTAATATTCATACCTCCTACAACTATACAAAATTAATTCAAATGATGCTCTTTTATTTAATGTTTGGCCTTGCCCCTCATGGTTTGGACTTGGGCTTCTTGGGTTTGAGCCTTCATGGACTTGGGCTTTGGGCTTGAGCCTCATCTTTTGAAAAGACTAATAAGAAGAACTTTAAATGATTTGGCCCTTGTCCATTCTTTCCATTAACAACATCTTTTTGATTCTCATCACAATCTATTCCTACTATCATAATATGTCAAGTATTTTCTTTTGGGTTAGATCATCAGAAATACTTCACAATCAATTCCAAAGATTCAAGATTTAAGCATAAAATGAAAATACCAATACCAAATAAGAATAGAACATCAGAGATAAATATCACCACAATACATAGGAGTTTGAAAAGATTACATTCTGGTGTGAGTTGATTTTAAGATTGCACATTTCATGTTGACACTTTGTTTGAGTTTTTGAATTAACAGAATATGGTGAGAAACCTAAAGAAGATTCCCACACACATATATTGTGGTAGTTATAAACACCATGCTATACGAAAATAATCGCCACCACATATATTTTATTTAGTGATACTTTTGAAAAAACTCTTTCCTTAAGCAATGTTTTATATATACCCTTCACGATCCATGCATAGAAATTTACCATTTGTGAAGTATTGAGAGAGCTTAAAAAGAATACGTGTGTATCAATGAAATGAAAAATTTGTACTAAAATGTATCCATTTTTTAAAACCAAATTGAAGCCTTTGATAAAAACTATTATCTACACAACTCTAAATCTATCTTGTTAATCATTAGAAATAAAAGTTAAACATACTTGAACTCATCATATTAATAAAAAAATTGGACTTAAAATAGATGTTGAAACTGATAGCGACAAAATTGTTACCTATGTTGCATATAGAAAATAACCTTAAATGTCCTATATGTGTAGAAGGAAAACCTTTTAAGTGCATAGGCGTACAAAACATCTTGAACTATTTGATCTGATCTAACAAACTTCAAGAATTTTTGTAATAATATATCTATTAAAATCAAAGAATAAGAGCAAGGAAATGTTCCTAGAATATAAAGCTAAAGTGGTGAATCAACTAGATCAAAAGATTGAGAGATTAAGATTTGATAGGGGAGGTGAATATTGTACAACAAGTCATAAATAATTATGTGAGAAGAATGATATAATACATGAGTTCATTACCCCCTTATTCGCTTATACAAAATCGTATAGCCCAAAGGAAAAATAAGACCTTGAAAGATATGATAAATGCAACCTTTCTTTTCAAAAATAAAAAAAAAACCTTGACGAAATCTTACATTCTTAATAAAGTTCCTCTTAAATAACTAAATTAAACACTTATGATTTATGGAAAGGTTACCCTTCAAACCTTGAATTCTTAAAATTGGAGGGTGTCTAGTATAGATAAAAAACCAAATTTAAAAAGGACAAATATTGACTAAAAAATTGTGGATGTTGAATTCATTGGTTATTCTTATCGCAATGGTACATATAGTCTTTTTTTTTTTTGCCTTGATGATAATTCTATTATTTGTCTTCCCGTCAATAAGAGAAAGAGTTGTTTTAATGGAAAATGATATAAACATTTTGTTTGATTTAAAGGAATGATTTTTGTAAGAATATTTTATTCATGTTTTAGAACTTCTGTACGAATTCCATAATTTCAAGCAAGGAACTTTGGGCATGACTAAATTTTCACTAAGCTAAAAGGTTTGGGGAGGAGCTTGAATGTTGCACTTGTCCAATAAATTCTAAGCAATGAGGAATGTAAGGAATTATAGGCACCAAGATACGATTATTTAGTTTCTAAATTGTTTTAATGATTATTTCAATGTTGTTAAGTCACATATATTGTTGATGGATCTTTTACCTTCTTAAAAAAGTTTCTTTTTATGATAATTCAACATGAAAGGTAGGGTAACCTAAGTTTTGGTGAAGAAACCAAAGTGTTTGTTGAAACGAATGGAAATAGAAAGAACTTTGGCATAGGCAAAGGCAATAACAACTGAAGATGTGTCTCAAGAAAGCTTTGTTCCTATTGTGAATAATGCATGCTAGTGTATGTACATAAACCATTGGCCAAGTTTTGTTGGTACAATAGTGTTATCTCCTGCCCTTACCTTAACAAATATATTATTTCTCCAAAAATTCAATTTTAACCTTGTTTTTGTGTCAAAACTCTCTCACAATTCTAATTCTCTTTCAAGTTTTTTTCATTTTGAAAACTGATAATTGTAGGATATGCAATAAATGAGGATGATTGATTTGACTAAATAAGTGGGATGGTTGTACTGGTTGAAGATTGAGACTTCAAATAGAAAATGACAGAAGTTCAGGTCAACAAATTTAATGTATTATTTATTTCCTACGATAAATTCTTGCAAGGAAGAAAGACAATAAATAATAAATGCACATAATTTAATAAATTAAGATTTTTTTTGAAAATGGGAATCAAGACAAAAATTTGTGTGGAGTTTTTTCTTCACCTAGGAGCGAAGATTTGCGAAGAAAATAAATCTTATAAATTTATATTATCTTATATATACGTTTATATTTTTATATTATTAATTTATTAGTATTTATATTATAATCAAATAAATATAATTAATTGTATAATATAATATAAAAAATAATAATAATTATTAAAATAATAAAAATATTAAATATATAAAATAATAATTATAATAAATAATAAGTTTATGAAATAACAATTGTAACAAATAATTAAAATAATTATAAAGAATAAATAATAATAATTAATAAAAATAAAAATAAATCTAATTATTTATATAATAATATTATTATTAATAATTATAAAAAATAAATATATAATTTTTTTTCATATATTTTAAAAGTAAGATAAAATTTGTAAAGTTATATTTAACACATTTTAAATAAATTAAAAACTTGCACATAACCATCACATGAGTCACAAAATTCAATAAACTTTCTTCACAAATATATTCTAATATAGCATAATCCAAACAACCTCACATTCCTCTCAAATCACTGTAAATCCACTTTCTCAATTCTCCTCTCTCATCCAAACACTATAAGTATTTTTTGAGGTAAAAGTTACAAGTTAGATTAATCCATCTCTTGTCAATTTCTTCAAAAAAAATATAACAAATTTGCATGATTACATATAAAACACAATTCATCCATCACAATCATTAAAGAATCAACAAATGTTGATTCTTTACCTCACTATATCATAAAGATTCGCAATGCGTCACAACACACGAGGAATATTACATCATTCATTCACCATGACCAAAAAAGAATCAATAAATTTTAATTCTTTGCATCACTCATAAAATTCGCTACACGTCACAACTAACACATGAAAAAGCTTCTTACACATTTATAGAATCAACCAAACTACATCCTATTCTACTTTCAGTTTGTTGCACTTCTTTTGTTGTGTATAAAACAACAACCAATATATTGGTTTTATAATAAAAAATGTTAAATATATTTTTTTGTCCTTATACTTTCACACAAAATTAGTTTTTATATATGTTTTTTCAAACTTTAGATCTCAGAGTAGTTGTAGAAAGAAAATTATTGAAATATGTCACTATCAATTTTTTTACATGTCAAACGAATTTTTAGTGTGAACTAGGATGTTAACATATCAGGTTAACTCATAATGTGGATGTTATAATATTATAATACAATCAACACTACAAATTCATTTGTTATGTAAAAAAAATACTAGTAAAAATTCATTTCAATAGTTTTCTAAATAAAGATATCTAAAATGTTTAAAGTTTAGATTAAAAACAAAAATCAATTTTACATTTTAATACAATTACCAAAGAACATATTTAATCCTACACAAAAATCAATAGAAATACTTTTATGACTTCCTAAATAAATATACTCTACGTTTTTTCTTAAATTATTTAAATATATAAAATAATAAACAGTTACAAAATGATAATTAATATTTTATCTTTTAAAAAAAACAACTTAAGTAGCTGTTGCTAGAGATCATGACAAAGAAGCCGTCAAATTTGGAAAGAGCCCGTGTGCTTTAATTTGGAATAGTTAGTACCAATTGCATTTATTAATTAAAAAGTTAGACACAAATAATTAATAAATTAATTAAAATGTTAAATTGTTTAGATGTTATTTTATTTCAATTTTTGAAAAAAAAAACATTTTTAATTAAAATAATTTGAGATGAAACTTGTAACACTATCCAACCAAGTCAAATGAAAAACACCAATTCACTATTTCATGTCAGACATCACAAGTAAATTGAATTGAAACGTTCACACAGAAAAACAATCAAGTCCACTGTATCACAAAAAGGAAGGTTATCAATTAATATATATATTTAAAATTATTAATAAAACACCTCAAATTTGATTGAAATTAAAATTTTCAGAATTTCTAATATTGAAACTGTATATTTTTATTCGAAAAAGACTTATAAATTAACAACAGTTTATAAAAATTCTAAATGAAAATGAAACAAACATTTTTGTGACAGGTTCTAATGAAAAATATTCTAAGAAAGTAATCAGAAATTATTTTGGTACTATTTTTGGTGGAACCTCCACACTGAAGCCAGAATCCCATTGGAAGAGGTTGAAGGCTTTGGCTTCCTAGTTCTTTGGACCTGTAATATAGTACCAAAACACAGTCTTTTAATTTTATTTATTATTTAACATTCAACTAATAAACAATATAGAAGTTGATGAGGGAGACGTGTAGATTATTCCTATTTTCTTTTTAATGTAAGAAAATAAGTGTTTTTAAATTATAGAACTTATTTTTTTAAGTATATACTAGAAAAAAACATGTTTATATATATATATATATTATATATATATATATTCATATTTTATTATATTCAAATGTATATAATTTAATAATTTTATTTATTTTATAAATAATAAATAATTAATTAAAAACTTAGAAGTAATATAATTTAAAAAATATATAATTTTTTAAAAAGAATATTAAAAAATAGATAAATTTATTATCTTAAAATTATTTAATTATTTTGAAATAAAGGCAACTTATTCACTTATTTATTTTATTAAATAAACAAATTACTTTTTTATAAAATAAAATTGTCCAATTAAAACATAATACCAAAAAATTATCAAATGATTATATTTATAATATTTTAATTAAATTTGAAAATTGAAAGAAAATTTTAATAATATATACCTATATATAAAGGGTATTCTCCTTTATAACCATTTTTTTACACAAATATTTTCCGATTCTACCCTTATTTAATAAATCTCATTTTATTAATACAATGGAGTATTTCGTCATTTCATATGAATTACTTAAAAAATAAAATTATTTTGTAATTTTTTAAATTAATATTAATGTACAGTTTTTATATGACTCTCTCACTCTTCTAGTTCGTTATTTTAAGGCAACAAAGAAAACATACTCTCACAGATTTTCACACCAAATCTCACATATAAAATAAAGTAACATTTACTTTTAATCACTGTCTCCACTCTATTTTTTGCTTTTCAATTTCGACTCATCCAAAATTATTTTTGTATATATATTACATTTCTATCATGGTGAAAATTGAGTAAAAGAGAAAAATGTGGATACACATGCGCATTCCACTAGTGTATATATAAAGAATATATGTTTAATATTACTATTTTACTCTCAACTATATTTTAAAATTAAAAAGATAAAAATAAAATAAATTATTCAAATATTAAAAGAAACTGTCGTGGAATTACTCAATATTTTTTAATATAACTAACATTATTAGTATTATTCTTTCTATTAAAATATATATTTTGCTCAGTTTTAAACAAAATTAATTACTTTCATTTATTATTTTCAAACATAGTTTGTCTTTGCCAGAAAGCCAGCTGTGAATTGTTCAATGAAATTGGGAGCAAGTGCCCCAGAATAAAAGCAAACAATGAAATTCATAATTGAGTATTAATTTCTTTAAAATTGATTTAAATTTTTATGAACTACCCTATTCAAAGTGCCACCAATATCATCTTCTTATAATTTATATGATAATTTTTATTACAAATTTCAACTAGAGGTAATATTATTTGGTAATATATTACAATTAAAAATCAATTTTAAAAGATTAAGTTAAATTTAAAATAAACTTTTTAATATAATATTAGAATTATTTAAAATATATAATAATATAATAAATTCAAGAAATTATTATAAAATAAATTCTAAATCATTTTAATATTGTTACAATACATTCTAAATAATTTTGATTCATATTTAAAAGTAAATTTTAAATTTACATTAACTTTATAAAACTAACTTAAAGATAATATTTGTATTTATTTATATACTATATAAAAATTGATTTTATCTCTAATTGATGTATAATCTCTAATGTTATTATAAAAATTAATAAATATCTTTTATAAAATAAAATGCATCATGAAAAGAAATATTATTTCGTATTCAAATCTTATAAAAAATATAATTACAAGAAAAGATCCATTAAAAATAATCAGAATGAAAATATTGGCATTTTCACTGTATTTCAGTCAGATAATTTTAAAATCGACCCATTTTTTGAAATTTCAAACAGAGAATAAAAATTTGGAGTAAATTGAATTTTTCTATCTTTTTCTTAAATTTTCTCCAAAGTCCTTTTTTTTTTTACTTTCTTAATCATTTCAGCAACTTTAAAATGAATATATATGCTGCATTAATATTTCTTAATTATGTTAATTTTTTTATAGCGTTCCTCACTCTATAAGGATTAAAAACTAAGAATATATAATATTATCTAGGATAAAAACAGTAATTTACTGAAAAAAATAAATCAAAACTTATAACTTCAGCACAAATTTTGTTTTCTTTGAAATTTGCTAGTTTGGCTTTTATCTTTAAAACAAGATGAAACAAATCTTACCTTTTTCTTTGGCTTTGAAACCTTTGCCAGTTTAATATCTTCAGCATTATTTTCTAGATACCCCTTTATCTCCTCGTCGTTCATGTTCTCTATCATATCAATCTATGAAACAATCAAAACATTTAGTATGAACAAATATCAAAAGTGTTGACAACTATTTTGAGAATTTAAAGCAAAGTTATATGGTGAAGAAACAAAAAGAATAAAATTTTATATATATATACCCATTTCTTTTTGAGAATTTAGGGCAAAGTGAAGAAATAAAAAAGATATATACACATACCCATTTCTTTTGAGAATTTAAGGCAAAGTTATATGGTGAAGAAACACAAAAGATATGTACATACCCATGACTTAAGGTCTTCTACATCCTTTCTTAAGGCTTCTTCTTCTTCCTCCTTGGATGCAACTTTTTCTTTTTCTCCATCTGCTTTCTTCTTGTTTTTTCCTCCTCCAACAGTATCCATGCTTTTGTTTTAGTATGTTCAACAAAATATAACATTACCCTTACTTAAAGAAAATGGGTCAACCAATTAGATGCTTGATAAGGCCAAGTGCCAGCAAAGAATATGTATAAAATAAACCTAATTACATATTAATGTTAATAAATATATGGTTAAATATGTTTTATCGTTTATGTACTACTCATGTGGAATTGATTTTCGTTCCTAGTCTAAATTTTAGAACTCCTAAGTATTTGTATTAAGGAAACTATTCGGATGAAACTTTTTGTCAGTTTTTTTTATGTGGCAAATAAATTTTGAATGTGAATGATAAGATGTTAAAATATTTCAAATTGACTCATTATTAAAGTAGATGTTAAGATATTTTAATAAAGTGAACATTAAAATTTCATTTATTACTTAAAAAAACATTAATAAAAGCTTATTTTAATAATTGTTTTTACTACAAAGTACATATGTTATGTCTAAAATTTGAATTAGTGAGAAAAATTAAATTCGTCCTATATTTAACCTATATAAAACAATGCATGTGAATCTGATTTGAGAACACAACCATTCTTGGCTTTAAACCAAGTCTAGTTATTGACTGATAAATAAGGATCTATTAGTGGCATAACACTGTTTAATTAGTGTAATTCATTTCAATATTGCCATGAATTTTTCTGATAATTACGAGAGAACCGTGCAATGAACGGAATTTAATTTTATATTTTCCTTTTATTTTAGTGGAATTCCTTATAAAGAAACTAGTATACATAGTCACTTTATAATTTTTTTTCTTTATATTTTAACTTTGAAAATCACCATTTTTCAGTTCTTATTTATGAATGAATTTTGGTTTTAGTTTTACAAAATAAATTTCTTTTACTTTCTTTTTCCAAAATTTAAAGTTATTCCTTTTGTGCTTATCATTTATTATAGGTAAATAAGTAACAGATCTCATTTTTTTTACATATGCTTATTTGTTGATATTATATCATTAAGGAGAAGTAACACTTCTATTGCTTTTACCAAAAAAGCTAGTTCCTTTAAGGTAACTTTACTCCAAAGATGCATTAAGTAGTTATCAAGTGTTGAATAATATTAAAGAGAATTTTTTTTAATTTTAGAAATATAAAAAAAACTGCCTAAACTCTAAACAAATACCTTTCATCTCCTTTTAGCACAAACCAGTAACACATAAAAAAATAAAGAACCCAAAAATCAACATAATACTCAACAAAATATATAGCAAATGAAACAACATAAATTCCATGCCACTTCCAACACAAGATCTCATATGCCTTTTCAGCCCATAAACACTTACCAAGATCAGCAGCAACATAACAAATTTTGAGAAGCGCCAAAAGAATATACATGATTAAGCCAAGCAAGTGGATGCAGTTTTCATATTATTAATTAACAAATTTCAAACATAAAGGAGGGAGGGAGGATTTGTTTGATCAAGTCTGTTCTTTCTTCTATCCCGTTATTCTTTATGTCTTTATTCAAATTGCCTTCCGGGGTGAAAGATAAGTTGGTTAGGATCCAAAGGAATTTTCTTTGGGGGTGGGGTTCTGAAGGAAGGAAGATCGCTTGGGCTTCTTGGGAAAAGGTTTGCAAGCCTCGCGAATTTGGGGGGCTTGGTATCATTGATTTAAATATTTTTAACCTGGTTTTGTTAGGTAAGTGGATCTGGAGGTTGGGTTCAGATAAGGGTGGTCTTTGGAAGGAGATTCTTGTTTCTAAATATGGTGGGTGGAGAAGTTTGAGAGAGGAAATAAAAATTCGTAGGAGCTCTCTTTGGTGGAAAAAATTGAAAGAGGTGTGGGCTTCAGAGGGTTGGGGTAGAAGTTTTGAAGATGGGTTCAAGTGGAAAGTTGGTGATGGAAAGATTATTTCTTTCTGGGAGGATAGTTGGCTAGGTTGTGATGCGCTGAAGAGAGTCTTTCGAAGACTGTTTTCTCTTTGTTCGGCCAAAGATGCAAAGGTGGCTGAGCTTGGGTCTTGGTCTGATGGTGTTTGCGTTTGGCATTTAGCCTGGCGTAGACCTTTTTTCGACTGGGAGAAGCCTATGGTGGATCAGTTGTGTCAGGCTTTACTTGAGGTTAGGATGGATTTGGGAGAGGCGGATAGGTGGGTTTGGAAGGTAGGGGGTCTTCAGACGTTTTCAGTTAACTCTGCCTATTTTCTTGTTATGAGGGATTGTGAGGTGAATTTTTCTCTGGTTTCTAGTAAGTTATGGAGTTGTAAAGCCATACCTTCTGATTTATTTATAGCTTGGACGGTGTTGGAGAATAAGATTGCTACTGAGGTCAATTTGGAAAGGCGAGAGGTGTTGGTTGAAAATTTTTTGTGCTGTCTGTGTGGGAAGGAGGAAGAGTCTCACCGCCATTTGTTTTTCGATTGCAGTTTTGCTTGGCGGGTTTGGTGTTTCTGCTTTAAGTGTTTGGGAGTGTTGTTTGTGTCTCACATTGATCCTATGTCAAACTTTGCTCAGTTCAAGATGAGTCTGTCTTCATATTCGATTAATGATGTGTGGAGTACAATTTGGGTTGGGGTTGTGGGGGAAATCTGGAATCACAGGAATTTTATCATTTTTAATAGGGGTCTGCCTGATGCATCAGAAGTGTGTGCATTAGTGCAAGCAAACGTTTGTTCTTGGATTTCTGTAAAATCTCGTTCTGCCTCATTTTCCTTCTCCAGTTGGTGTTTTGAACCTTTGGAATGTATGATAATGGTTTTTTGATGTATTTTAGGTTTTTTAGTACGGTTAGTGCTTTGGTTTGTTAGTTTGGTGGCTTTAGTTTAGAAGTTGTTTATTGTATCTTTTGTTAAGGGTTGAACCACCCCTGAAGTGGTTCACATTTATTTATTTGTTATTGCTAATAAAAAAAATGTGGGTTCATAATTCAATCAGAAAAAGCAAAATTAAATTTTGACAATTTCGATTTCAACCAATCCCATGTCTTTGCTTTAATTGAGCCATATGAAACACTTCCTCCACATCAATCTTCCCTTATTTAAATACAATCCTATTTTTATGGTTCAAAATACTCTATTACGAGACAATCCACAAACCCTTCCAAACTAGATTTTGTATAAGATTAAGGTTGAGAAGATGAAATTGTTTAAAGTGAGACATTAACTCCATATGTTGAACAAACAAAACACCTAACCATCTATAGCATTTATTCCAAATATCATTTGCTATCACACACCGTACAAACACAAACAGATGTAATAATAGAAATAACCCCTCTTCTATATAAATTAAGACACTCTACAAACAGATGACAATGTTTTTGCTAAATATTTTGAGCGAAAGACAAATAAACTTTGGATAATAATAAAAAACCAAACCATTAGTTATACCTTCCTTAAGGAAAACTTGTTTAATCGTTAACATGTCAGCGTGACCTAAAGTAAAAAATAGTTTGTTTCTATCAAAGATTAGAAGATTTTTTTTATCAGCAATAAGCAATATATACATAAGAATCACTTTAGGGGTGATTCAACCTGTATACAAAAACAAGGATATATCCTTACATCACACACCTTCCTACCAACAATTCAAAACTAGCCCTGCCAAAAAACCACAACCACACATCAACTAAGCGAAACAAGGCAATCCAGAGGAACAACACACCAATCAGAATAAGAGAAACAACCAGAGGAGAATTTAGAAGTAATCCAAGACCAAACCTTCAATTGAGCCAAAGAAAAGATTTCATAATAGTCCAGCACTCCACCTTTGAATAAAATCATGTTCCTGTAACTCCAAATCTCACTAACCACCACAATCGAAATACTCTCTATCCCTAAATTGACCGACTTAGAAACATTACACATCCTGAACTACAAAAAATGAGAGTAAGAATCATGAGGGGTAACCGAAAAAATGCTTAACCACTTAAAACAGAGGTTCCACACCAACTAGACTATTCTACAATCAAAAAATAGATGATTAGTCTCTTTCTCTTTTACCCCACATAAACAACAAAGAGCGCTTCCGACCACAATCCCACGTCTAAGTAAATTTGCCATTATTGATAATAGAGTATAATCTTAAAAAGTAATAATGTGAAGATCAAGTTAACTTTTTCTTCTCTTTTGGTGATTTGGTAATAAAAGATGTTGGTGTATGATTTAATAAGATTTTTTGGAATTGTGTAAGGAAGTTATGTTCACCCGCTACTCAACGTAAGTGAAGTTAATTTTAGTATTTATTTTAATTGAGTATTGAAATATATATATATATATATTAAAAAATAAATGTAAGGTGAATATAAAATTTAATTTATCGTTGGAAGTTTAAAAGTATATTTTGATAATAAACTTGAATATAATTACATTGTATATGTTAATACGATAATTATTGGTCAATCATAAGTGTAAAATGTAAGGATAAAGGAGTATTTTTGTATTGGTTTTGAGTATATGTTATATGTTTTCTAGTGAAACTATATTCTTTTAGCTAATATCACTCAAGTAATAGATTATAGCTCAAGCAACATTCAAATGGTAAGTCATGAGTATATGCATCGGTTGATATATTTAACTATTAACAGAGACATTCAAATGATAGTTTAAGGTTTGAGCGAGAGAGATGCTACTGTAATTTTCTTTCCTCTAGAGTGAATTATGTCCAAATAACTCAAGGTTGTTTCAAGTAGTGAAAATGGTGCATGAGATTCTTTAATATGTGATATTAATAATTTTGGAATTTGTTGGGTGATCCAACAAGTAGAATCACATCCAAGCCTGGTCGTTGGAGAGATGTAACCAATTCTTCTTCTCTTTAGAATTGTATCACTTTAAGTGATTAAATTCTTCCTAGATTAAGAAAAGAAAGTCATTCAAACGAGAGATAAACTTCTCAAAGAATATTTATATAAGAAAGATGATGATGAACCTTGTAATGCCTTAAATTATTTACTATTATTTATTTTCTGTAATATTTTAAAATTTTAAAATAAAGCTTATAATATAATTTAGAAAGTAACAATATTAAGATATATTAGGATGGGTAAACTTAAAATAATCATAAGTAAATTTACAATTACAATAACTTTTTCAATTCATTTAAAAGCACTTGTCACACTCTTATTTCCACAAAATCTAGATAATATTCACTTCTAAGTTTATAAAATTTTATACCCATTAATACACAATTATAAATTCAAAAAGGATGAAATATATTAAAAAAAAACTAAATAGTTTAGGTAATGTGATTCTATTCTCTTTGAACAAATTCTGAATGATGATTGGAGAAAAACTTTCATCACCATACTTTTTCTCTAAATTACCAAAATTGTTTCTATACTTTATACCACAATAGATCTCTATAACTATCCACATTCCACAAATAATAGATTATTGATGGCAGAAAGTTCATACATAGGAAGATTTTTCTACCTCTAGTAGCCCACATATTAAACTTTTCAAAAAAAAATAATTGTTCCTTTACTTTTGTATCATCACAATCTTCGTTACCACACATAATGACAAGCAACAATCACATTCACAAGTTTGCATGCAACAAGATTAATTGAATATTATTCTTTTAAACAATTACAATTCCATTTCAGTAGCATAACAACGGTATTACCAATATCCCAAAAATTAAAAATAGCCAAATAAACAATACAAAAAATATACACAATCTAATATATTCTTTTCAATTCAATTCAAGCTCAATTCATATATTTACAAACTATTATTTTTGTGTGTGTATATTTACTAACTATAATATAAGTCACCTTTTCTAGAGTTTTTCATCCTTTTGACCATGAATCAAATTAATTAAATACAATAATTATATAAAAATAATACAAAAAATTAAAAAAACAACACAATGCTATAAAACATTAATCCAATAGAGCAATTTTAAATAAAAGCGTGCTTTTTTTAACCTTTTCTGCATAAGTTCAATTTGAATATTTTTAAAGATAAATCTAGGTTTTCATGCCTAATGAATCAATTTCTTGGCTCAAAATTACAAAATTGTACAGAATATATAAAAATAGGGCAACAATACAAAGTTTTGGAAAATTAACCTTAGGATTTAGATTTTGAGACGACTCTCATTTCTTCCAAAGAGTCTTGTGGTTGTTCAAGAGTGTAAAAGAAAGCTCAAAATAGTATTCTTCCTATGGAAATTGAGGTGTAAGGAATAATCTAAGAGATAGAAAATTTGAATTAATAAAGGGAAGATGTAGTAGTAGGAAACAACAACAAAGAAGCAAAAGCAAAATTAGAAATAAGAAAACTTACTAACCTAACTCTAGAAATGGAAAACCTTTGCTCTTTGATCACGAAAAAATATAAAAAAAATGAAAGATATATTTATAGGAAATGCAAGACAAAAAAAGATAAATGAAATAGAAAATAAGTCATGTTTATCTTGATTAAATACACTTGGTCAAATTATCCATAGAGAGAGGAGAAAATTAATGTATCACTTAAGTGGTATCAGACCACTCAAGTGAGGAAGTCTTCCTCAAAGTACGACCACTCAAGTAAGATAAACTTACTCAAGATTATCTAACTATGATGATGATAATGTTGATGATGAACATGTGATTATATATATTTATATATGTGATTGATGTGTTGTAATATGTATGGTACGCTTATTGATGATAAAAAGATGAATTTATTTGTAAGATAAACACTTTGTTGTATGGAAAAATTGTATTAGGAATGAAAAATAAACTTGTTCCTACAAGTATTTTCTGAACTCGTCTCGATCTTGACATAAAATCTCCATGTTGACTAAGTACGAGTATGAGTAATACCCGATTTTTTAAATTGGATATGGGAACGAAAATGAGTACGTACATGTATGCCCCATCCCTATATCCATCTCATCCCCGTTCTTAGACATGTCCTCATTTTAAATTATTAAAATATCTTTAGTTTATTAGGTAACTTGAAAAAACTTATATTGATTTTTCTTTTGTTCTTAGTTTCATAACCTATTTCTAGGGTACACATTTAATCATTTTTCCTGTTTTATATAATTTTACCTTTATCCAATTATTATTTGATACTCTGATTTGAGATTTATGCAAGTATAATTTCTTTCTTTATATTTAACATTAGAGAAAATAAAATGTATATCTTTTTGACATTATTCTTAATAATGTATGTCATTATTCTTCATTTGCTATGATTTTTTCGTAGAAGAATATTTAATTAATATTTGAAATAATAATGAGGCAGAGGATAAGGATAATACAAAAATTTCATATACGTTCGGATATGAGATGATGATAAAATAGTGAAATTCACACCGGCATCATTTTCATCCCTAATTTATATCTTATGTTGTTATTCATGGTGTAACTCTTTATAGATATGTTATCCCTTATTGGTATGTTGTGCTTTATAAATGGGTGACAAAAATATTTAAAATGACATTGTGATCATAAGAGTTAAAATATTAAATACAAAACTTATTAATTAAAATATATATCTAATGCTTTATTTATGATCTACTTATATAAATAAGACTTCTGATAAAAGACTAAAAAAAATCCTTATTGAAAGACTTTCTATAAAAAAATTATAAATAATGATCCTAACATAAAAATTTGAGATTAATTATTTATCAACATACTACTACAAATATTTTAAGATAGAAAGATTATCTTATAATTTATTATATATAATAATATACTATTATACCCTATATATATTAATTAATTAATGACACGTTACATTACTTACCACAAATCCACGTGAACTATAAATTGGTAAACTATTTTAAAGATGTTCACTAGAAAAACAAAACTTCATCCCATTAAGTTTTTAACATTTTTAATTTAAATATATTTGAAACTGATTTTCATATTAAATTTTCAATTTAATAATAATATGAAATGTTATAATCATATATTTATATTTGCAAGTAATTATCTACTTTACCTCTAAAAACAAATCATTGTACATAAAATATAATTAAAATGCATACCCGTCAATGTTCTCAGATTCAAATTAACTTCATAAATGTATAAAATATCAATCTTTATTAAAAAAAATATTCCATTCACTTAAGTGTTTAAGATATTTTAAATTAATTCAATAATAATATGTAGTAATGTTTTTTTATATTTAAATAATTAACAATTAAATAAATTTTATTATATCAATAAATTACCAGTCTATTTTATTTCAAAATAATTAAATTTAAGTTAATATGTAAATCAACTTTAAATATTGATGATTTTCGTTTAAGTTTTAAATTAAAATGATTTAACTGAAAACGGTTTAATGTAGTGCTAGATCATTTAACACTAAACAAATGATGATTTAGATAAGGCTGAATGACCACAAGTTGTCTCCAAAAAACTCAATAGTAAAATTATTGAAAGAATGTTCAAAACCTATCTGCAACCCGTAAGATTACAAATAATAATAAAGTCAAAATGAGGGTTTTAAATTATTATGAAGAAAAGTAAAGTAGATGATAATAAATAGTAAAGAAAGTTGACTTCCAAGCTTTTCCAGCACTGAATTCTTTATCAGTTAATAAATATATCATTCATTTATCATCTAAAAAAAAATTGATTAACCAAACATGTGACAACAAAATATAACCGAATCTCAATAATGAAACATATGTCCACTAATTTATTCAGTACCTTAATCGTCTCCATGCGTCTACTCATAAGGTTTTTGATCTTTTACCACTTGAATCATGTACCCAGGAGATTGTTAAAAAAACTAAACAAGAGTTTAATTAAAGACAAAATTAAATTATCATCATAGGTTCAAAAATAATTCCCAAAACAATAATTAAACTAAAAAAAATCACATTTAACACAATAAGATTTTGCAGAACAAAACTTTAATTGCACAATGAATTACAACAAAGAAATTAAAGAAAACTAAAGAAATTCTAATGTTCTATTTTATGAACTTCTCAGTTTCCAACTTTTTAGAATTCTTATATTTTTTTTGAGTTTTATCGCAAACCCTAGTTCTTCGTATATTTATAAAAGATTTGCTTTCAATTTTATGTTTGAGATATTTTACATTTTTATTCTCTAATTTTTTAAATTAATAAATTCAAAAAAAAAAACCAAATTAGATGAATTACAATTAAAACAATGAACTTATTGATGATTATAGTTCAACAATATATAATTAAAGGTTTAAAGTGTGAGTAAAACTATGCTCATCAAATATATTTAAAAAAATATAGATACAAAAATATATTAAATTATGATAAAAAGTAAATTAAAAAACAATTGGAAACACTAAAATTATTAAATTATTATAATTCATACGAGTACTATGAAAAAGTTCTTATAACAATAGAAAAATACAAATAATCATTTATATATTTGTTATAATTTTGAATTTTTAAGCATACATTTTTATTTTTAAATACTCAAAATTAATAAATTTATAATTAGTAATATGATCCCATTCCATTTTTACTTTTTAGAAACATTTATGCCTTTTTAAATGTTTAATATTTATAATAATTTTAAATTTGAGTTTAATTATTTAATGCTAACAATTCAAACTTTAAATAAAGCATTTACATTTGTTAAAGTTTAAAATTTAAAAAAAAAAATTTATAACAACTGTTAAACTTACAATTACTGAATTAAATTTAATTATTCAACATTAACTCTTTCCAAGTTAATTACTCTATATTTTCAAACACACCTAGTCACTATATATTGATTGATTAAGTTAAGTTTAATAAAATATATTGATTGAATACATTATCGACTTCTTTATGATTTTTCCGTTTTGGAATTATTTATTTTTTCTTCCACTTGTTTTTCTTTTTTTAAGTTATAAAGTAGACGTTGAATAGTAATTCATTTGTCCCACAAACTTCAATTTAAGTTTAAAGTTCTCTGCCAAATATGAAAAATAACAATAAATGTAATTATGTTAAAAATAATTTATTGACGTTTTCAATAAATATAATATTTTAAAACTAAAACAAAGAAAAAAAATCAATAGCATGTAACCCTTAGAGAGTTGTGCATGATTGGTCACTATTGGAGTAAAAAATTCAAGCAATGACAAAGGGAAAAAGCCTTTCTTCCATCCTCATATTTCCAGTTTTAAAATACTTAGAAATTTTTTTTCTTGAACAAAATGATGATTTCTTAAACAATCTAAGTATACAATTTTTTTATTGACCCGAAGGAATAAAATGACCCTCTAATTTGAATTCAACAATGTTAATCCATATGTAATCATCAATAATAATTTCACTGCCTTTCAACTTTGTGATGAGTATTGAGAATGTATTGTAATGCACCGACAACTGAGCGATATAGTTTTGGGTCTTAAACAATAGCAAAATAGTTTTGTTGAATATGAGTATACAATAGCATAGGTATAGGTTGAGGCTTATGTTGACATAATTTGGCAAGTGTACTGGTTCAACCGTAATAATTTATCTCAAAAGACGGATATCGAACTCAATAGAAAATATTCTATTAAAATTTTTATGTGTAACATTCACTAAATATTGAAATATGTACAAAGGTCTAGTTCAAGGTATATGAGCATTGTTTGAATAAAATTTGCTTCTAATTTAAATAATAAAAAAGTAAACATAAGAATTCAATTGATAAGATTGAGATTGAAGTTAACCCTTCTCACTCGTCTCTATTTTGGATAAATAAACATATACAATATTCTGACCTAATTTGATATTGATGCAACAAAGAGAGTCATTCAAATTGATTCTTCAAATATGAAATTATTAAGATCTTCTCCTAAAAATCGATTCCTTAACTATTTAACAAATTTTCTTATTAAGAAAAAATGTTATAAAACATTTGTTATATCACAGTCTATTCCTAGTATCATAATATGTCAAGTATTTTCTTGTATTTTCTTTTGGGTTAGATCATCAGAAATACTTCACAATCAATTCCAAAGATTCAAGATTTAAGCATAAAATGAAAATACCTATACCAAATAAGAATAGAAAATTAGAGAGATAAATATCACCACAATACATAGGATTTTGAAAAGATTACATTCTGGTGTGAGTTGATTTTAAGATTGCACATTTCATGTTGACACTTTGTTTAAGTTTTTGAATTAACAGAATATGGTGAGAAACCTAAAGAAGATTCTCACACACACATATATTGTGGCAGTTATAAACACCATGGAATATGAAAATAATCGCCACCACATATATTTTATTTAGTGGTACTTTTGAAAAAACTCTTCCCTTAAGCAATGTTTTATATATACCCTTCACGATCCATGCATAGAAATTTACCATTTGTGAAGTATTGAGAGAGCTTAAAAAGAATACGTGTGTATCAGTGAAATGACAAATTTGTACTAAAATGTATCCATTTTTTAAAACCAAATTGAAGCCTTTGATAAAAGCTATTATCTACACAACTCTAAATCTATCTTGTTAATCATTAGAAATAAAAGTTAAACATACTTGAACTCATCATATTAATAATAAAATTAGACTTAAAATAGATGTTGAAACTGATAATGACAAAATTGTTACCTATGTTGCATATAGAAAATAACCCTAAATGTCCTATATGTGTAGAAGGAAAACTTTTTAAGTGCATAGGCGTACAAAACATCTTGAACTATTTGATCTGATCTAACAAACTTCAAGAATTTTTTTAATAATATATCTATTAAAATCAAAGAATAAGAGCAAGGAAATGTTCCTAAAATATAAAGCTAAAGTGGTGAATCAACTAGATCAAAAGATTGAGAGATTAAGATTTGATAGGGGAGGTGAATATTGTACAACAAGTCATGAATAATTATGTGAGAAGAATGATATAATACATGAGTTCATTACCCCCTTATTCGCTTAGACAAAATCGTATAGCCCAAAGGAAAAATAAGACCTTGAAAGATATGATAAATTCAACATTTCTTAATTTTGGTATGTCTAATTATATGTGAAGAAAAAAAACCTTGACGAAATCTTACATTCTTAATAAAGTTCCTCTTAAATAACTAAATAAAACACTTATGATTTATGGAAAGGTTACCTTTCAAACCTTGAATTCTTAAATTCATTTGTTTTGTTTTTTAAAACTAAAACAAAGAAAACTAAAAAATTCAAGCAATGACAAAGGGAAAAAGCCTTTATTCCATCTTCATATTTCCAGTTTTAAAATACTTAGAAATTTGTTTCTTGAACAAAAGGATGATTTCTTAAACAATCTAAGTATACAATTTTTTTATTGAAATCTTCTATACTCGAAGGAACAAGAACAAAATGACCCTCTAATTTGAATTCAACAATGTTAATCCAGATGTAATCATCAATAATAACTTTGTGACTAAAACTTCCCTAAAGACCTTTACTAAGTCAAGATAATATTTATCTTATAATTTCACTAAGGTCTTGAGTCATTGATTACGTACAAGTTTTTGGAAAGTAAAGCCTCCACTAATAATTGATAGATGAATATATACATTGGAACTGGGAATGGAATAAAAGGTATCATACATGAATATTGATGTGTATATTCCATACAATAAAGAAAAAAAAATTATGATTTCGCGAGGTTTTTTAAAACCACCTGTAAGATATACACGAAATACGTGTAGAATCATCATTAAGACTATCATACTTGCCGACCATCGATGAACTGATCGGATTAACCAACCAAAATTAGCTTCAGTCATTATATATTGAACAGAAGCAAAAGCTTCAGTAACGGTATCAATATATAGAAAGAGACATTAAAAGAAATCATTAAATAAAAATTAATTTTAAAAAAATATAATTAGTTATTATATTAACTAAATTATATATTATTTTAGAAAATAAAAAAATTATTGGTATATAAAATAATTTCTAAATTGGTATCTAATTAGCTACTAAGATTTTAGTTACCAATTAATTTGGATTCTAAAGTTGGTAGCTAAAACCTTGTAGCTAATTAGATATCAATTTAAAAATTAATTTATAAATTTTATGAATAATAGAAACTACTTTAGATATCAATAAGTTTTTTAGTATTAGTATCTAGTTTAATCAATATATAAGTAACTAATTATTTTTTATCTTTAAAATTAGTTTCTATTTAATGATTTTCTTGCAGTGAGAATGAGAAAGATGCATTAGTAGAAGAAAAGAAAATGTATATTAGTCACACTAAAGCATAACGAAGACATGATATATATACAAAAGCGGGAACTATTTGACACTTCTATTATCCCCCCTTAAACTTATGGTTGGATTGAGCAGAACCATAAGTTTATCCTAAAACAAATGAAAGGTAGATCAGTGATGGGCTTAGTTAACAAATTTGAAATTTGATATTTTGTTGGTAAGTGAATCAATTGAACCCGATTATGCTGAATGTAGTCTCGTACAAGATGCACATCTATGCCAAAGTGTTTTGTGTAAAGCTTAGGAATGGAAGTTTTGATGTGAAGTTCTTAAAGAAGAGAGTGAACCCATATAATTTTAGCAAGGAGTGCAACAATGCTACGATATTCAATCTTCGTGATGCTCTTGGAAATCGTCTTCTATTTATGAGATTTTGAAAATATAATATTGTTTCCAAGAAAAAAACACAATACCTTGTAGTAGATATTCTATTATCAATGTCATAGGACCAATCAACATTGCTGAAGTCAATAATGGAAGTGGTTGTATTGCAACATATAAGGAGACCATGATTGGTGGAACCAACAAGATAGTGTAAATTTCGTTTGACAACCTTCGGATGCCCTTCTTGAGGGTCATGCATGAATTGACATACCCTATTAACTGCATATGAGAGTTTATGATGAGTGTTGAGAATGTATTGTAATGCACCGACAACTGAGCGATATAGCTTTGGGTCTTAAACAATAGCAAAATGGTTTTGATGAATATGAGTATACCATAGCATAGGTATAGGTTGAGGCTTATGTTGACGTAATTTGGAAAGTGTACTCGGTCAACAGTAATAATTTATCTCAAAAGACGGATATCGAACCCAATAGAAAATATTCTATTAAAATCTTTATGTGTAACATTCACAAAATATTGAAATATGTACAAAGGTCTAATTCAAGGTATATGAGCATTGTTTGAATTAAATTTGCTTCTAATTTAAATAAAAACAAAGTAAATGATTATAAGAATTCAATTGATGATTGAGATTGAAGTTAATCCTTCTCACTCGTCTCTATTTTGGATAAATAAACATAAACAATATTCTGACCTAATTTGATATTGATGCAACAAAGAGAGTCATTCACATTGATTCTTCAAATATGAAATTATTAAGATCTTCTCCTAAAAATTGATTCCTTAACTATTTAACAAATTTTCTTATTAAGAAAAAATGTTATAAAACATTTGCTATCACAGTCTATTCCTAGTATCATAATATGTCAAGTATTTTCTTTTAGGTTAGATCATCAGAAATACTTCACAATCAATTCCAAAGATTCTAGATTTAAGCATAAAATGAAAATACCAATACCAAATAAGAATAGAACATTAGAGATAAATATCACCACAATACATAGGAGTTTGAAAAGATTACATTCTGGTGTGAGTTGATTTTAAGATTGCACATTTCATGTTGACACTTTGTTTATGAGTTTCTGAATTAACAGAATATGGTGAGAAACCTAAAGAAGATTCCCACACACATATATTGTGGCAGTTATAAACACCATGGTATACGAAAATAATCGCCACCACATATATTTTATTTAGTTATACTTTTGAAAAAACTCTTTCCTTAAGCAATGTTTTATATATACCCTTCACGATCCATGCATAGAAATTTACCATTTGTGAAGTATAAAGAGAGCTTAAAAAGAATACGTGTGTATCAGTGAAATGACAAATTTGTACTAAAATGTATCCAATTTTTAAAACCAAATTGAAGCCTTTGATAAAAACTATTATCTAGACAACTCTAAATCTGGAACTCATCATATTAATAAGAAAATTGAACTTAAAATAGATGTTGAAACTGATAACGACAAAATTGTTACCTATGTTGCATATAGAAAATAACCCTAAATGTCCTATATGTGTAGAAGGAAAACTTTTTAAGTGCATAGGCGTACAAAACATCTTGAACTATTTGATCTGATCTAACAAACTTCAAGAATTTTTTTAATAATATATCTATTAAAATCAAAGAATAAGAGCAAGGAAATGTTATTAAAATCAAAGAATAAGAGCAAGGAAATGTTATTAAAATCAAAGAATAAGAGCAAGGAAATGTTCCTAAAATATAAAGCTAAAGTGGTGAATCAACTAGACTAAAAGATTGAGAGATTAAGATTTGATAGGGGAGGTGAATATTGTACAAAAAGTCATGAATTATGTGAGAAGAATGATATAATACATGAGTTCATTACCCTCTAATTCACTTAGACAAAATTGTATAGCCCAAAGGAAAAATAAGACCTTGAAAGATATGATAAATGCAACCTTTCTTAATTTTGGTATGTCTAATTATATGTGAAAAAAAAACCTTGACGAAATCTTACATTCTTAATAAAGTTCCTCTTAAATAACTAAATAAAACACTTATGATTTATGGAAAGGTTGCCCTTCAAACCTTGAATTCTTAAAATTGGAGGGTGTCTAGTTAAGGACAAATTCATTGGTTATTCTTATCGCAATGGTACATATAGTTTTTTTTTTTTTTTTTGCATGGATGATAATACTATTATTTGTCTTCCCGTCAATAAGAGAAAGAGTTGTTTTAATGGAAAATGATATAAACATTTGGTTTGATTTAAAGGAATGATTCTTGTAAGAATATTTTATTCATGTTTTAGAACTTCAGTACGAATTCTATAATTCCTAGCAAGGAACTTTGGGCATGACTAAATTTTCACTAAGCTAAAGGGGTTGGGGAAGAGCTTGAATGTGGCACTTGTCCAATAAATTCTAAGCAATGAGGACTGTAAGGAATTATAGGCACCAAGATACGATTATTTAGTTTCTAAATTGTTTGAATGATTATTTCAATGTTGTTAAGTCACATATATTGTTGATGGATCTTTTACCTTCTTAAAAAAGTTTCTTTTTCATGATAATTCAACATGAAAGGCAGGGTAACCTAAGTTTTGGTGAAGAAACTGTACCGTCCCATCCCCCGGCGTTGACCAGAGTCAAAGTCAAAGTCAAAGTCAAAGCAAAAGTCAAACATATGGTGGGACCCATCCAGGGGGCCCATGGAGGAAAGTCAATAGGTTGACCGTTTAAGGCGTCGCCAGGTTAAGGCGTCGCCAGGTTAAGGCGTCGCTAGGTTAAGGCATCGATGGTGTCACCCCCCGATACCCACGGGTAGAAAAGACCGTGGAGGGGGCGACACCACGAGGGGCCTCAGTACCTCAGAGCAGTAAGAGAAAGGTGGCTCCAAGGCCATAGTTTAGTACCAGTAGGGAGTAGCCTGACTCGTGAAGTACCCACGCCACCTCTGGGAGACCCCCGGGAAAGATACGACCCATGAGAGGGCCGCGCCCAGGAGTCGAGCCATGTGCGTAGGGTAGGTAAACTCCCAGGGCGAGTGACTAGAGGTTGGGGCGCATGAGTTGGCACCCAGAAAGTCACCCCTTCCGCCGGATGCACTTCGAGGAAGGAGGACTTACACGATGTAATATCCCTAAGCTGGGTTACGGTGCTGTAAGGCCTTCCACGTAGAATAGGGATCAAGTCATAAGAACACATGGTAGTAAGTACTGAAACATCAAGGTGTATAAGTTTCCCTGAAAGTTTGCTAAGGTACGTTTTTATTTTAGTTTACGTTTTGAACGCTTGAAAGCACTTTAAACGCTTTAAATGCTTTGAACGTTTTAAACGCGTTGAACATTACTAAGTGCTTTAAGTGCGCTTTAAGACGCTTTAAGTGCGCTTTAAGACGCTTTAAATGCGCTTTAAGACGCTTTGAATGCTTTAGACGTTTAAAAGGGGCTTTAGACGTTTGAGACAGAGATCCAGACTCAGTTTGACACACACACTCTAATTGCTTGCTCGCGGACCCACTGTTCGCACAGGCAATTAGAGAGAAATTTATTACTCAGATATTCGACCACCTTCAGAGCATCCATTCACGGTGCTCCGATACGGAGGTGTGTCCCCTTTGATGTGTCTCGCTTGCTGACTTGATCGTCGGAGTGCAAACGGCCGCGAGGGCGCCCCTTTGTTCTCTCTGTTTCAGGTACTCACGGTGGCACAGGGAGAAGATTTGGAACAAAGACGAAGGAGTCCTAGATACGCGGGTCTTAGCTACGCACGAAGCACAATCTGGTCAACCGGTGGGAAGATTTGGCGCCCACCGTGGGGCCCCGATCTAAAACATCAGTCCCACCACTAGTGTTCAATTTTCCAGTTGCAGTTTCCGATTCAGTTCCTTCGAGAGTATACCAAGATCCACCGTTCGTTGTGAAATTGGTACAGTTTCACCGATTGCCTTCGGTTCAGTTCGCTGTTGGATCGTGTTTGTTTGAGTTCGAGTTCCCAATGTTTTCTTCATTCCCTTGGAGTTGCACGACAGCTAGAAGAAGTTCCTGAAACCGCAGAAGATGAGGTCCACGAGGCAAGGTTCGACGCGCGCTGAGAGCGAAGAGATGGCCATGCAGCAGGTCATGGGTATGATGCAGGGACTGCAGGAGGCAATGGCAGCGTCGAAGGCTGAGCAAGAGCGCATGCAGGAGGATCTCGCAGCGTCTCAGGCGAGAAATGAGGAGCTCTGTCACATGAATGAGGAGTTGCGCCGCGGTGGCGCAACAACTCAGGACTACGCGATGGGGATGAGCCCGAGGGTTCCACTCCACCAAGGGAGTTCTCTACGCCATTCTCGCAGCTGATTCTGGAGACGATGATCCCCAACACGTTTGTGGGGCCCAAGGTAACGTTCACAGGGATGGAGGACCCCGAAGCACATCTCACTGCGTTCCACACGCAAATGATGCTGGTAGGCGGCTCCGACGCTGTAAGATGCAAGCTCTTCATGAGCACTTTGACTGGGATGGCCATGGACTGGTTCATTAGCCTTCCGAATGGCCATATCACCTTCTTCGCACAGCTCTCGCAGCTGTTCAGGGAGCAGTATCTAGCAAACAGGGCTCTATTGCCGATCTCGTACGACCTGTTCGATGTAAAGCAGTATCAGGGTGAGACCCTCAAGGAATACATCAGTCGCTTTGGAGCGCAGGTGGTGAAGGTTGGCACCACAAAGGAGCCTATGATTGTCTACGCGTTCAGGAAAGGAATGTGTCCTGGACCCTTCTGTGAATCGATCATACGAAGCCGCCCCAAGACCTTTGCTGAGATAAGGCATCGCGCGGTGGAACACATCGCCTCTGAGGGCGAGGTATGCGAGAAGCGCACAAGCGTCGCACCTGCACGCCCAAGAGCGCAATCGCGTGCACAACCCGCCAGGGTCAATGAGGCCACGACAGGGAGGAAGAACCAAGACAGGAAGCGCCCATACGAGGCGAGGAGGCCTCAGGCAAGGGGGGCAGCAGAGGAGACCAGGCAGGTGAGGAAAGGAAATAGGCCGTTAAGGCACAATTTCGTCATGGAGCTGAAGGATCTTATTGCTGTACCCAACATAGCTGACAGGTTGAGGCCACCAGTGAAGTCTGACAAGGTGCTGGGACCTCGTAAAGACTCGTGGTGTGAGTTTCACGAAGCGTTTGGGCACCATATCAACAATTGTTTGGCGCTGGTCCATCAGCTGGATAAGCTCATGAAGAATGGCTTTCTGAAGGATTATCTTGTTGGGCCTGCTACGACAACAGCCCTAGCAGCGTTGGAGGAGGATCAAGCGCATGAAATGCCAATCCATGGAGGGGTGCACACCATCTCTGGTGACTTTTCTGGAGGAGGACCCACTGCCTCTCAGCGCAAGAGGTATGTGAGTGCAGTGAACTCAGTTGCTGAGGAGGGTTCAGATGATCAGTGGGAATCAGACATTGTGTTCGCAAGGGCTGACCTACGAGATGTTGTCCCACATGACAATGACCCCGTGGTCATTTCGGTTGTCACAGCTGGGAGAAAGGTGCATAGGATTCTCGTCGACCAGGGTAGTTCTGCAGATGTCATGTTTTGGTCGACGTTCAATAAGTTGCAGTTGTCCCCTGACTTGCTGAGGCCCTACACTGGATGCTTGTATGGGTTCACAGGGGACCAAGTTGAGGTGCGTGGCTACCTAGAGCCGAGGATGACGTTTACTGATGGAACGGCGTCGCCTACCGAGAGCATCCGGTATCTAGTCGTGAATGCTAATTTAGCTTACAACATTCTGTTGGGAAGGCCTGCGCTGAATAGACTAAGGGCGGTGGCCTCCATGCTCCACATGAAGATGAAGTTGTCAGATCTTAGTGGCAGGGTCATTGTGATCAAATTTGATCAAGAGGATGCCCGAAAATGCTATGAAAATAGCTTAAAGACAAAGAGAGACGTTTTCATGGTGCTTGAATGATCGCCCATCTCAGCTACGCCGATGGAGGTGGAGTCCGCAGAAGAGGCGACACCTGTCGAGGCCTCACCCACAGGGGCAACGCCAAGGGAAGATGCGCGCTTAGAAAAAACACCAGGGGAGGCATCGCCCATAGGGGAGGTATCCGTGGGGGCCTCGCCCATGGGAGAAATCGATGAGGCGCCGCCTATAGAAGAAGATCGCAGAAACGAGACTCGCGCAGAGAGCGTACGAGATAGCTGACCCCAACCAGTGGACAACGTGGTGGAAAGGCAGATTGGTGGCAAGATATTCAAGCTGGGGCGTTTGTTGAGCCAGGAAGAACAAGACGAAGTGGTAGCGGTGATCTCGCGCCACTTAGATGCATTCGCATGGACCGCCTCAGACATTCCAGACATCGACCCAGATTTTTTGTGCCACCACCTCACCATGGACGCCAAGGTTCGCCCTGTACGACAGAGGAGGAGCAAGTTCAACGAAGAGAGGTGCCTCGTCGTGAAGGAAGAAACGCAGAAATTTCTAAGTGTTGGACACATCAGGAAGATACAATACCCTGAGTGGTTGGCCAACGTCATCTTAGTGAAGACTTCACGGACTTAAACAAGGCATGCCTTATAGATTCGTACCCGTTACCTAGCATCGACGCATTGGTGGATAGCGCCTCAGAGTGCAAGATGCTGAGCTTCTTAGACGCATTTTCGGGGTACAATCAGATAAAAATGCATCCAAGGGATGAGAGCAAAACGGCGTTTATGACGGAAACGTGCAGTTACTGTTATAAGGTGATGCCGTTTGGGCTGAAGAACGCAGGCGCCACCTACCAGAGACTAATGGACAAGGTCCTTGCACCCATGCTAGGAAGGAACGTGCAAGCCTACGTAGACGACATGGTGGTGACCTCGCAGGAGAGGGGGTGGCACACAGCGGATCTGGAAGAGCTGTTTGCCACCATATCAAAGTACTGCCTCAAGCTGAACCCCGAGAAGTGCGTCTTCGGGGTTGAGGCGTGTAAGTTCTTAGGCTTTATGCTCACGGAAAGGGGAATAGAGGCGAACCCTAATAAGTGCGCAGCCATCATTGCCATGAGGAGCCCAACTTCAGTGAAAGAAGTGCAGCAACTGACTGGGCGGATGGCAGCTTGGTCAAGGTTCGTATCTGCTGGAGGTGAGAAGGGTCACCCCTACTTTCAGTGCCTCAAGAGGAATAGCCGTTTTGCGTGGACAGATGAGTGCGAAGCAGCATTCCTCAAGTTAAAGGAGTACCTGGCGACGCTGCCTATGCTTTGCAAGCCACGGGCAGGTGCCCCCCTTCGTTTGTACTTCGCTGTGGCTGAGTGGGCTATCAGTTCTGTGCTGGTCCAGGAGCAGGATCAAGTGCAGAGGCCCGTCTACTTTGTAAGCAAGGCTTTGCAAGGCCCAGAGTTGAGATACCAGTCGTTGGAGAAGGCGACATTGGCAGTAGTGTTCTCGACCAGGAGGCTCCGCCACTATTTTCACAACTTCATAGTGGTGGTGATGACGAACCTCCCCATTCAGAAAGTACTTCAGAAGCCAGACGTAGCTGGAAGGATGGTTCGTTAGGCGGTGGAGCTGTCAGAGTTTGATATCCAGTACGAACCCAGGGGATCCATCAAAGGGCAAGTCTACGCAGATTTCGTCGCAGAGCTCTCACCAGGAGGAGGCCCTCAAGAGGTGGAGTTAGGATCACAGTGGATGCTCTCAGTGGATGGGTCCTCCAATCAATAGGGGAGTGGCGCGAGAATAGTTCTGGAGAGGCCTAATGGGGTGTTGATCGAGCAAGCCCTACGCTTCGCCTTCAAAGCAAGCAATAACCAAGCTGAGTACGAGACGCTGATTGTTGGAATGCTCTTGGCCAAGGAGATGGATGCGCAAAGCCTCTTGGCGAAGAGTGATTCCCAATTAGTCACAGGGCAAGTAGCAGGGGAGTACCAAGCAAAGGATCCGCAGATGACAACATCTCTAAAGTATGTCCAAGTGTTGAAGGGAGCTTTCGCTATGTTTGAGCTGGTGCATGTCCCTAGAGAACAAAATGCCAGAGCTGAGCTGCTCGCCAAGCTGGCCAGCTCTTGCAAGGGGGGAAAGCAGAGGACAGTCATCCAAGAGACGCTCAAAACGTCGCGAAAGATTGTGGCAGACAACAGGGTGGATGTTCTTCACATCAGCACGACGAGAGGAAAGCCAAGGAGTCATCGCTCTTTGATTCAAGATACGACGAGGACACCCCGCATCAGCACCTATGCGGCCTCGCCCGAGGGAGAGAAGTGTCTGCAAGTATGCGCTTTGGAGGAAGGCGATACGTGGATGACGCCTTATAGGCGATACATTGCAGATGGGATTCTCCCAGTAGAGCCCGGGGAGGGAAAGAGGATAAAGAAGAACTCTGCAAGGTACACCCTCGTTGATGGAGTGTTGTTCAGGCATGGGTTCACACACCCAATTCTGACATGCGTGAGTGGTGACGAGTTTACAAGGATCATGTCAGAGCTTCACGAGGGGATTTGTGGAAGCCACGTAAGGGGAAGATCACTAGCTTCCAAGGTGATTCGCGTAGGGTTTTATTGGCCATCGGCGAGAGACGACTGTGTGAGATACGCCCAGCGATGCAAGCAGTGTCAGATGCATGCTGATTGGCACAAGGCGCCTCCAGATAATGGCACTCAGTTTGCGAGCCAACAGTTGGGGAAGCTGTGTGCAGAGGTAGGAATCAAGCAAGTGTTTGCATCAGTCGAACACCCCTAGACGAATGGGCAGGTAGAATCAGCAAATAGAGTTTTGCTGAGGGGATTGAAGCGAAGACTTGAGAAAGCTAAAGGGGCGTGGGCAGAAGAAGTACCAAGGATCGTGTGGGCTTACCACACCACGTCTCAATCTTCCACCATGGAGACGCCGTTCAGTTTGGTATATGAGTCAGACGCCATGATCCCAGTGGAGATTCACGAGAGCTCACCCCGCTTTTTGAGCTTTGTGACAGAAGAGTCCAACGAGCAAAGAAGGGTAAATCTAGATCTATTGGACGAGGCCAGAGAGGAAGCAAGGATAAAGGCTGAAGCTGTGAAGAGGAGAGTGAAGCATCAGTATAGCTCTAAGGTGAAGCCACGACAGTTCCAAGTAGCTGACTTGGTCATGCGGAAGGCTCATCCTTATGAGTTGGAGAACAAGTTGTCTCCCAAATGGACCAGACCCTTCAAAGTAACCGAAGCCAAAGGAAATGGTTCGTACAAGTTAGAGACTCTAGAAAGGGGCCCCATCCCACGCAGCTGAAATGCAGCCAATTTAAAATTTTATTTCAGTTGAAAATTATGAAGCACACAGTTGTAAAGGGGACACTCTTTTTCCCTCTCGGGGTTTTTTTAATGAGGTCACCCAAGTAAAAAGAAGTTCAAGAAAACTTTGTCTCAGTTTTCCCTCTCACGCAATTAAAAGACAAAAAACAAAGGGAGCGGCGTCGTCAGGCGTAGGCGTCGCCAGATAAGGGACAGGGCATCGAAATCAAAGCAAGTAACAGGAACACACGCTCATGCGTGGGCGTCAAGTCAAAAGGTACGCTTAGTATAAGTTAAAATCCGGGAGTCTAGTCCTTGAGCAGGGGTTAAGGGATTCCTTCGGGACGCCCCCTCCTCAGGTAGGAATAACTAGCCCCGGTGTCTGATGTTTAGACACCTCGCAAGGAAGTGGCGGGGGGCGTTTCCTTCGAGGGTATGTGTCAGACAGTAAGAAGTTTCGGAGCAGTGGAGAACCAGGTCACTTGGTGCAGATACACGCAATTAAGGAGAAGCGACATCCTTCGGGAAACCTTCTCCTTAGGCGTAATCACCAAAATACCTGATCATCTTGGTGTTTAGACACACCAGGGACGATACAACGATGTTTCCGACACGCCTCTCCCTGGGCGTGGGCACCAAGAACACTGATCGCCTTGGTGTTTCAGACACCCTGAGGACGAAACGGCACTACCCCAGGGTAGGCCTCTCCTCAGGCGTGGGCACCAAGCGCGCAGAGATAAGGGCTAAGTTGCCTTGGTGTTTAGACAACCCGTGGATGATGCAGCGCTGTTGTAATAGGCCTTTCCACGGGCGTGGGCACCAAAGCACGACTTTGTCCCAAGTGTTTAGCCACATTGAGGACGATACGACCTCGCGTTCAGCGGGTCTCTCCTAGAGTGTGGGACACCCAGTACAGGAAAAGATAAGTCCTCCCTCGCCCTCGAGCGCTGGTGAGGGTATAGAAAGGCAATGAAAGAACAAGTTGAAACTTTTGCAAGTTGAAGAGGCAAAAGAAAATCGGAGAGTAACAAGAAGAAGAGTGAAGAGCACGAGTTATCAAAAGCCGTAAAAGACAAGAGAAGTCCTCCTTCACCTTTGAGTGTTGATGAGGCACAAAGAGAAATCCTCCTTCACCTTTGAGTGCTGATGAGGCAAGCGACGCCTTCATAAGGTAGATTCCTCGCAGATACGAAGGCCAAGTGAAGCTTGAAGCGAAGAGATCAAGAGAAGGGTATGCATCACGACTTAGAAAGGAAGAGTAAAAGAGAAAGTCACGTGCTACCTAAAGAGTTGAAGGCAAAGCGACGAAGAGATACATCGGAGGTAAATACCAGTTACGCCTTTGATATAATAAAGAAAGCAGAAGCAAATAAAGGTGCAAGAGAAGTTAAAGGCGAACAAGAATGTAAAGATAAGAGTCGAATGATATTTAAATAAACAAAGTCGAGCGTCGGAATTACAGATAGTTCAAATGTTGGTAAATACAAATTTACAAAGAAAATGGAAAACGATTAAGCGTTGCTCATTCCCCCAGGTCGAGGGGCACCACCTTCCCATCGACGATTTGGTTGCCGGGGTCACAATTTGAGGTGTCAATCCCTGGGTTTTCGCACGTGGCTTGGGCCAGATCCTCTTTAAACCCCTCATCAAAGGTGCCAGCCATGTCGTCGAGGAGTTCTTTGTTGGACTTCTCCAGTTCTTCGATCTTGGAGTTCTGGGTGGCTAGCTGCTTGTCCAGAAATTCCTTCTCCACCTGAAGCTTGTTAACATCAGCCTGGAGTGTGCCGTTTTCAGCTTGGAGAAGGTTGAGAGCTTCGATCTTCGCAGCCAGCTCCCCCTCAGTCTCAACTAGTTTTGCCTCTTGAGAGACACAGCGGTCCTCAAGGGCCTTGAAGTTTTCAGCAACCTCCTTCAGTTTAGTAACCTCGGCCTGCAGGGGAATCATAAAGCCCAGAAGGTCAGCACATTTCTGGTCAGCCTCGTGCCACCTCATGTTGGCTGCCTCCTCCGCCTCCCGGGTCTCCGCCAGGGAGGCTTTGTAAGCATCTTCCAGCTTCAGTTTCTCCTCCTTCAGGGAGGCCACCTCACGCTTGAGAGCCTGAAGGGCTTGCATCTCGATGGCTTTGGATTTTGCTTGTGCGCGCCACTCGAGAGCAATGGCAAGGAAGGCCCCCATGTAGTAGGGCATGCCTTCCTTCTTGGCCTCGCCAGAAGAACTTCCCGACGACCTCTCAGTGAAGCCCCTCATTAGTTGTATGATTGGAGGGGGAATTTCTAAGGTCTCTGGGGCAGTTGCTTGTGTGGCAGGTGTTTGTGTTGATGGCGGTGCGGATTCTACCCCGTCCTCTTGGCCCAGTTGGTGTGATGGAGATGTAGCGCTAGGGGGGTTGTCCCTTAGGGACCCACCACGTTGGGGAGATGCAGATCGTGAGGAGATGACTCTGTTGGTCCTCCTCCTCTTGAAGACCTGCCCCTCGCCTGAACCTTCATCATCGGAGGGGACGATGAGGACGCCCTTGCCCTTGTCAATGGGGGCTGGGGTAGAGGTGTTGGCCATAGCCAGTGGGACTGCAGCGATTGGAGGGGGTGAATTAGGTGTTTGGAGGGTGTGGGGTGAGTTGGTTGTTTGGGCGGTATGTGGTGAAGCTGGGCTTTGTGGAGGTTTTGAAGGGGGTTTTTCAGTCATAGGGGTATCAGAAGCACCAGCTTTCGCGGAAGTCGCCTTGGTGCGAGCTTTCAAGGCCTTGGCCAGAGCAAGACGCCTTGACGAGTCCATCACTGAGGCTACACCAGACAAGCAAAAGAACAAAGGATTAGAGCCAATACCAGTTACGCATGAAGCATCAGATACACATAGCTACACACAGAAGTTTGGAGCAGATAAACAGTACATACAACAATAAGAGAAGGCCCATTAAGGGGCAAAGATAAAAAAGATAAGTATGGGCGTAGATTCTCCTACCAAAGTACTGAGAAAGGGCGTCCGCATCAAACTCACAAGCTATGAGCTCTGCGGTGTTGAAGACGATTCCCATGCCAGCTAAAGCCACACATACCTCTCTATTAGCAAGGGTAGTTCGTCTAAGGACTTGGGCTTAATCAGCCTTGGCTCTTTCACCCAATACAAGGGGAAGCCATCCAGGGCTGTGGGGTCGTGTTTGGTGCAACACACCCTGAAGAACTTGCCCTTCCATCCTTTGTAGGAGTTCTGGAAGAGGGTGAGGAGTATCCTTCCAGCAACTCCAGAGAAGCTCACCCAGAAGCTCTTCCCTTGTTTCTTCACTTAGAAAAAGTGGAGGAAGATGTCCACTGATGGTAGCATGCCTAGGTACCCGTTCAGAATTTCGAATGCCCTGATGAATTGCCAACTGTTGGGGTGTAGCTGGGCAAGGGCTACGTTGATTTCGGTAAGCAACTCCCTCTCGAAGCCTGAGAAGGGTAGGCGCAGACCGGTTCGTTTGAACATCATCTGGTAGAGGAAGAAGAAGGGTTTCCCACCGTTGGACCTATCATCCACGCAGACTGGCTTCCTGGGAGTGCAGTGACGAATGGAGATATGGGAGTCGTGTCTGCTGGAGAAGGCATTGAAGTTGTATACATGTGGGTCACCCAGATGGTTCTCCACGTCTTCAACGGTGGTCAGAGTCGAACATTCGGCTAAGAGTTCATCAGAGGCACAAGGGTAGTGAGCCCTATATTTGATCCTTGGGGGTGGTGGATTGGCTGTTGTTTTTGTACGCGCCATGGTTTGATGAAAAAGCTGAAGAAGGAAGAAAAAAGCAAAGGCTTAACAAAGAAGGTTTGAAGGAGCAAGTGGGGAGAAACCCTAGAAAAGCCCTACCCACGTGAGAAGAGAAAAACGGGGGGGGGGGGGGGGGAGGGGGGGGGGAGGGGGAGGGGGACGAAGGAACGAGAAGAATACAGAAATGCAGAAACATAAACAGTCCCAGGTAGTTATAAGAGCAATACAGTAAAGAATAAGGGCAATTTGAGTAGAAAAACCATACCTTTTGTGGTTGGAAGGCGAAAAGGTGTGAGCTTTTGAGAATGAAGAACGCAAAGGTCGCAGGGAAGATGAAAAGTGCAGAGAGAAATCAGAAATGATGAAGCAGTGCTTTGAGCGCGCGTTTTTGAAAGGTTATAACGTTAACCTGAGAAGTGCTAGCGACACTCATCCCCAGCCATAAGATCGTGCCATGTGTCGAGAGATTAGCACGCAACTTAAGTTGTCACGTCACCGAGCAAAAATGTCTAGTCAGCATCAGAATGCCTCGTGGACGATAGGGCGAAGTCAAACATATGGTGGGACCCATCCAGGGGGCCCATGGAGGAAAGTCAATAGGTTGACCGTTTAAGGCGTCGCCAGGATAAGGCGTCGCCAGGTTAAGGCATCGACGGTGTCACCCCCCGATACCCACGGATAGGAAAGACCGTGGAGGGGGCGACACCACGAGGGGCCTCAGTACCTCAGAGCAGTAAGAGAAAGGTGGCTCCAAGGCCATAGTTTAGTACCAGTAGGGAGTAGCCTGACTCGTGAAGTACCCACGCCACCTCTAGGAGACCCCCGGGATAGATACGACCCATGAGAGGGCCACGCCCGGGGGTCAAGCCATGTGCGTAGTACGAGAGGATGGTAGGTACGCTCCCAAGGCGAGTGACTAGAGGCTGGGGCGCATGAGTTGGCACCCAAAAAGTCACCCCTTGCGCCGGATGCACTTCGAGGAAGGAGGACTTACACGATGGAATATCCCTAAGCTGGGTTACGGTGCTGTAAGGCCTTCCACGTAGAATAGCGATCAAGTCATAAGAACACATGGCAGTAAGTACTGAAACATCAAGGTGTATAAGTTTCCCTGAAAGTTTGCTAAGGTATGCTTTTATTTCAGTTTACGTTTTGAACGCTTTAAAGCACTTTAAACGCTTTAAATGCTTTGAACGTTTTAAACGCGTTGAACGTTACTGAGTGCTTTAAGTGCACTTTAAGACGCTTTGAATGCTTTAGACGTTTAAAAGGGGCTTTAGACGTTTGAGACAGAGATCCAGACTCAGTTTGACACACACACTTAGTTGCTTGCTCACGCACCCACTGTTCGCACAGGCAATTAGAGAGAAATTTGTTACTTAGATATTCGACCATCTTCAGAGCATCCATTCACGGTGCTCCGATACGGAGGTGTGTCCCCTTTGATGTGTCTCACTTGCTGACTTGATCGTCGGAGTGCAAACGGCCGCGAGGGCGCCCCTTTGTTCTCTTTGTTTCAAGTACTCACGGTGGCACAGGGAGGAGATTTGGAACAAAGACAAAGGAGTCCTAGATACGCGGGTCTTAGCTACGCACGAAGCACAATCTGGTCAACTGGCGGGAACAAAAACCAAAGTGTTTGTCGAAACCAATGGTAATAGAAAGAACTTTTGCATAGGCAAAGGCAATAACAACTGAAGATGTGTCTCAAGAAAGCTTTGTTCCTATTGTGAATAATGCATGCTAGTGTATGTACATAAACCATTAGCCAAGTTTTGTTGGTACAATAGTGTTATCTCCTGCCCTTACTTTAACAAATATATTATTTCTCCTAAAATTCAATTTTAACCTTGTTTTTGTGTCAAAACTCTCTCACAATTCTAATTCTCTTTCAAGTTTTTTCATTTGAAAACCGATAATTGTAGGATATGCAATAAATGAGGATGATTGATTTGACTAAATAAGTGGGATGTTTGTACTTGTTGAAGACTGAGACTTCAAATAGAAAATGACAAAAGTTCAGGTCAACAAATTTAATGTATTCTTTATTCCCTACGATAAATTTTTGCAAGGAAAGAATGACAATAAATGATAAATGCACATAATTTAATAAATATAGATTATTTTTTAAAATGGGAATTAAGACAAAAATTTGTGTGGAGTTTTTTCTTCAAATAGGAGCGAAGATTTGCGAAGAAAATAAATCATATAAATTTATATTTTATTATATATATGTTTATATTATTAATTTATTAGTATTTATATTATAATCAAATAAATATAATTAATTGTATAATATAATATAAAAAATAATTATTATTATTAAAATAATAAAAATATTAAATATATAAAATAATAATTATAATGAATAATAAGTTTATGAAATAACAATTATAACAAATAATTAAAATAATTATAAAGAATAAATAATAAATAATAATAATTAATAAAAATAAAAATAAATCTAATTATTTATATAATAATATTATATTTAATTATAAAAAATAAATATATAATTTTTTTTCCATATATTTTTAAAAGTAAGAATAAATTTGTAAAGTTATATTTAACACATTTTAAATAAATTAAAAACTTGCACATAACCATCACATGAGTCACAAAATTCAATAAACTTTCTTCACTAATCTATTCTAATATACTACAATCCAAACAACCTCACATTCCTCTCAAATCACTCCAAATCCACTTCCTCAATTCTCCTCTCTCATCCAAACACTATAAGTATTTTCTGAGGTAAAAGTTGTTAGACTAATCCATCTCTTGTCAATTTCTTCAAAAAAAATATATAATAAATTTGTATGATTACATATAAAACACAATTCATCCATCACGACCATTAAAGAATCAACAAATGTTGATCCTTTACCTCACTATATCATAAAGATTCACAATGCGTCACAGCATATGAGGAATATTACATCATTCATTCACCATGACCAAAAAAGAATCAACAAATTTTAATTCTTTGCATCACTCATAAAATTCGCTACACGTCACAACTAACACATGAAAAAGCTTCTTACACATTTATGGAATCAACCAAACTACATCCTATTCTACTTTCAGCTTGTTACACTTCTTTTGTTGTGTATAAAACAACAACCAATATATTGGTTTTATAATAAAAAATGTTAAATATATTTCTTTTTGTCCTTATACTTTCACACAAAATTAGTTTTTATATATGTTTTTTCAAACTTTAGATCTCATTGTAGAAAGAAAATTATTGAAATATGTCACTATCAATTTTTTTACATGCCAAACGAATTTTTAGTGTGAATTAAGATGTTAACATATCAGGTCAACTCATAACGTGGATGTTATAATATTATAATACAATCAACACTACAAATTCATTTGTTATGTAAAAAAAATATTAGTAAAAATTCATTTCAATAGTTTTCTAAATAAAGATATCTAAAATGTTTAAAGTTTAGATTAAAAACAAAAATCAATTTCACATTTTAATACAATTACGAAAGAACATATTTAATCCTACACAAAAATCAATAGAAATACTTTTATGATTTCCTAAATAAATATACTCTACGTTTTTTCTTAAATTATTTAAATATATAAAATAATAAACAGTTACAAAATGATAATTAATTTTTTATCTTTTAAAAAAAAAACAACTTAAATAGCTGTTGCTAGAGATCATGACAAAGAAGCCGTCAAATTTTGAAAGAGCCCATGTGTGTGTTTTGATTTGGAATAGTTAGTACCAATTGCATTTATTAATTAAAAAGTTAGACACAAATAATTAATAAATTAATTAAAATGTTAAATTGTTTAGATGTTATTTTATTTCAATTTTTGAAAAAAAAAATATTTTTAATTAGAGTAATTTGAGATGAAACTTGTAACACTATCCAACCAAGTCAAATGAAAAACACCAATTCACTATTTCATGTCAGACATCACAAGTAAATTGAATGGAAACGTTCACACAGAAAAACAATAAGTCCACTGTATCACAAAAAGGAAGGTTATCAATTAATATACATATTTAAAATTATTAATAAAACACCTCAAATTTGATTGAAATTAAAATTTTCAGAATTTCTAATATTGAAACTGTATATTTTTATTCGAAAAAGACTTATAAATTAACAACAGTTTATAAAAATTCTAAATGAAAATGAAACAAACATTTTTGTGACAGGTTCTAATGAAAAATATTCTAAGAAAGTAATCAGAAATTATTTTGGTACTATTTTTGGTGGAACCTCTACACTGAAGCCAGAATCCCATTGGAAGAGGTTGAAGGCTTTGGCTTCCTAGTTCTTTGGACCTGTAATATAGTACCAAAACACAGTCTTTTAATTTTATTTATTATTTAACATTCAACTAATAAACAATATAGAAGTTGACGAGGGAGACGTGTAGATTATTCCTATTTTCTTTTTAATGTAAGAAAATAAGTGTTTTTATATTATAGAACTTATTTTTTTAAGTATAGACTATGTTTATATATATATATATATATTCACATTTTATTATATTAAAATGTTTATAATTTAATAGTTTTTATTTATTTTATAAATAATAAATAAATAATTTAAAACTTAAAAATAATATAATTTAAAAAATATATAAGTTTTTAAAAAGAATATTAAAAAATAGATAACTTTATTTTCTTAAAATTATTTAATTATTTTGAAATAAAGACAACTTATTCACTTATTTATTTTATTAAATAAAAAAATATTTTTTTATAAAATAAAACTGTCCAATTAAAACGTAACACGAAAAAGAAGGCAATTTCTCCCTCCACCATATCAATTTCAACATGCACCCAATCAGCTCTAGAAAATGACAAAAATACCCCTTCTAAATGACGAAAATAACCTTACACAAAAATGGAAAAATTATTTTTGAAACTTTTATCTGAAATATTTTGGATTTCAATTTTCCAAACATATTTTTGAATTCTGAAATTTTTTATCCAGATTGTATTTTTAGTTTTGTGTTCAGAATTTTTTTCCAGCATGTATTTTTTTATTTCTCAGTTATAATTATTATTTTGGATTTTTTAATTTGGAATAAGGGTAGTTTTGGAAATTTAAAAAATTGATATGGTGGAGGTTAAGATTGATAAGGTGCAGGAAGAATTTGCCGAAAAAGAATTATCAAATGATTATATTTATATATTTTTTAATTATATTTTAAAATTAAAAGAAAATTTTAATAATCTATATCAATATATAAAGGGTATTTTCCATTATAACCGTTTTCTGGTGTATATAATTTTTTTTCGATTCTATCCTTATTTAATATATCTCATCTTATTAATACAATAGAGTATTTTTTAATTTTTTAAATTAATATTAATGTACAGTTTTTATTTGTCACTTTTTCCCTAGTTCCTTATTTTAAGGCAACAAAAAAAAGCATACTCTCACATATTTTCATACCAAATCTCACATATAAAATAAAGTAACATCTACTTTTAATCACTCTATTTTATGTTTTTCAATTTCGACTAATTCAAAATTATTTTTGTATGTATATTATATTTCTATCATCGTTAAAATTGAGTAAAAGAGAAAAATGTAAAAGTGCATTCCACTAGTATATATAAAGAATATATGTTTAATATTACTATTTTACTCTCAATTATATTTTAAAATTAAAAAGATAAAAATAAAATAAATGATTCAAATATTAAAAGAAACTGTCGTGGAATTACTCAATATTTTTTAATATAACTAACATTATTAGTATTATTCTTTTTATTAAAATATATATTTTGCTCAATTTTAAAGAAAATTAATTACTTTAATTACTTTCATTTATTATTTTCAAATTATTTACCTGCCTAAATGATACACATGCCCCAGTTTTCAAACATAGTTTGTCTTTGCCAAAAAGCCAGCGGTGAATTGTTCAATGAAATTGGGAGCAAGTGCCCCATAATAAAAGCAAACAATGAAATTCATAATTGAGTATTAATTTCTTTAAAAATGATTTTAATTTTTATGAACTACCCTATTCAAAGTGCCACAAATATCATCTTATAATTTATATGATAATTTTTATTACAAATTTCAACTAGAGGTAATATTATTTGGTAATATATTACAATTAAAAATCAATTTTAAAAGATTAAGTTAAATTTAAAATAATTTTTTTAATATAATATTAGAATTATTTAATATATATAACAATATAATAAATTCAAGAAATTATTATTAAAATAAATTCTAAATAATTTTAATATTGTTACAATACATTCTAAGTAAATGTTAAACTTAATTTAACTTTATAAAACTAACTTAAAGTAATGTTTGTATTTATTTATACTATATTGATTTTATTTCTAATTAATGTATAATCTTCAATATTATTATAAAAATTAATAAATATTTTTTTATAAAATAAAATACATCAATGAAAAAATATTATTTCGTATTCAATTCTTATAAAAAATATAAGTACAAGAAAAGATCCATTAAAAATAATCAGAATGAAAATATTGGCATTTTCACTGTATTTCAGTCAGATAATTTTAAAATCGACCCATTTTTTGAAATTTCAAAGAGAGGATAAAAATTTGGAGTAAATTGAATTTCCCTATCTTTTTCTTAAATTTTCTCCAAAGTCCTTTTTTTTACTTTATTAATCATTTCAGCAACTTTAAAATGAATATATATTCTGCATTAATATTTCTTAATTATTTTAAATTTTTTATTGCGTTCCTCACTCAATAAGGTTAAAAACTAAGAATATATAATATTATCTAGGATAAAAACAGTAATTTACTGAAAAAAATAAATCAAAACTCATAACTTCAGCACAAATTTTGTTTTCTTTCAAATTTGGTAGTTTGGGTTTTATCTTTAAAACAAGATGAAACAAATCTTACCTTTTTCTTTGGTTTTGGAACCTTTGCCAGTTTAATATCTTCAACATTATTTTCTAGATATCCCTTTATCTCCTCGTCGTTCATGTTCTCTATCATATCAATCTATGAAACAATCAAAACATTTAGTATGACCAAATATCAAAAGTGTTGACAACTATTTTGAGAATTTAAGGCAAAGTTATATGGTGAAGAAATAAAAAGAATAAAATTTTATATATATACCCATTTCTTTTTGAGAATTTAGGGCAAAGTGAAGAAACAAAAAAGATATATACACATACCTATTTCTTTTGAGAATTTAAGGCAAAGTTATATGGTGAAGAAACACAAAAGATATTAACATACCCATGACTTAAGGTCTTCTACATCCTTTCTTAAGGCTTCTTCTTCTTCCTCCTTGGATGCAACTTTTTCTTTTTCTCCATCTACTTTCTTCTTGTTCTTTCCTCCTCCAAGAGTATCCATGCTTTTGTTTTAGTATGTTCAATAAAATATAACATTACCCTTACTTAAAGAAAATGGGTCAACCAATTAGATGCTTGACAAGACCAAGTGCCAGCAAAGAATAGGTATACAATAAACTTAATTACATATTTATGGTAATAAATATATGGTTAAATATGTTTTTCCCTTTCATGTACTCACACGAAAGTGGCTTTCATCTCTATTCCAAATTTTAGAACTCCTGAACATTTGTATTAAGAAAATTATTAAAACGAATATTTACCAATTTTTTGTGACAAACAAATTTTCAATGTAAATTATAAGATGTTAAAATATTTCAAATTGTCTCGTTACTTAGGTAGATGTTAAGATATTTTAATAAACATTAAAATTTCATTTATTACTTAGAAAAAAGCAGTGGTAAGAACTCATCCCAATAATCATTTTTACTAAAAGTACTAATGTCTGATAGACAAAAATTAAATTCGTCCTATATTTAACCTCTATAAAACATTGCATGTGAATCTGATTTGAGAACACAACCATTCTTGGCTTTATGCCAAGTCTAGTTATTGACTGATAAATGAAGGAGCTATTACTGACATAACACTACTTAATTAGTGTAATGCATTTCAATATTGCCATGAATTTTTATAATAATTAGCGTTGGACCGTTCAATGAATGGAATTTAATTTTATATTTTCCTTTTATTTTATTTTCGTGGAATTCCTTATAAAGAAACTATATACATAGTCACTTTTATATATTTTTTTCTTTATAATTTAACTTTGAAAAACACCATTTTTCAGTTCTTATCATTTATTATAGGGTAAATAAGTAACGGATCTTATTTTTTTTTACATATACTTATTTGTTGATATTATATCATTAAAGGAGAAGTAACACTTCTATTGCTTTTACCAAAAAAGATAGTTCCTTTAAGGTAACTTTACTCCAAAGATGCATTAAGTAGTGTTATCAAGTGTTGAAAAATATTAAAGATTTTTTTTTTTTAATTTTAGAAATATAAAAAAACAAAAACAAAAATGCATAAATTCTAAACAAATACCTTTCATCTCCTTTTACCACAAACCAGTAACACATTAACAAATAAATAACCCAAAAATCAACATCATACTCAACAAAATATATAGCAAATAAAACAACATAAATTTCAAGCCACTTCCAACACAAGATCTCATATGCCTTTTCAGCCCATAAACACATACCAAGATCAGCAACAACATAACAAATTTTGAGAAGCGCCAAAAGAATATACATGATTAAGCCAAGCAAGTGGATGCACTTTTCATATTATTAATTAACAAATTTCAAACATACATGTGGGTTCATAATTCAATAAAAAAAAGCAAAATTAAATTTTGACAATTTCGATTTCAACCAATTTCATGTCTTTGTCTTTAATTGAGCCATATGAAACACTTTCTTCACATCAATCTTCCCTTATTTAAATACAATCCTATTTTTATGGTTGAAAATACTCTATTACAAGACAATCCACAAACCCTTCCAAACTAGATTTTGTCTTAGATTAAGATTGGGAAGATGAAATTGTTTAAAGTGAGACATTAACTCCATATGCAGAACAAACAAAATACCTAACCATCTATAACATTTATTCCAAATATCATTTTCTATCACACACTCTACAAACACACACAGATGTAATAATAGAAATAACCCCTCTTCTATATAAATTAACACACTCTACAAACAGATGACAATGTTTTTGCTAAATATTTTGAGGGAAAGATACATAAACCGTGGATAATAATAATAAAAACAAACCATTAGTTATACCTTCCTTATGGAAAACTTGTTTAATCGTTAACATGTCAGCGTGACCTAAATTAAAAAATAGTTTGTTTCTCTCAAAGATTAGAAGATTTTTTTTATCAACAATAAGAAATATATACATAAGAATCACTTCAGGGGTGATTCAATCCGTATACAAAACAACGGATACATCCTTACATCACACACCTTCCTACCAACAATTCAAAACTAGCCCCGCCAAAAACCACAACAGCACATAAGCTAAAGCGAAACAAGGCAATCCAGAGGGAAAAAAATACCAATCAGAATAAGAGAAACAAACAGGGGGGAATTTAGAAGTAATCAAAGACCAAACCTTCAATTGAGTCAAAGAAAAGATTTCAGAATAGTCCAACACTCCACCTTTGAATAAAATCTTGTTCTTGTAACTCCAAATCTCACTAACCACCGCAATCCAAATACTCTCTATCCCTAAATTGACCGACTCAGAAACATTACACAACTGCAAAAAATTAGAGTAAGAATCATGAGGGGTAACCGACTAAATGTCTAACCACTTAAAATAGAGGTTCCACACCAATCAGACTATTCTACAATAAAAAAATACATGATTAGTCTCTTCCTCTTTTACCCCACATAAACAACAATGAGCGCTTCCGACTGCAATCTCACATCTAAGTAAAATTGCCATTATTAACAATAGAGTATAATCCTTAAAAAGAAATAATGTGAAGATCAAGTTGACTCGATCAAATTCTTAATTTGACTAAGTAGTTCAATCCTTACTAAGGTAGTTATTCGTCAATCATAAGTGTAAAATGTAAGAATAAAAGGAACATTTTGTATTGGTTTTGAGTATATGTTATTTGTTTTCTGGTGAAACTATATTCTTCGAGTAAATATTACTCAAGCAATGGATTATATGCATTGGTTGATATATTTAACTATTAACAGAGACATTCAAGTGATAGTTTAAGGCTTGAGCGAGAGAGATGTTAATGTAATTTTTTTCCTCTAGAGTGAATTATACCCAAAAGCAACCTAAGGTTGTTCAAGTAGTGAAGTGATGGTGCATGAGATTCTTTACTATGTGATATTAATGATTTTGGAATTTGTCAGGTGATCCAATAAGTAGAATGACATCCAAGCAATGGTCGCTGGAGAGATGTAACCAATTTTTCTTCTCTTTAGAATTGTATTACTTAAGTAATGAAATTCTCCCTAAATTAAGAAAAGAAGGTCATTCAAACGAGAGATGAACTTAACAGAGACATTCAAGTGATAGTTTAAGGTTTGAGCGAGAGAGATGCTACTGTAATTTTCTTTCCTCTAGAGTGAATTATGTCCAAATAACTCAAGGTTGTTTCAAGTAGTGAAAATGGTGCATGAGATTCTTTAATATGTGATATTAATAATTTTGGAATTTGTCGGGTGATCCAACAAGTAGAATCACATCCAAGCCTGGTCGTTGGAGAGATGTAACCAATTCTTCTTCTCTTTAGAATTGTATCACTTTAAGTGATTAAATTCTTCCTAGATTAAGAAAAGAAAGTCATTCAAACGAGAGATGAACTTCTCAAAGAATATTTATATAAGAAAGATGATGACAAACATTGTAATGCCTTAAATTATTTACTATTATGTATTTTCTATAAATAAAGCTTGTAATATAGTTTAGAAAGTAACAATATTGATATATTAGTATGGGTAAACTTAAAATAATTATAAATAAATTTACAATTACAATAACTTTTTCAATTCATTTAAAAGCACTTGTCACACTCTTATTTCCAAAAAATCTAGATAATATTCACTTCTAAGTTTATAAAATTTTATACCAATCAATACACAATTATAAATTAAAAAAGGATGAAATATATTAAAAAAAACTAAATAATTTAGGTAATGTGATTTTATTCTCTTTGAACAAATTGTGTATAATGATTGGAGAAAAACTTTCATCACCCTACTTTTTCTCTAAATTACCAAAATTGTCTCTATATTTTATACCACAATAGATCTCTCTATAACTATCCACATTCCACAAATAATAGATTATTGATGGCAAAAAGTTCATACATAGGGAGATTTTTCTACCTCTATTAGCCCAATTATTAAACTTTTCAAAAAACAAATTGTTCCTTTACTTTTGTATCATCACAATCCTCGTTACCACATGACAAGCAATCACATTCACAAGTTTGCATGCAACAAGATTAATTTAATATTATTCTTATAAACAATTAAAATTCCATTTCAATAGCATAACAACTGTATTACCAATATTCCAAAAATTAAAAACAACCAAATAAAAAATAAAAAATATACACAATCTAATATATTCTTTCAATTTTCAATTCAAACAAATTGTCGACTAGACATCCCTGCACTTAGCTCAATTCATATATTTACAAACTACTATTTTTTTTTTTTTGTATATTTACTAACTATAATTTAAGTCACCTTTCCTAGAGTTTTTCATCCTTTTGACCATGAATCAAATTAATTAAATACAATAATTATAGAAAAATAATACAAAAAATTAAAAACAACACAATGCTACAAAACATTAATCCAGTAGAGAAATTTTAAATAAAAGCTTGTTTTTTTAACCATTTCTGCATAAGTTCAATTTGATTATTTTTTAACATAAATCTAGGTTTTCATGCCTAATGAATCCATTTCTTGGCTCAAAATTTCAAAATTGTACAGAATATATAAAAATAGGGCAACAATACAAAGTTTTGGAAAATTAACCAATTCAGGATTTAGATTATGAGATGACTCTCATTTCTTACAAGGAGTCTTTTGGTTATTCAAGAGTGTAAAAGAATGCTCAAAATAGTATTCTTCCTATGGAAATTGAGGTGTAAGGAATAAGAGTCTTGTGGTTGTTCAAGAGTGTAAAAGAAAGCTCAAAATAGTATTCTTCCTATGGAAATTGAGGTGTAAGGAATAATCTAAGAGATAGATAACTTGAATTAATAAAGGGAAGATGCAGAAGTAGGAAACAACAACAAAGAAGCAAAAGCAAAATTAGAAATAAGAAAACTTACTAACCTAACTCTAGAAATGGAAAACCTTTGCTCTTCCATTCTTTGGTCACGAAACAAGATAAAAAAAGGAAAGATATATTTATAGGAAATGCAAGACAAAAAAAAAATGAAATAAAAAATAAGTTATGTTTGTCCTGATTAAATACATTTGGCAGAATTACCCATATAGAGAGAGAAGAGAAAATTAATATATCACTTAAGTGGTATCAGGCCACTCAAGTGAGGAAGTCTTTCTCAAAGTACGACCACTCAAGTAAGATAAACTTACTCAAGATTATCTAACTATGATGATGATAATGTTGATGATGAACATGTGATGATATATATTTATATATGTGATTGATGTGTTGTGATATGTATGGTATGCTTATTGATGATAAAAAGATGAATTCATTTGTAAGATAAACACTTTGTTGAATGAAAAACTTGTATTACGAATGAAAAATAAACCTGTTTCCACAACGAGTATTTTCTGAACTCGTCTCGATCTTGACAGGAAATCTCCAAATTGACTAAGTACGAGTATGAGTAATACCCGATTTTTTAAATTGGATATGGGAACGAAAATGAGTATGGACATGTATGCCCCATCCCTATATTCATCTCATCGTCGTTCTTATACATGTCCTCATTTTAAATTACTAAAATATCTTTAGTTTAGTAGGTAACTTGAAAAAACTTATATTGATTTTTCTTTTGTTCTTAGTTTCATAACCTATTTTTAAGGTACACATTTAATAAGTTTTACTCTTTTATATAATTTTACCTTTATCCAATTATTATTTGATACTTTGATTTGAGATTTATGCAATTATAATTTCTTTCTTTATATTTAACATTAGAGAAAAGAAAATGTATATTTTTTTGACATTATCCTTAATAATGTATATCATTATTGTTCATTTGTTGTGATTTAAAAAAAAAATTTATTTAATTAATATTTAAAATAATAACGAGACAGAAGATAAGGATAATACACAAATTTCATATCCGTGTAGTATGAGATGATGATGAAAAAGTGAAATTCGCACCCACATCCCATTTTCGTCCCTAATTTATATCATATGTTGTTCTTCATGGTGACCCTTTATAGATATGTTACTCTTTATACGTATGTTGTCCTTTATAAATGTGCAGTAAAAATATTTAAAATAATATTGTGATCATAATGATTAAAATATTAAATACAAAATTTATTAAGTAAAATATATATCTAATATTAAATACAAAACTTATTAAGTAAAATATATATCTAATGCTTCATTTTATGATCTAATTATATAAATAACACTTCGAATAATAAAAAGATAAAAAAAATCTTATTGCAAGACTTTCTATATAAAAATATAAATAATCATCCTATCATGAAAAAATTGAGATTAATTATTTATCAGCATAGTACTACAAATATTTTAAGATAGAAAGATTATCTTATAATTTATTATATATAATAATATACTATTATACCCTATATATATTAATTAATGACACGTTACATTATTTACCACAAATCCACGTGAACTATAAATTGGTAAACTATTTTAAAGATGTTCACTAGAAAAACAAAACTTCATCCCATTAAGTTTTTAACATTTTTAATTTAAATATGTTTGAAACTGATTTTCATATTAAATTTTCAATTTAATAATAATATGAAATGTTATAATCATATATTTATATTTGCAAGTAATTATCTACTTTACCTCTAAAAACAAATCATTGTACATAAAATATAATTAAAATGCATACCCGTCAATGTTCTCAGATTCAAATTAACTTCATAAATGTATAAAATATCAATCTTTATTAAAAAAAAATATTCCATTCACTTAAGTGTTTAAGATATTTTAAATTAATTCAATAATAATCTTTACTAATGTTTTTTATATTTAAATAATTAACAATTAAATAAATTTTATTATATCAATAAATTACCAGTCTATTTTATTTTAAAATAATTAAAATTCAAGTTAATATGTAAATCAATTTTAAATATTGATGGTTTTTGTTTAACTTTTAAATTAAAATGATTTAAGTGAAGGCCGTTTAATGTAGTGCTAAATCCTTTAACACTAAACATATGATGATATAGATAAGACCAAAAAATCACAAGTTGTCTCTCAAAAAAACTCAATAGTAAAATCAGTCAAACAATGTTCAGAACCTGTCTGCAATCAGTAAGATTAACAATAATTATAAAAGTCAAAATGAGAGTTTTAAATTATTGTGAAGAAAAGTAAAGTAGACCATAAAAATCAGTAAAGAAAGGACATTGACTTTCAAGTTTTTTTAACAATGAATTCTTCGTCAGTTGATAAATATATCATTCATTTATCATCTAAAATTAAATTAATTAACCAAACATGTGACAACAAAAATAACCGAATCTCAATAATGAAACATATGTCCACTAATTTATTCAGTACCTTAATCGTCTTCATGCATCTACTCATAAGGTTTTTAATCTTTTACCACTTGAATCATGTACCCAAGAGATTGTTAAAAAAAACTAAACAAGAGTTAATTAAAGACAAAATTGAATTATCAACATAGGTTCAAAAATAATTCCCAAAAAAATAATTAAAGTCAGAAAAAGATCAGACATTTAACACAATAAGATTTTGCAGAACAAAACTTTAATTGCACAAAATCTCATAATTCATTGTCAAATTACAAGAGAATCAATCCAAAGGAGTTTATCGAAGGTAAACAAAAGAATTAAAACAAAGAAATTAAAGAAAACTAAGGAAACTCTAATGCTATGTTTTTCGAACTTATAAGTTTCCAACTTTTTAGAATTCTCTTATTTTGTTTTGAGTTTTATCGCGAACCCTATTTTTTTGTATATTTGCAAAAGATTTGCTTTCAATTTTGTTTTTGAGATTTTGTAGATTTTTATTCTCTAATTCTTTAACTCATTTTATTTTCCGTTTTGATTTAAGGAAACAACTTCGACTTTTGTGTGATTTAGTCCATTCAACGTGGTAGACAGTTCCTTTAGACCATCTAGAAGATGCTTTTATTACTGTATAGTCCACTCTGAGAAGTATTAGACAATCTACTGCGACTAAAACACAATACTAACATAAATAATAGTTAACCCATTCAGAGTTATGGTCATTTCGTTTATACCATCTAGCAGATGCTTTTATTAGATCGTATAGTTTACTATGAGAAGTATTAGACCGTCTACTATGACTAAATACTTGCAGAAATAATAGTTAAGACTAAAATAAACCAAATTAGATGAATTTCAATTAAAACAGTGAACTTATCATGATTACACTTCAACAATATATATTTAAAGGTTTAAAGTGTGAGTAAAATTATGCTTGTAAGAGCACTTTTTTATAAAAAACAAAACAGCAACCCCCTGCACCTGCACACATATTTTGTTTTCTTCCTTATCTCCAATTTTTTTCTCTCTCTCTCCATATTCTCTTCTCTCCATCTCTCTTAATTTTCTCTCCCAATCTTCATCTATTTTAAAATCTGATCGGACCATGTTGTAGGTGGCGAGTTAAGGAACATTTCTACCCGATCAGATTTTTAAACAGAGTAAGTTCATTTTTACTCTAAATATCCTTTGTTAATATCCTTTGTTCTTTGTTTTTACTTAGGATTTAGTCATCAATCTTGGTGGGGTCAGTTGAGAAGTTTAATCCTCTCAACTTATTCTATTATATACTGAATTTTTGTTCTGTTTGGATAACTTGCATTAGGCCCGTAAATCTTGAAGCTTATCCAGACTGTGGGGAATAAAATTCTAAAAGTTGCTTGGAAAACAAGCAATTGAGGTAAGGGAAGCTAAATTTAATTTTTAATAGCACCCTAGGATAGAAGATCTGAATGCAGAAGGGACGTGGTCCCAATATTCAATTTCTCTTGTAGGGATGTTGTGTGTTTATATATATTGGGTTGTTTGTTTATATATTATTTAAATTTGTGAAAATATTCGGTTTTGATGATTTAGTATTAAAGTGTTATTTTTTTTTATGTCAAATAGACTTTTGAATATTTTGGATCACTTTTTGAATGATATTGTATGACAGAATGGTATGGAATTGAATTCATACATTTGGGATAATGTATGGACTGATGTTTGTTGTGTATTAAGTATTGATGCCTATGTGGTAACAGAGATCTCCGAGCTTCACTGATGATCTAAGTCACATAGACTAAGATATCAGGTGGTGAGAAGCTGATGGGGGAGTTCATGCACACCGTGACATATGAGATGCACAGCTTGGGTTGTATTGAACTTACCCTGATCCTTTCTGTTGGATTCGCTGGTAATCTTTGGATCAGGTGTTAGTCTCTGGTAGGACTTACTTAATACGAGTCTTCCGGAAGACGTTGTTTGTTGAATATTCTGGATGTGTAGATCCATGTGAGATCTATGTGATTGATTTATGTTGGAATTTGAACAAGATTGAATAATTGAGAAATTGGCCATGTAATTTGATTTTCTCTTTTAATTTAATTTCATATATTATAAAATTTTATTTTCACTAGCTTACCCTTGTTTTTTGTGTTGTGTTTAAACTGCGATGACTGTACTATGTACACGAGTAGATGACCATACAGGTGCAGGATAAATTTGTTGCTGAAGGTCGTCACGATATCCTGGTTGAAGCAATTGGACGACCTGAACACTCTGGTCGTGTTCGTGCAGCTGGACAAGGGATCGGAATTAAACTTTATTTTGGAGTTTCAGAACGACAGCCATCCTCCTCCTCCAAGAAGGAAACTCAAATGAAGACTAAGTTACGTGAAGAAATAATGGAGGAGATGAGAAAGGAGACTGATTTGATGTGGCTGGAGATGAAAAAGGAGAATGATCGAATGCGACAAGAGTTTCTATCGCAACAAGTTTGTGCTGAGCTGATTGAACCCCTTGTTAGTCCCACTCCCAAGAGCACAGAGGGGAGTTGTGCGGCTCCTCCAACATCAGGGGATGATATCAATGGACAGACAGAGGATTGTGAGCTCCTGGTAGTGGGCGGCAAACTTCCTCGGGTGGTGGCACTTGGAAAAGTCTGTAAAAACGCCACCACCTTACATAACGTTCCTCTCTCCCCTGATGTGGCGCAGGTAACAGTTGAAAAAGTACGATTTCCTGATGCTCGTGTTCCACTACCTTCAGATGAGGTAACCACTGTGGCCGATGCATTTCAGACATTCGTTGCCTGGCCAGAGAGCTCATTCGATCTATACCCGAACCTCATGTAATAATTTCGTTTCATTATATTATTTTTTATTTATATTTATATATTACATATAATTTAATACAAATGTTGTTTATCTTGTAGAAACCTTTTCAGTCACCAAGTCCGGAAAAGAAGCGTGAGGTTCCAGTTGACGATCCTATAGCTTCCCTACGTCTCATTGCTAGTCAGATTGGCAATGATCTTTTTCCAGTTCTGTGGGATAATACATTTTTTCAAATAAACACTGAACTGCCACTGATGATTTACAACACAGATTTATCATAATTTATATATGGGAAACCAGAGCTCAATATAAGTATAATTCAATTTTTTATGATGTAAGTATCTTTACCTATTATTCAATTTACTTTATGTTAAATTATTATTGATTATGCTTTAACTAAAAACTTGTAGGTTTTTGCATAGAGTCTGTATCACTGAGGGGAAGGAAAATATGTATGGATTCTTAGACCCTGCATATACTAATCTCGTTGGACCAAACTCAACTGAGACTCAAGCATACATCACTAACACCCTGGAAAAAGAGGGAAAACAAATTTATTTATGCCCTTATATTAATGAGTAAGTTTAATTATATGTCATCAATTATTATTATTTCATGTTTTAAATATTTACTAGCTCTTTTCATTGATCATATAGGCATCATTGGCAGTTACTTGTCTTATCAATGGTTGATAAGACTGCTGTGTGGTTCTGTTCCCTACACAAGAAGATTCCCACAAAATTTAAGGATATCATTGATACGTAAGTATAGTATAAACTTAACTTTAAATATGTTACTAATTAACCATCTACTAACGAGGTTTTTTGTATTAACCAGTTCATGGCGTGGATATAACATCCTAAAAGGTCGATCCGATTTAAATAATTTGAACTACATAAGAGTAAAGGTTTGTATTTTTTTTCTTTCTCTATTATCATTGTTTATCAATATACTGACATATTACTTTTGATTGAATTATAGTGTAATAAACAACCAGGAAGCTATGAGTTTGGCTATTACATTATGCAATGGATGATTACCATTATAAGACTAGGTGTTAAAACTGGTTGGAAAGAGGTACTAAATATGTTAAATCATTTTTATAATTCTTGAACATATATATATCTAAATACTAATTTATGTCAACTTTGCAATGCAGTTATTCACAGAAGAAACACCAATGAATGAGGAAGGCATTTCATATGTTAGAGATTCTTGGTCCACATATTTCATTAATTTTTATAACTCTAGCATAGGTAAACAATAGTGGTTTTATTATATGTAATTTGATCACTTGTAAATGTACATTTTGATGATTTCAATTGATTACTATATTTCTATATTTGTCTGGCTGGGTTTGATCATTATGCAGGTTATTAAAATATATGGTTTATGCACAAAACAAACTGCACTTTAAAAAAAAAAAACTATTTACAAATGCGGTCATTTACCAAGACCGCATTTGTAAATGCGAATTCACTATTTACAAATGCGGTCTTGGTAAATGACCGCATTTGTAAATAGTGATTTATGAATGCGGTTTTTACCAAGACCGCATTCATAAATCCTAAACCCCAAACCCACATCCCTCATTCAGAATAATATACAAATGCGGTTACTTAAAATAACCGCATTTGTAAATGTGATTTATGAATGCGGTCCTATGACCGCATTTGTAAATGCCAGATTTACGAATGCGTGCTGATCAAATGCGGTTCTATGACCGCATTTGTAAATTTAAAATAGCCGCATTTGTTTTACATTTCTGCACTAGTGAGTCTAGCTTTAAGGCTTAGCTAAAAGTGCCTAATAGGATGTTTAACAACGTTGTTTTCTTGAAATCTTGTCTGTGCTTGAGTCAAAGTAGATATTATGAATAAAAATGAAAATATTAAGAATGAAAAGAATCTTGATAGAGTGGTGAGGGTGCACACTCATGACTAGATCAAGATTATTTTCTATCTTAATTCTAAGTAGCAAGAATACATTTTAGAGATAAGTTTTGATTGGGTTTTTTTACGTGTTTCGTATGATTATTTCTTTGAAGTTTATTTGTCTTAAAGAAGTAGTTGGAAATTTTTAGTAATTTCTAATCCAATTATTTATGTGCTTAGAAGATGGCACGTAGACCACCTACTCCTCCTCCACCAGTAGATATGCCCAACTTAGCTCGGGCAATAGAGATTATGGCAACAACCTTGCAACAACAAAGTGTTATTATGGCACAACAACATCAGCCTGCCCTTCATTAATTAGAAACTACTAGATTAGCAGCTGAAGCATCTCGGCTTCATCAACAACCCCATACTTTTAGTCTGGAGGATTTTCTGAGGCACAATCCACCCAAATTTAATGGCAAGGTAAATCCAGATGGAGCAGACCAGTGGGTGAGAGACATAGAAAGAATCTTTGAAGCTACTCAATGTCCTGAAGAGAGAAAGTTATTTTATGCCATTTATGTACTAACTGAAGAAGCTGAATTCTGGTGGATAGGCATGAAGCAAATGATGGAAGACAAAGGAGAAGATGCCACTTGGGAGAACTTCAAAGTAAGATTCCTGGATGAGTATTTTCCTGATAGTGTCAGGTATGCAAAAGAAATCGAATTCATGCAGTTGGAACAAGGAAATCTTTCAGTCACTGAGTATGCTACTAGGTTCAAACACCTAGCTAGATTCTACACCCAGACCATGATTGAGGATTGGAGATGTAGAAAATTTGAGTTTGGATTGAAGCAATAACTTAAAGAAGTGGTGATTCTTATGTCCAGTAGAGATTTTCCTGCTCTAGTGGAGAAAGCAAAAGTAGTGGAGAGTTTGAAAATTAGTAGCAGACTTGCTGAGCCTCAAGTGGGAGGACCTTCTAAAAGCATGCCTAAATATGAAGATAGAAAGAAACCTTATTTCATACCTCAATCTTATAACAACGAAAGACCCAGTTCTCAATCACCACCTAGTTTGAAATGTTTTAGATGCAGTGGGCCACATGTTGTTAGATTTTTCCCTCATTCAGTGTCAAATGTGACATGTGATAGATGTCACAAGTATGGTCATGCAACAAAAGACTGTCGTGTCCAATTGGGAGCTCCAAATTCTGGCGGAGTGCAACAAGTACAACAAAATAGTAATAAAAAACCCAGAGCTGCTGGTAGACTTTTTGCCATTAGTGGAGCTAAAGCTTCACAGTTTGATAGCCTTGTTAGAGGTATTTGTTTTATCCTTGGAACACATTTATCTGTATTGTTTGATTCTGGGGCAACCCGTTCTTTTATATTTTTTGATTGTGCTAAGAAACTTAAGTTGCCAGTCCGAGAATTAGAATTTGAGTTGGTGGTATCTACACCAACAGAAGGTATTATAGTAACTTCTTTCATGTGTGTTGAGTGTCTAGTAATTATATATGGGCAGAGATACAAAATCAACATGATTTGTATACCTCTAAAAGATTTGGAGGTTATATTGGGAATTGATTGGTTGTCTGCTAATCATATCCTTATAGATTGTTGTCGGAAGAAGTTAATTTTCCCTAAATTAGAAGGAATGCAGGTTATCTCAACTCATCAGTTTGAGAGAGAGATACGAGAAGGTGCAGAATATTTTATGCTCTTGGCTTGTTCTATAGTTATTGATAAAGTACAAAAAGATATGTTTGTAGTTCAGGAGTTTATGGATGTATTTCCTGATGAGATTCCTGGACTTCCACTTAAAAGAGAGATAGAGTTTGCAATAGACTTGATTCTCGGAGCAGGCCCCGTGTCAATTTCTCCATACCGAATGGCACCAGCAGAGTTAGCTGAATTGAAGAAACAACTAGAAGACTTATTAGAGAAACAATTCATTCAACCTAGTGTTTCTCCATGGGGAGCTCCAGTGCTTTTAGTGAAGAAGAAAGATGGTTTGTCACGTCTATGCATAGATTACAGACAATTAAACAAGTTAACAATAAAGAATAAATATCCTCTTCCTAGAATTGACGATCTGATGGATCAGTTGCATGGGGCAATTATCTTTTCTAAAATAGATCTGCGCTCATGTTATCACCAAATTTTAGTGAAAGCGGAAGATGTTCAGAAGATTGCTTTTAGATCAAGGCATGGTCACTATGAATTTCTGGTCATGCCATTTGGTGTGACCAATGCTCCAGCTATCTTCATGGATTATATGAATCGGATATTCAGACCTTTTCTTGATAAGTTTGTGGTAGTGTTCATAGATGATATCTTGATCTATTCTCGTACAATGGAAGAACATGCAGAACATCTTAGAATTGTCCTGAACATTTTGAGAGAAAAACAGTTATATGCTAAACTTTCAAAATGTGAGTTATGGATGTCAGAAATACAATTTTTAGGACATGTCATCTCTGCACAAGGAATATTAGTAGACCCTTCTAAAGTGGAGGTTGTACTTTAGTGGGAGCGTCCTAAAACTGTTACAGAAATTAGAAACTTTGTGGGGTTAGCAGGATATTACAGGAGATATATAGAAGGTTTTTCTAAAATGGTGGCTCCTTTGACCCAATTAACTAGAAAGGATCATCCTTTTACATGGAATGAACAATGTGAGAGAAGCTTTGAAGAGTTGAAAAGAAGGTTGACTAATGCTCCTGTATTGACAATCCCTGATACCAATCAGTCTTTTGAAGTTTTCTGTGATGCTTCCTATCAGGGATTTGGTTGTGTTATGATACAGAATTAGAAAGTTGTTGCCTACGCTTCTCGTCAGTTAAAGGTGCATGAAAGAAATTATCCAACTCATGATCTAGAATTGGCAGCAGTTGTCTTTGCTTTAAAAATATGGAGACATTTTCTTTACGGAGTTAGTTTTAATGTGTTCAGTGATCATAAAAGCTTGAAGTATTTGTTTGATCAGAAGGGGTTAAATATGAGGCAGAGGAGATGGATTGAATTTTTAAAAGACTATGATTTCCAGCTAATACATCATCCTGGGAAGGCAAATGTTGTTGCAGATGCGTTGAGTCGTAAAAAGATACAAATGTCGTCGCTTATGATTAGAGAGCTAGCATTGATTGAAGATTTCAGAAGTATGAATTTGGAGGTTTCCATGTCTTCAAATTGCATTAGTTGTAATACACTTGTTATAACTAATGAATTTCTGGAAAAGGTGAAGGAGAAGTAGTTGGAAGATTCAAAATTGAAGAACTTCATGGGCTTATTAAATACTGACAAAGCTAAAGACTTCTCTTTAGGAGTGGATGGTATTTTGAGATTCAAAAATAGAATATGTATACCAGAAGATAATGAACTAAAGCAAACAGTGTTATCTGAAGGTCATAAAAGCAAACTCAGTTTACATCCAGGAATGACCAAGATGTATCAAGATCTCAAGAAGTCTTATTGGTGGCATGGCATGAAGAATGATGTAGCTAAGTTTGTAGCTGCTTGCCTGACTTGTCAGAAATCAAAGATTGAACATCAACGGCCTGGAGGCATGTTAACTTAGTTAGACATTCCAATGTGGAAGTGAGACAATATCTCAATGGATTTTGTTACCCACTTACCACGTACTTTGCGGAAGCATGACTCTGTTTGGGTCATAGTGGACAGGCTAACAAAGACGGCACACTTCCTACCTATAGACTTGAGAATCTCTATGCGGAAGTTGGCCCAGATTTACATAGATGAAATAGTCAAATTGATGGTGTACCCTCCAACATAGTTTCAGATAGAGATCCTAGATTCACCTCCAGATTCTGGCAAACATTTCAAGAAGCTTTGGGGACTAAACTCAGACTTAGTTCAACATACCATCCTCAAATTGATGGACAATCAGAGAGAACTATCCAGTCCTTAGAGGATTTTCTTAGGACTTGTGTGTTAGATCATTTGGGCAGTTGGAATGAAGTTCTACCTTTGGTGGAGTTCACTTATAATAACAGTTACCAAGCTAGCATAGGAATGGCTCATTTCGAGGCATTGTATGGAAGAAAGTGTAGGACACCTTTGTGTTGGTTTCAGGATGGTGAGAGTGTGTTAATTGGATCAGAATTAATACAACAAACCAATGAGAAAGTCAAAATGATTCACGAAAGATTGAAAACATCTCTCAGCAGGCAAAAATCTTATACAGATCAAAGAAGAAGACCTTTAGATCTCTGCGGGTGAGCATGTCTTTTTGAGAGTTACACCGTTCACTGGTGTAGGAAGAACACTCAAATCCAAGAAATTGACTCCTAAGTTCATAGGACCTTATCAAAATCTCCGAAGAATAGGCCTTGTGGCTTATGAAATTGCTTTGCCTCCTCCTTTAGCTAACATTCACAATATTTTCCATGTATCCCAGCTAAGAAATTATGTACCTAATCCCAACCACATTATAGAGTCTGATTTAATCCAAGTGAAAGAAAATCTGTCATTTGAAGTGTAGCCAATCAGAATTTTAGATTCACAAGTGAAACAACTTCGTGGAAAAAGTATTCCCATGGTGAAAGTATTGTGGGATCTCATCTCTAGAGAATCCACTTAGGAAATTGAAGAGGAGATACGAGCATCATACCCTAGTCTCTTTATTGGTAAGTTCATTTTCGAGGACGAAATTTTTTGTAGTTGGAGATAATGTAAGAGCACTTTTTTTTAAAAAACAAAACAGCAACCCCCCTGCACCTGCACGCATATATTGTTTTCTTCCTTATCTCCATTTCTCTCTCTCTCTCTCTCTCTCTCTCTCTCCATATTCTCTTCTCTCCATCTCTCTTAATTTTCTCTCCCAATCTTCATCTATTTTAAAATCTGATCGGACCATGTTGTAGGTGGCGAGTTAAGGAACATTTCTACCCGATCAGATTTTTAAACAGAGTAAGTTCATTTTTACTCTAAATATCCTTTGTTAATATCCTTTGTTCTTTGTTTTTACTTAGGATTTAGTCATCAATCTTGGTGGGGTCAGTTGAGAAGTTTAATCCTCTCAACTTATTCTATTATATACTGAATTTTTGTTCTGTTTGGATAACTTGCATTAGGCCCGTAAATCTTGAAGCTTATCCAGACTGTGGGGAATAAAATTCTAAAAGTTGCTTGGAAAACAAGCAATTGAGGTAAGGGAAGCTAAATTTAATTTTTAATAGCACCCTAGGATAGAAGATCTGAATGCAGAAGGGACGTGGTCCCAATATTCAATTTCTCTTGTAGGGATGTTGTGTGTTTATATATATTGGGTTGTTTGTTTATATATTATTTAAATTTGTGAAAATATTCAGTTTTGATGATTTAGTATTAAAGTGTTATTTTTTTTATGTCAAATAGACTTTTGAATATTTTGGATCACTTTTTGAATGATATTGTATGACGGAATGGTATGGAATTGAATTCATACATTTGGGATAATGTATGGACTAATGTTTGTTGTGTATTAAGTATTGATGCCTATGTGGTAACAGAGATCTCCGAGCTTCACTGATGATCTAAGTCACATAGACTAAGATATCAGGTGGTGAGAAGCTGATGGGGGAGTTCATGCACACCGTGACATATGAGATGCACGGCTTGGGTTGTATTGAACTTACCCTGATCCTTTCTGTTGGATTCGCTGGTAATCTTTGGATCAGGTGTTAGTCTCTGGTAGGACTTACTTAATATGGGTCTTCCGGAAGACGTTGTTTGTTGAATATTCTGGATGTGTAGATCCATGTGAGATCTATGTGATTGATTTATGTTGGAATTTGAACAAGATTGAATAATTGAGAAATTGGCCATGTAATTTGATTTTCTCTTTTAATTTAATTTCATATATTATAAAATTTTATTTTCACTAGCTTACCCTTGTTTTTTGTGTTGTGTTTAAACTGCGATGACTGTACTATGTACACGAGCAGATGACCATACAGGTGCAGGAAAGCCTTATGTAAATATTTGTATTTCTATAAATCCTAATCATGTATTAGGAATGTTTTGAAAAAACTCCAAGTTTGTATAGAAATACGTAGAACTTGTATTGTAATACTTAGATGTTATTTTCTGGGGTGTTACAATGCTAATCAAATATATTTAAAAAATAGAGATATAAAATTATATTAAATTATTATAAAAGTGAATTAAAAAATAATTGGAAACACTAAAATTATTAAATTATTATAATTCATACGAGTACTATGAAAAAGTTGTTATAACAACAGAAAAATACAAATAATCATTTATATATTTGTTATAATTTTAAATTTTTAAGCATTCATTTTTTTTAAATACTGAAAATTAATAAATTTATAATTAGTAATATGATCCCGTACCATTTTCACTTTTTAGAAACATTTATACCTTTTTAAATGTTTAAAATTTATAATAATTTTAAATTTGAGTTTAATTATTTAATGCTAACAATTCAAACTTTAAACAAAGCATTTACATTTGTTAAAGTTTAAAATTTAAAAAAAATAATTTATAACAACTGTTAAACTTACAATTACTGAATTAAATTTAATTATTCAACATTAACTCTTTCCAAGTTAATTACTCTATATTTTCAAATACACCTAGTCACTATATATTGATTGATTAAGTTAAGTTTAATAAAATAATATATTGATTGAATACATTATCGGCTTCTTTATGATTTTTCCGTTTTGGAATTATTTATTTTTGCTTCCACTTGTTTTTCTTTTTTTAAGTTATAAAGTAGACGTTGAATAGTAATTCATTTGTCCCACAAACTTCAATTTAAGTTTAAATTTCTCTGCCAAATATGAAAAATAACAATAAATGTAATTATTTTAAAAATAATTTATCTACGTTTTCAATAAATATAATATTTTAAAACTAAAACAAAGAAAAAAAATCAATAGCATGTAACCCTTAGAGAGTTGTGCATGATTGGTCACTACTGGAGTAAAAAATTCAAGCAATGACAAAGGAAAAAAGCCTTTCTTCCATCCTCATATTTCCAGTTTTAAAATACTTAGAAATTTGTTTCTTGAACAAAAGGATGATTTCTTAAACAATCTAAGTATACAATTTTTATTGAAATCTTTTATACCCGAAGGAACAAAATGTAAATGCAGATGTAATCATCAATAATAATTTCACTGCCTTTCAATTTTGTGATGAGTGTTGAGAATGTATTGTAATGCACCGCCAACTGAGTGATATAGCTTTGGGTCTTAAACAATAGCAAAATGGTTTTGTTGAATATGAGTATACGATAGCATAGGTATAGGTTGAGGCTTATGTTGACATAATTTGGCAAATGTACTGGTTCAACAGTAATATTTTATCTCAAAAGACGGATATTGAACCCAATAGAAAATATTCTATTAAAATCTTTATGTGTAACATTCACTAAATATGTAAATATGTACAAAGGTCTAATTCAAGGTATATGAGCATTGTTTGAATAAAATTTGCTTCTAATTTAAATAAAAACAAAGTAAATGATTATTAGAATTCAATTGATAAGATTGAGATTAAAGTTAATCCTTCTCACTCGTCTCTAGTTTGGATAAATAAACATATACAATATTCTGACCTAATTTGATATTGATGCAACAAAGAGAGTCATTCACATTGATTCTTCAAATATGAAATTATTAAGATCTTCTCCTAAAAATTGATTCCTTAACTATTTAACAAATTTTCTTATTAAGAAAAAATGTTATAAAACATTTGTTATGTCACAGTCTGATATGAGCTGGATTGACACTTTAACAAGACACACAACATTATGGAGACTTAAGGTCATCTCAATGGAGGATAATGCCATCCAAGAGAGAAGCCAAACTCATTGATCAATGAGTGTCATGTCCTTATCACAAACACTTGGCGGAATTGAAAGGAAAGCAAGAACAAAACAGAATGCTGAAAACAGAATTGGACTCAAGGAAGCTTAAGGAATCATCAATGGAGACATAGCCGTCCAAAATGATGTTCCAAACTCAATAAGAGTGCTATCTCCTTGTAAACATCCATGGAACAAGATAACTAAACAAAACTGAATCAAGAACACAAAGTACCGAACAAAAAGTAGAAACAACACATGGAGCACAAAATAATCGGTGGAAAGATGAAGAACACTAAAGAATTCTATAACTACCGATTGAAAATGAAAATGGAGATGAAAGGAATGAAACTTAGGTGAGGAAAGCTCGGCTGGAATGGGAATTGGAGTTGCTCACGCCACTTGGTGATGGAGTCCCAAGATGAGTGAAGGAAGTCGCCACTTGAAGCTCTCCAAAAGCTCACAAGATGAGACCAAGTAAGGAGATCCAAATCTCACACAAATCTCTCTCCAAATGAGTAGAGTTTCTCTATAGTAATTATCCAATTCTGAATTTACAAGAGCCCAACCTCTCTATTTATAATAGAAGAGGGCTGAAATGAAACACAAATGAAACTTAAAGTTCCCTCCAAATTCAAATGCAAATTGGTGCCACCTAGTCATGAAGTAAGTGTGATCCACTTCCTATTTTCAGCACCTCCTAAAATGCGTCTACACCCCCCTAACTATTCACACTTTTTATTTAATATTCATACCTCCTACAACTATACAAAATTAATTCAAATGATGCTCTTTTATTTAATGTTTGGCCTTGCCCCTCATGGTTTGGACTTGGGCTTCTTGGGTTTGAGCCTTCATGGACTTGGGCTTTGGGCTTGAGCCTCATCTTTTGAAAAGACTAATAAGAAGAACTTTAAATGATTTGGCCCTTGTCCATTCTTTCCATTAACAACATCTTTTTGATTCTCATCACAATCTATTCCTACTATCATAATATGTCAAGTATTTTCTTTTGGGTTAGATCATCAGAAATACTTCACAATCAATTCCAAAGATTCAAGATTTAAGCATAAAATGAAAATACCAATACCAAATAAGAATAGAACATCAGAGATAAATATCACCACAATACATAGGAGTTTGAAAAGATTACATTCTGGTGTGAGTTGATTTTAAGATTGCACATTTCATGTTGACACTTTGTTTGAGTTTTTGAATTAACAGAATATGGTGAGAAACCTAAAGAAGATTCCCACACACATATATTGTGGTAGTTATAAACACCATGCTATACGAAAATAATCGCCACCACATATATTTTATTTAGTGATACTTTTGAAAAAACTCTTTCCTTAAGCAATGTTTTATATATACCCTTCACGATCCATGCATAGAAATTTACCATTTGTGAAGTATTGAGAGAGCTTAAAAAGAATACGTGTGTATCAGTGAAATGAAAAATTTGTACTAAAATGTATCCATTTTTTAAAACCAAATTGAAGCCTTTGATAAAAACTATTATCTACACAACTCTAAATCTATCTTGTTAATCATTAGAAATAAAAGTTAAACATACTTGAACTCATCATATTAATAAAAAAATTGGACTTAAAATAGATGTTGAAACTGATAGCGACAAAATTGTTACCTATGTTGCATATAGAAAATAACCTTAAATGTCCTATATGTGTAGAAGGAAAACCTTTTAAGTGCATAGGCGTACAAAACATCTTGAACTATTTGATCTGATCTAACAAACTTCAAGAATTTTTGTAATAATATATCTATTAAAATCAAAGAATAAGAGCAAGGAAATGTTCCTAGAATATAAAGCTAAAGTGGTGAATCAACTAGATCAAAATAATTATGTGATAGGGTAGATTAAGATTTGATAGGGGAGGTGAATATTGTACAACAAGTCATAAATAATTATGTGAGAAGAATGATATAATACATGAGTTCATTACCCCCTTATTCGCTTATACAAAATCGTATAGCCCAAAGGAAAAATAAGACCTTGAAAGATATGATAAATGCAACCTTTCTTTTCAAAAAAAAAAAAAAAAACCTTGACGAAATCTTACATTCTTAATAAAGTTCCTCTTAAATAACTAAATAAAACACTTATGATTTATGGAAAGGTTACCCTTCAAACCTTGAATTCTTAAAATTGGAGGGTGTCTAGTATAGATAAAAAACCAAATTTAAAAAGGACAAATATTGACTAAAAAATTGTGGATGTTGAATTCATTGGTTATTCTTATCGCAATGGTACATATAGTCTTTTTTTTTTTGCCTTGATGATAATTCTATTATTTGTCTTCCCGTCAATAAGAGAAAGAGTTGTTTTAATGGAAAATGATATAAACATTTTGTTTGATTTAAAGGAATGATTTTTGTAAGAATATTTTATTCATGTTTTAGAACTTCTGTACGAATTCCATAATTTCAAGCAAGGAACTTTGGGCATGACTAAATTTTCACTAAGCTAAAAGGTTTGGGGAGGAGCTTGAATGTTGCACTTGTCCAATAAATTCTAAGCAATGAGGAATGTAAGGAATTATAGGCACCAAGATACGATTATTTAGTTTCTAAATTGTTTTAATGATTATTTCAATGTTGTTAAGTCACATATATTGTTGATGGATCTTTTACCTTCTTAAAAAAGTTTCTTTTTATGATAATTCAACATGAAAGGTAGGGTAACCTAAGTTTTGGTGAAGAAACCAAAGTGTTTCTTGAAACCAATGGTAATAGAAAGAACTTTGGCATAGGCAAAGGCAATAACAACTGAAGATGTGTCTCAAGAAAGCTTTGTTCCTATTGTGAATAATGCATGCTAGTGTATGTACATAAACCATTGGCCAAATTTTGTTGGTACAATAGTGCTAGCTCTTGCCCTTACTTTAAAAAATATATTATTTCTCCTAAAATTCAATTTTAACCTTGTTTTTGTGTCAAAACTCTCTCACAATTCTAATTCTCTTTCAAGTTTTTTTATTTGAAAACTGATAATTGTAGGATATGCAATAAATGAGGATGATTGATTTGACTAAATAAGTGGGATGTTTGTAGTCGTTGAAGATTGAGACTTCAAATAGAAAATGACAGAAGTTATGGTCAACAAATTTAATGTATTATTTATTTCCTACGATAAATTCTTGCAAGGAAAGAATGACAATAAATGATAAATGCACATAATTTAATAAATAAAGATTTTTATTGAAAATGGGAATCAAGACAAAAATTTGTGTGGAGTTTTTTCTTCCATCCTCATATTTCCAATTTTAAAATACTTTGAAATTTGTTTCTTGAACCAAAGGATGATTTCTTAAACAATCTAAGTATACAATTTTTTTATTGAAATCTTTTATACCCGAGAGGAACAAAATGACTCTCTAATTTGAATTCAACAATGTTAATCCAGATGTAATCATCAATAATAATTTCACTGCCTTTCAACTTTGTGACTAAAACTTCCCTAAAGACCTTTACTAAGTCAGGATAATATTTATCTTATAATTTCACTAAGGTCTTGAGGCCTTGATTATGCAGAAGTTTTTGGAAAGTAAAGCCTCCAATAATAATTGATAGATAAATATATAGAAAGAGACATTAAAAGAAATCATTAAATAAAAATTAATTTAAAAAAAAAATTAGTTATTATATTAACTAAATTATATATTATTTTAGAAAATAAAAAAATTATTGGTATATAAAATAATTTCTAAATTGGTATCTAATTAGTTATTAAGATTTTAGTTACCAATTAATTTAGATTCTAAAGTTGGTAGCTAAACCCTTGTAGCTAATTAGATATCAATTTAAAAATAATTTATAAATTTTATGAATAATAGAAACTACTTTAGATATCAATAAGTTTTTTAGTATTAGTATCTAGTTTAATCAATATATAAGGAACTAATTATTTTTTATCTTTAAAATTAGTTTCTATTTAATGGTTTTCTTGCAGTGAGAATGAGAAAGATGCATTAGTAGAAGAAAAGAAAATGTATATTAGTCACACTAAAGCATAACGAAGACATGATATATATACAAAAGCGGAAACTATTTGACACTTCTATTATCCCCCTTAAACTTATGGTTGGATTGGGCATAACCATAAGTTTATCCTAAAACAAATCAAAGGTAGTCTCGAACAAAATGCACATCTATGCCAAAGTGTTTTGTGTAAAGCTTAGGAATGGAAGTTTTGATGTGAAGTTCTTAAAGAAGAGAGTGAACCCATATAACTTTAGCAAGGAGTGCAACAATGCTACGATATTCAATCTTCGTGATGCTCTTGGAAATCGTCTTCTATTTATGAGATTTTGAAAATATAATATTGTTTCCAAGGAAAAAACACAATACCTTGTAGTACATATTCTATTATCAATGTCATAGGACCAATCAACATCGCTGAAGTCAATAATGGAAGTGGTTGAATTGCAACATATAAGGAGACCATGATTGGTGGAACCAACAAGATAGTGTAAAATTCATTTGACAACCTTCGGATGCTCTTCTTGAGGGTCATGCATGAATTGACATACCCTTTTAACTGCATATGAGAGTTTATGATGAGTGTTGAGAATGTATTTTAATGCATCGGCAACTGAGCGATATAGCTTTGGGTCTTAAACAATAGCAAAATGATTTTGTTGAATATGAGTATATGATAGCATAGGTATAGGTTGAGGCTTATGTTAGACATAATTTGGCAAGTGTACTGGGTCAACAGTAATAATTTATCTCAAAAGACGGATATCGAACCCAATAGAAAATATTCTATTAAAATCTTCATGTGTAACATTCACTAAATATTGAAATATGTACAAAGGTCTAATTCAAGGAATATGAGCATTATTTGCTTCTAATTTAAATAAAAATAAAGTAAATGATTATAAGAATTCAATTGATGATTGAGATTGAAGTTAATCCTTCTCACTCGTCTCTATTTTGGATAAATAAACATATACAATATTCTGACCTAATTTGATATTGATGCAACAAAGAGAGTCATTCACATTGATTCTTCAAATATGAAATCATTAAGATCTTCTCCTAAAAATTGATTCCTTAACTATTTAACAAATTTTCTTATTAAGAAAAAATGTTATAAAACATTTGTTATATCACAGTCTATTCCTAGTATCATAATATGTCAAGTATTTTCTTTTGGGTTAGGTCATCAGAAATACTTCACAATCAATTCCAAAGATTCAAGATTTAAGCATAAAATGAAAATACCAATACCAAATAAGAATAGAACATTAGAGATAAATATCACAATACATAGGAGTTTGAAAAGATTACATTCAGGTGTGAGTTGATTTTAAGATTGCACATTTCATGTTGACACTTTGTTTGAGTTTTTGAATTAACAGAATATGGTGAGAAACCTAAAGAAGATTCCCACACACATATATTGTGGCAGTTATAAACACCATGCTATACGAAAATAATCGCCACCACATATATTTTATTTAGTGATACTTTTGAAAAAACTCTTTCCTTAAGCAATGTTTTATATATACCCTTCACGATCCATGCATAGAAGTTTACCATTTGTGAAGTATTGAGAGAGCTTAAAAAGAATACGTGTGTACCAGTGAAATGAAAAATTTGTACTAAAATGTATCCATTTTTTAAAACCAAATTGAAGCCTTTGATAAAAACTATTATCTACACAACTTTTAATCTATCTTGTTAATCATTAGAAATAAAAGTTAAACATACTTGAACTAATCATATTAATAAGAAAATTGGACTTAAAATAGATGTTGAAACTGATAACGACAAAATTGTTACCTATGCTGCATATAGAAAATAACCCTAAATGTCCTATACATGAGTTCATTACCCCCTTATTCGCTTAGACAAAATCGTATAACCCAAAGGAAAAATAAGACCTTGAAAGATATGATAAATGCAACCTTTCTTAATTTTGGTATGTCTAATTATATGTCAAAAATAAAAAAAAAACCTTGACGAAATCTTACATTCTTAATAAAGTTCCTCTTAAATAACTAAATAAAACACTTATGATTTATGGAAAGGTTACCCTTCAAACCTTGAATTCTTAAATTTGGAGGGTGTCTAGTATAGATAAAAAACCAAATTTAAAAAGGACAAATATTGAATAAAAAATTGTGGATGTTGCATTCATTGGTTATTCTTATCGCAATGGTACATATAGTTTTTTTTTTTGCCTTGATGATAATTCTATTATTTGTCTTCTCGTCAATAAGAGAAAGAGTTGTTTTAATGGAAAATGATATAAACATTTGATTTGATTTAAAGGAATGATTCTTGTAAGACTATTTTATTCATGTTTTAGAACTTTAGTACAAATTTCATAATTTCAAGCAAGGAACTTTGGGCATGACTAAATTTTCACTAAGCTAAAAGGGTTGGGGAGGATCTTGAATGTGGCACTTGTCCAATAAATTCTAAGCAATTAGGAATGTAAGGAATTATAGGCACCAAGATACGATTATTTAGTTTCTAAATTGTTTGAATGATTATTTCAATGTTGTTAAGTCACATATATTGTTGATGGATCTTTTACCTTCTTAAAAAAGTTTCTTTTTATGATAATTCAACATGAAAGGTAGGGTAACCTAAGTTTTGGTGAAGAAACCAAAGTGTTTGTTGAAACGAATGGAAATAGAAAGAACTTTGGCATAGGCAAAGGCAATAACAACTGAAGATGTGTCTCAAGAAAGCTTTGTTCCTATTGTGAATAATGCATGCTAGTGTATGTACATAAACCATTGGCCAAGTTTTGTTGGTACAATAGTGTTATCTCCTACCCTTACCTTAACAAATATATTATTTCTCCAAAAATTCAATTTTAACCTTATTTTTGTGTCAAAACTCTCTCACAATTCTAATTCTCTTTCAAGTTTTTTCATTTTGAAAACTGATAATTGTAGGATATGCAATAAATGAGGATGATTGATTTGACTAAATAAGTGGGATGGTTGTACTGGTTGAAGATTGAGACTTCAAATAGAAAATGACAGAAGTTCAGGTCAACAAATTTAATGTATTATTTATTTCCTACGATAAATTCTTGCAAGGAAGAAAGACAATAAATAATAAATGCACATAATTTAATAAATTAAGATTTTTTTTGAAAATGGGAATCAAGACAAAAATTTGTGTGGAGTTTTTTCTTCACCTAGGAGCGAAGATTTGCGAAGAAAATAAATCTTATAAATTTATATTATCTTATATATACGTTTATATTTTTATATTATTAATTTATTAGTATTTATATTATAATCAAATAAATATAATTAATTGTATAATATAATATAAAAATAATAATAATTATTAAAATAATAAAAATATTAAATATATAAAATAATAATTATAATAAATAATAAGTTTATGAAATAACAATTGTAACAAATAATTAAAATAATTATAAAGAATAAATAATAATAATTAATAAAAATAAAAATAAATCTAATTATTTATATAATAATATTATTATTAATAATTATAAAAAATAAATATATAATTTTTTTCATATATTTTAAAAGTAAGATAAAATTTGTAAAGTTATATTTAACACATTTTAAATAAATTAAAAACTTGCACATAACCATCACATGAGTCACAAAATTCAATAAACTTTCTTCACAAATATATTCTAATATAGCACAATCCAAACAACCTCACATTCCTCTCAAATCACTGCAAATCCACTTTCTCAATTCTCCTCTCTCATCCAAACACTATAAGTATTTTTTGAGGTAAAAGTTACAAGTTAGATTAATCCATCTCTTGTCAATTTCTTCAAAAAAAATATAACAAATTTGCATGATTACATATAAAACACAATTCATCCATCACAATTATTAAAGAATCAACAAATGTTGATTCTTTACCTCACTATATCATAAAGATTCGCAATGCGTCACAACACACGAGGAATATTACATCATTCATTCACCATGACCAAAAAAGAATCAATAAATTTTAATTCTTTGCATCACTCATAAAATTCGCTACACGTCACAACTAACACATGAAAAAGCTTCTTACACATTTATAGAATCAACCAAACTACATCCTATTCTACTTTCAGTTTGTTGCACTTCTTTTGTTGTGTATAAAACAACAACCAATATATTGGTTTTATAATAAAAAAATTTAAATATATTTTTTTGTCCTTATACTTTCACACAAAATTAGTTTTTATATACTTTTTTTCAAACTTTAAATCTTAGAGTAGTTGTAGAAAGAAAATTATTGAAATATGTCACTATCAGTTTTTTACATGTCAAACGAATTTTTAGTGTGAACTAGGATGTTAACATATCAGGTTAACTTATAACGTGGATGTTATAATATTATAATACAATCAACATTACAAATTCATTTGTTATGTAAAAAAAATACTAGTAAAAATTCATTTCAATAGTTTTCTAAATAAAGATATCTAAAATGTTTAAAGTTTAGATTAAAATTAAAAATCAATCTCACATTTTAATACAATTACGAAAGAACATATTTAATACTACACAAAAATCAATAGAAATACTTTTATGACTTCCTACATAAATATACTCTACGTTTTTTCTTAAATTATTTAAATATATAAAATAATAAACAGTTACAAAATGATAATTAATTTTTTATCTTTAAAAAAAAAAAAAACTTAAGTAGCTGTTGCTAGAGATCATGACAAAGAAGCCGTCAAATTTTGAAAGAGCCCATGTGTGTGTTTTGATTTGGAATAGTTAGTACCAATTGCATTTATTAATTAAAAAGGTAGACACAAATAATTAATAAATTAATTAAAATGTTAAATTGTTTAGATGTTATTTTATTTCAATTTTTGAAAAAAAAAAATTAATTAGAATAATTTGAGATGAAACTTGTAACACTATCCAACCAAGTCAAATGAAAAACACCAATTCACTATTTCATGTCAGACATCACAAGTAAATTGAATGGAAACGTTCACACAGAAAAACAATCAAGTCCACTGTATCACAAAAAGGAAGGTTATCAATTAATATACATATTTAAAATTATTAATAAAACACCTCAAATTTGATTGAAATTAAAATTTTCAGAATTTCTAATATTGAAACTGTATATTTTTATTCGAAAAAGACTTATAAATTAACAACAGTTTATAAAAATTCTAAATGAAAATGAAACAAACATTTTTGTGACAGGTTCTAATGAAAAATATTCTAAGAAAGTAATCAGAAATTATTTTGGTACTATTTTTGGTGGAACCTCCACACTGAAGCCAGAATCCCATTGGAAGAGGTTGAAGGCTTTGGCTTCCTAGTTCTTTGGACCTGTAATATAGTACCAAAACACAGTCTTTTAATTTTATTTATTATTTAACATTCAACTAATAAACAATATAGAAGTTGACGAGGGAGACGTGCAGATTATTCCTATTTTCTTTTTAATGTAAGAAAATAAGTGTTTTTATATTATAGAACTTATTTTTTTAAGTATAGACTATGTTTATATATATATATATATATATTCACATTTTATTATATTAAAATGTTTATAATTTAATAGTTTTTATTTATTTTATAAATAATAAATAATTAAAAATTTAAAAATAATATAATTTAAAAAATATATAATTTTTTAAAAAGAATATTAAAAAATAGATAACTTTATTTTCTTAAAATTATTTAATTATTTTGAAATAAAGACAACTTATTCACTTATTTATTTTATTAAATAAACAAATTACTTTTTTATAAAATAAAATTGTCCAATTAAAACATAACACCAAAAAAATTATCAAATGATTATATTTATATATATTTTAATTATATTTGAAAATTGAAAGAAAATTTTAATAATATATACCTATATATAAAGGGTATTCTCCATTATAACCGTTTTTTTACACAAATATTTTCCGATTCTACCCTTATTTAATAAATCTCATTTTATTAATATAATGGAGTATTTCGTCATTTCATATAAATTACTTAAAAAATAAAATTATTTTGTAATTTTTTAAATTAATATTAATGTACAGTTTTTATATGACTCCCTCACTCTTCTAGTTCGTTATTTTAAGGCAACAAAGAAAACATACTCTCACAGATTTTCACACCAAATCTCACATATAAAATAAAGTAACATTTACTTTTAATCACTGTCTCCACTCTATTTTTTGCTTTCAAATTCGACTCATCCAAAATTATTTTTGTATGTATAATACATTTCTATCATGGTGAAAATTGAGTAAAAGAGAAAAATGTGAATACACATGTGCATTCCACTATTGTATATATAAATAATATATGTTTAATATTACTATTTTACTCTCAACTATATTTTAAAATTAAAAAGATAAAAATAAAATAAATTATTCAAATATTAAAAGAAACTGTCGTGGAATTACTCAATATTTTTTAATATAACTAACATTATTAGTATTATTCTTTCTATTAAAATATATATTTTGCTCAGTTTTAAAGAAAATTAATTACTTTCATTTATTATTTTCAAACATAGTTTGTCTTTGCCAGAAAGCCAGCTGTGAATTGTTCAATGAAATTGGGAGCAAGTGCCCCACAATAAAAGCAAACAATGAAATTCATAATTGAGTATTAATTTCTTTAAAAATGATTTTAATTTTTATGAACTACCCTATTCAAAGTGCCACCAATATCATCTTCTTATAATTTATATGATAATTTTTATTACAAATTTCAACTAGAGGTAATATTATTTGGTAATATATTACAATTAAAAATCAATTTTAAAAGATTAAGTTAAATTTAAAATAAACTTTTTAATATAATATTAGAATTATTTAAAATATATAATAATATAATAAATTCAAGAAATTATTATAAAATAAATTCTAAATCATTTTAATATTGTTACAATACATTCTAAATAATTTTGATTCATATTTAAAAGTAAATTTTAAATTTACATTAACTTTATAAAACTAACTTAAAGATAATATTTGTATTTATTTATATACTATATAAAAATTGATTTTATCTCTAATTGATGTATAATCTCTAATGTTATTATAAAAATTAATAAATATCTTTTATAAAATAAAATGCCTCATGAAAAGAAATATTATTTGGTATTCAAATCTTATAAAAAATTATAATTACAAAAAAAGATCCATTAAAAATAATCAGAATGAAAATATTGGCATTTTCACTGTATTTCAGTCAGATAATTTTAAAATCGACCCATTTTTTGAAATTTCAAACAGAGAATAAAAATTTGGAGTAAATTGAATTTTTCTATCTTTTTCTTAAATTTTCTCCAAAGTCGTTTTTTTTTACTTTCTTAATCATTTCAGCAACTTTAAAATGAATATATATGCTGCATTAATATTTCTTAATTATGTTAAATTTTTTATAGCGTTCCTCACTCTATAAGGATTAAAAACTAAGAATATATAATATTATCTAGGATAAAAACAGTAATTTACTGAAAAAAATAAATCAAAACTTATAACTTCAGCACAAATTTTGTTTTCTTTGAAATTTGTTAGTTTGGCTTTTATCTTTAAAACAAGATGAAACAAATCTTACCTTTTTCTTTGGCTTTGAAACCTTTGCCAGTTTAATATCTTCAGCATTATTTTCTAGATACCCCTTTATCTCCTCGTCGTTCATGTTCTCTATCATATCAATCTATGAAACAATCAAAACATTTAGTATGAACAAATATCAAAAGTGTTGACAACTATTTTGAGAATTTAAAGCAAAGTTATATGGTGAAGAAACAAAAAGAATAAAATTTTATATATATATATACCCATTTCTTATTGAGAATTTAGGGCAAAGTGAAGAAATAAAAAAGATATATACACATACCCATTTCTTTTGAGAATTTAAGGCAAAGTTATCTGGTGAAGAAACATAAAAAAAATATGTACATACCCATGACTTAAGGTCTTCTACATCCTTTCTTAAGGCTTCTTCTTCTTCCTCCTTGGATGCAACTTTTTCTTTTTCTCCATCTGCTTTCTTCTTGTTTTTTCCTCCTCCAACAGTATCCATGCTTTTGTTTTAGTATGTTCAACAAAATATAACATTACCCTTACTTAAAGAAAATGGGTCAACCAATTAGATGCTTGACAAGGCCAAGTGCCAGCAAAGAATATGTATAAAATAAACCTATTCGGATGAAACTTTTTATCAGTTTTTTTTATGTGGCAAATAAATTTTGAATGTGAATGATAAGATGTTAAAATATTTCAAATTGACTCATTATTAAAGTAGATGTTAAGATATTTTAATTAAGTGAACATTAAAATTTCATTTATTACTTAAAAAAACATTAATAAAAGCTTATTTTAATAATTGTTTTTACTACAAAGTACATATGTTATGTCTAAAATTTGAATTAGTGAGAAAAATTAAATTCGTCCTATATTTAACCTATATAAAACAATGCATGTGAATCTGATTTGAGAACACAACCATTCTTGGCTTTAAACCAAGTCTAGTTATTGACTGATAAATAAGGATCTATTAGTGGCATAACACTGTTTAATTAGTGTAATTCATTTCAATATTGCCATGAATTTTTCTGATAATTACGAGAGAACCGTGCAATGAACGGAATTTAATTTTACATTTTTCTTTTATTTTAGTGGAATTCCTTATAAAGAAACTAGTATACATATTCACTTTATAATTTTTTTTCTTTATATTTTAACTTTGAAAAACACCATTTTTCAGTTCTTATTTATGAATGAATTTTGGTTTTAGTTTTACAAAATAAATTTCTTTTACTTTCTTTTTCCAAAATTTAAAGTTATTCCTTTTGTGCTTATCATTTATTATAGGTAAATAAGTAACAGATCTTATTTTTTTTACATATACTTATTTGTTGATATTATACCATTAAAGGAGAAGTAACACTTCTATTGCTTTTACCAAAAAAACTAGTTCCTTTAAGGTAACTTTACTCCAAAGATGCATTAAGTAGTTATTAAGTGTTGAATAATATTAAAGAGAATTTTTTTTAATTTTAGAAATATAAAAAAACAAAAAAAAAATGCCTAAACTCTAAACAAATACCTTTCATCTCCTTTTAGCACAAACCAGTAACACATAAAAAATAAAGAACCCAAAAATCAACATAATACTCAACAAAATATATAGCAAATGAAACAACATAAATTCCATGCCACTTCCAACACAAGATCTCATATGCCTTTTCGGCCCATAAACACTTACCAGGATCAGCAGCAACATAACAAATTTTGAGAAGCGCCAAAATAATATACATGATTAAGCCAAGCAAGTGGATGCAGTTTTCATATTATTAATTAACAAATTTCAAACATACAGGAGGGAGGGAGGATTTGTTTGATCAAGTCTGTTCTTTTTTCTATCCCGTTATTCTTTATGTCTTTATTCAAATTGCCTTCCGGGGTGAAAGACAAGTTGGTTAGGATCCAAAGGAATTTTCTTTGGGGGTGGGGTTCTGAAGGAAGGAAGATCGCTTGGGCTTCTTGGGAAAAGGTTTGCAAGCCTCGTGAATTTGGGGGGCTTGGTATCATTGATTTAAAGATTTTTAACCTGGTTTTGTTAGGTAAGTGGATCTGGAGGTTGGGTTCAGATAAGGGTGGTCTTTGGAAGGAGATTCTTGTTTCTAAATATGGTGGGTGGAGAAGTTTGAGAGAGGAAATAAAAATTCGTAGGAGCTCTCTTTGGTGGAAAAAATTGAAAGAGGTGTGGGCTTCAGAGGGTTGGGGTAGAAGTTTTGAAGATGGGTTCAAGTGGAAAGTTGGTGATGGAAAGATTATTTCTTTCTGGGAGGATAGTTGGCTAGGTTGTGATGCGCTGAAGAGAGTCTTTCCAAGACTGTTTTCTCTTTGTTCGGCCAAAGATGCAAAGGTGGCTGAGCTTGGGTCTTGGTCTGATGGTGTTTGGGTTTGGCATTTAGCTTGGCGTAGACCTTTTTTCGACTGGGAGAAGCCTATGGTGGATCAGTTGTGTCAGGCTTTACTTGAGGTTAGGATGGATTTGGGAGAGGCGGATAGGTGGGTTTGGAAGGTAAGGGGTCTTCAGACGTTTTCAGTTAACTCTGCCTATTTTCTTGTTAGGAGGGATTGTGAGGTGAATTTTTCTCCGGTTTCCAGTAAGTTATGGAGTTGTAAAGCCATACCTTCTGATTTATTTATAGCTTGGACGGTGTTGGAGAATAAGATTGCTACTGAGGTCAATTTGGAAAGGCGAGAGGTGTTGGTTGAAAGTTTTTTGTGCTGTCTGTGTGGGAAGGAGGAAGAGTCTCACCGCCATTTGTTTTTCGATTGCAGTTTTGCTTGGCGGGTTTGGTGTTTCTGCTTTAAGTGTTTGGGAGTGTTGTTTGTGTCTCACATTGATCCTATGTCAAACTTTGCTCAGTTCAAGATGAGTCTGTCTTCATATTCGATTAATGATGTGTGGAGTACAATTTGGGTTGGGGTTGTGGGGGAAATATGGAATCACAGGAATTTTATCATTTTTAATAGGGGTGTGCCTGATGCGTCAGAAGTGTGTGCATTAGTGCAAGCAAATGTTTGGTCTTGGATTTCTGTAAAATCTCGTTATGCCTCATTTTCCTTCTCCAGTTGGTGTTTTGAACCTTTGGAATGTATGATAATGGTTTTTTGATGTATTTTAGGTTTTTTAGTACGGTTAGTGCTTTGGTTTGTTAGTTTGGTGGCTTTAGTATAGAAGTTGTTTATTGTATCTTTTGTTAAGGGTTGAACCACCCCTGAAGTGGTTCACATTTATTTATTTGTTGATAAAAAAAATGTGGGTTCATAATTCAATCAGAAAAAGCAAAATTAAATTTTGACAATTTCGATTTCAACCAATCCCATGTCTTTGCTTTAATTGAGCCATATGAAACACTTCCTCCACATCAATCTTCCCTTATTTAAATACAATCCTATTTTTATGGTTCAAAATACTCTATTACGAGACAATCCACAAACCCTTCCAAACTAGATTTTGTATAAGATTAAGGTTGAGAAGATGAAATTGTTTAAAGTGAGACATTAACTCCATATGCTGAACAAACAAAACACCTAACCATCTATAGCATTTATTCCAAATATCATTTGCTATCACACACTGTACAAACACAAACAGATGTAATAATAGAAATAACCCCTCTTCTATATAAATTAAGACACTCTACAAACAGATGACAATGTTTTTGCTAAATATTTTGAGCGAAAGACAAATAAACTTTGGATAATAATAAAAAACCAAACCATTAGTTATACCTTCCTTAAGGAAAACTTGTTTAATCGTTAACATGTCAGCGTGACCTAAAGTAAAAAATAGTTTGTTTCTCTCAAAGATTAGAAGATTTTTTTTATCAACAATAAGCAATATATACATAAGAATCACTTTAGGGGTGATTCAACCTGTATACAAAAACACGGATACATCCTTACATCACACACCTTCCTACCAACAATTCAAAACTAGCCCTGCCAAAAAACCACAACCACACATCAACTAAGCGAAACAAGACAATCCAGAGGAACAAGACACCAATCAGAATAAGAGAAACAAACAGATGAGAATTTAGAAGTAATCCAAGACCAAACCTCAATTGAGCCAAAGAAAAGATTTCATAATAGTCCAGCACTCCACCTTTGAATAAAATAATGTTCCTGTAACTCCAAATCTCACTAACCACCACAATCGAAATACTCTCTATCCTTAAATTGACCGACTTAGAAACATTACACATCCTGAACTACAAAAAATGAGAGTAAGAATCATGAGGGGTAACCGACAAAATGCTTAACCACTTAAAACAGAGGTTCCACACCAACTAGACTATTCTACAATAAAAAAATAGATGATTAGTCTCTTTCTCTTTTACCCCACACAAACAACAAAGAGCGCTTCCGACCACAATCCCACGTCTAAGTAAATTTGCCATTATTGATAATAGAGTATAATCTTAAAAAGTAATAATGTGAAGATCAAGTTAACTTTTTCTTCTCTTTTGGTGATTTGGTAATAAAAGATGTTGGTGTATGATTTAATAAGATTTTTTGGAATTGTGTAAGGAAGTTATGTTCACCCGCTACTCGATGTAAATGAAGTTAATTTTAGTATTTATTTTAATTGAGTATTGAAATATATATATATATATATATATTAAAAAATAAATATAAGGTGAATATAAAATTTAATTTATCGTTGGAAGTTTAAAAGTATATTTTGATAATAAACTAGAATATAATTACATTGTATATGTTAATACGATAATTATTGGTCAATCATAAGTGTAAAATGTAAGGATAAAGGAGTATTTTTGTATTGGTTTTGAGTATATGTTATATGTTTTCTAGTGAAACTATATTCTTTTAGCTAATATCACTCAAGTAATAGATTATAGCTCAAGCAACATTCAAATGGTAAGTCATGAGTATATGCATCGGTTGATATATTTAACTATTAACAGAGACATTCAAATGATAGTTTAAGGTTTGAGCGAGAGAGATGCTACTGTAATTTTCTTTCCTCTAGAGTGAATTATGTCCAAATAACTCAAGGTTGTTTCAAGTAGTGAAAATGGTGCATGAGATTCTTTATTATGTGATATTAATAATTTTGGAATTTGTCGGGTGATCCAACAAGTAGAATCTCATCCAGGCATGATCGTTGGAGAGATGTAACCAATTCTTCTTCTCTTTAGAATTGTATCACTTTAAGTGATTAAATTCTTCCTAGATTAAGAAAAGAAAGTCATTCAAACGAGAGATAAACTTCTCAAAGAATATTTATATAAGAAAGATGATGATGAACCTTGTAATGCCTTAAATTATTTACTATTATTTATTTTCTGTAATATTTTAAAATTTTAAAATAAAGCTTATAATATAATTTAGAAAGTAACAATATTAAGATATATTAGGATGGGTAAACTTAAAATAATCATAAGTAAATTTACAATTACAATAACTTTTTCAATTCATTTAAAAGCACTTGTCACACTCTTATTTCCACAAAATCTAGATAATATTCACTTCTAAGTTTATAAAATTTTATACCCATTAATACACAATTATAAATTCAAAAAGGATGAAATATATTAAAAAAAACTAAATAGTTTAGGTAATGTGATTCTGTTCTCTTTGAACAAATTCTGAATGATGATTGGAGAAAAACATTCATCACCATACTTTTTCTCTAAATTACCAAAATTGTTTCTACACTTTATACCACAATAGATCTCTCTATAACTATCCACATTCCACAAATAATAGATTATTGATGGCAGAAAGTTCATACATAGGAAGATTTTTCTACCTCTAGTAGCCCACATATTAAACTTTAAAAAAAATAAAAAATTTCTTGGCTCAAAATTAATACAAAAAATAATACAAAAAATTAAAAACAACACAATGCTATAAAACATTAATCCAGTAGAGAAATTTTAAATAAAAGCGTGCTTTTTTTTAACCTTTTCTGCATAAGTTCAATTTGAATATTTTTTAAGATAAATATAGGTTTTCATGCCTAATGAATCAATTTCTTGGCTCAAAATTACAAAATTGTACAGAATATATAAAAATAGGGCAACAATACAAAGTTTTGGAAAATTAGGATTTAGATTATGAGACGACTCTCATTTCTTCCAAAGAGTCTTGTGGTTGTTCAAGAGTGTAAAAGAAAGCTCAAAATAGTATTCTTCCTATGGAAATTGAGGTGTAAGGAATAATCTAAGAGATAGAAAATTTGAATTAATAAAGGGAAGATGTAGTAGTAGGAAACAACAACAAAGAAGCAAAAGCAAAATTAGAAATAAGAAAACTTACTAACCTAACTCTAGAAATGGAAAACCTTTGCTCTTCCCCTCTTTGGTCACGAAAAAATATAAAAAAAAATGAAAGATATATTTATAGGAAATGCAAGACAAAAAAAGATAAATGAAATAGAAAATAAGTCATGTTTATCTTGATTAAATACACTTGGTCAAATTATCCATAGAGAGAGAGGAGAAAATTAATGTATCACTTAAGTGGTATCAGACCACTCAAGTGAGGAAGTCTTCCTCAAAGTACGACCACTCAAGTAAGATAAACTTACTCAAGATTATCTAACTATGATGATGATAATGTTGATGATGAACATGTGATGATATATATTTATATATGTGATTGATGTGTTGTGATATGTATGGTACGCTTATTGATGATAAAAGGATGAATTCATTTGTAAGATAAACACTTTGTTGTATGGAAAAATTGTATTAGGAATGAAAAATAAACTTGTTCCTACAAGTATTTTCTGAACTCGTCTCGATCTTGACATAAAATCTCCATGTTGACTAAGTACGAGTATGAGTAATACCCGATTTTTTAAATTGGATATGGGAACGAAAATGAGTACGTACATGTATGCCCCATCCCTATATCCATCTCATCCCCGTTCTTAGACATGTCCTCATTTTAAATTATTAAAATATCTTTAGTTTATTAGGTAACTTGAAAAAACTTATATTGATTTTTCTTTTGTTCTTAGTTTCATAACCTATTTCTAGGGTACACATTTGATCATTTTTCCTGTTTTATATAATTTTACCTTTATCCAATTATTATTTGATACTCTGATTTGAGATTTATGCAATTATAATTTCTTTCTTTATATTTAACATTAGAGAAAATAAAATGTATATCTTTTTGACATTATCCTTAATAATGTATGTCATTATTCTTCATTTGCTATGATTTTTTCGTAGAAGAATATTTAATTAATATTTGAAATAATAATGAGGCAGAGGATAAGGATAATACAAAAATTTCATATCCGTTCGGATATGAGAAGATGATGAAAAAGTGAAATTCACACCGGCATCATTTTCATCCCTAATTTATATCTTATGTTGTTATTCATGGTGTAACTCTTTATAGATATGTTATCCCTTATTGGTATTTATTGGTATGTTGTGCTTTATAAATGTGTGACGAAAATATTTAAAATAAAATTGTGATCATAAGAGTTAAAATATTAAATACAAAACTTACTAAGTAAAATATATATCTAATGCTTTATTTATGATCTAAGACTTCTAATAAAAGACTAAAAAAAATCCTTATTGCAAGACTTTCTATAAAAAAATTATAAATAATGATCCTAACATAAAAAATTGAGATTAATTATTTATCAACATACTACTACAAATATTTTAAGATAGAAAGATTATCTTATAATTTATTATATATAATAATATACTATTATACCCTATATATATTAATTAATTAATGACACGTTACATTATTTACCACAAATCCACGTGAACTATAAATTGGTAAATGTTTAAATGTTTGTTACTCTTTTTAGAAACATTTATACCCTTTTAAATGTTTAATATTTATAATAATTTTAAATTTGAGTTTAATTATTTAATGCTAACAATTCAAACTTTAAATAAAGCATTTACATTTGTTAAAGTTTAAAATTTAAAAAATATAATTTATAACAACTGTTAAACTTACAATTACTGAATTAAATTTAATTATTCAACATTAACTCTTTCCAAGTTAATTACTCTATATTTTCAAACACACCTAGTCACTATATATTGATTGATTAAGTTAAGTTTAATAAAATATATTGATTGAATACATTATCGACTTCTTTATGATTTTTCCGTTTTGGAATTATTTATTTTTTCTTCCACTTGTTTTTCTTTTTTTAAGTTATAAAGTAGACGTTGAATAGTAATTCATTTGTCCCACAAACTTCAATTTAAGTTTAAAGTTCTCTGCAAAATATGAAAAATAACAATAAATGTAATTATTTTAAAAATAATTTATTGACGTTTTCAATAAATATAATATTTTAAAACTAAAACAAAGAAAAAAAAATCAATAGCATGTAACCCTTAGAGAGTTGTGCATGATTGGTCACTATTGGAGTAAAAAATTCAAGCAATGACAAAGGGAAAAAGCCTTTCTTCCATCCTCATATTTCCAGTTTTAAAATACTTAGAAATTTGTTTCTTGAACAAAAGGATGATTTCTTAAACAATCTAAGTATACAATTTTTTTATTGAAATCTTCTATACTCAAAGGAACAAGAACAAAATGACCCTCTAATTTGAATTCAACAATGTTAATCCAGATGTAATCATCAATAATAACTTTGTGACTAAAACTTCCCTAAAGATCTTTACTAAGTCAGGATAATATTTATCTTATAATTTCACTAAGGTCTTGAGTCATTGATTACGCACAAGATTTTGGAAAGTAAAGCCTCCACTAAAAATTGATAGATCAATATATACATTGGAACTGGGAATGGAATAAAAGGTATCATACATGAATATTGATGCGTATATTCTATACAATAAAGAAAAAAAATTATGATTTCACGAGGTTTTTTAAAACCACCTGTAAGATATACACGAAATACGTGTAGAATCATCATTAAGACCATCATACTTGCCAACCATCGTTGAACTGATCGGATTAACCAACCAAAATTAGCTTCAGTCTTTATATATTGAACAGAAGCAAAAGCTTCAGTAACGGTATCAATATATAGAAAGAGACATTAAAAGAAATCATTAAATAAAAATTAATTTTAAAGAAAAAAATAATTAGTTATTATATTAACTAAATTATATATTATTTTAGAAAATAAAAAAATTATTGGTATATAAAATAATTTCTAAATTGGTATCTAATTAGCTACTAAGATTTTAGTTACCAATTAATTTAGATTCTAAAGTTTGTAGCTAAAACCTTGTAGCTAATTAGATATCAATTTAAAAATTAAATTAAAAATTTTATGAATAATAGAAACTACTTTAGATATCAATAAGTTTTTTAGTATTAGTATCTAGTTTAATCAATATATAAGTAACAAATTATTTTTTATCTTTAAAATTAGTTTCTATTTAATGATTTTCTTGCAGTGAGAATGAGAAAGATGCATTAGAAGAAGAAAAGAAAATGTATATTAGTCACACTAAAGCATAACGAAGACATGATATATATACAAAAGCGGGAACTATTTGACACTTCTATTATCCCCCCTTAAACTTATGGTTGGATTGAGCAGAACCATAAGTTTATCCTAAAACAAATGAAAGGTAGATCAGTGATGGGCTTAGTTAACAAATTTGCAATTTGATATTTTGTTGGTAAGTGAATCAATTGAACCCGATTATGCTGAATGTAGTCTCGAACAAGATGCACATCTATGCCAAAGTGTTTTGTGTAAAGCTTAGGAATGGAAGTTTTGATGTGAAGTTCTTAAAGAAGAGAGTGAACCCATATAATTTTAGCAAGGAGTGCAACAATGCTACGATATTCAATCTTCGTGATGCTCTTGGAAATCGTCTTCTATTTATGAGATTTTGAAAATATAATATTGTTTCCAAGAAAAAAACACAATACCTTGTAGTAGATATTCTATTATCAATGTCATAGGACCAATCAACATCGCTGAAGTCAATAATGGAAGTGGTTGTATTGCAACATATAAAGAGACCATGATTGGTGGAACCAACAAGATAGTGTAAATTTCGTTTGACAACCTTCGGATGCCCTTCTTGAGGGTCATGCATGAATTGACATACCCTATTAACTGCATATGAGAGTTTATGATGAGTGTTGAGAATGTATTGTAATGCACCAACAACTGAGCGATATAGCTTTGGGTCTTAAACAATAGCAAAATGGTTTTGATGAATATGAGTATACCATAGCATAGGTATAGGTTGAGGCTTATGTTGACATAATTTGGCAAGTGTACTCGGTCAACAGTAATAATTTATCTCAAAAGACAGATATCGAACCCAATAGAAAATATTCTATTAAAATCTTTATGTGTAACATTCACTAAATATTGAAATATGTACAAAGGTCCAATTCAAGGTATATGAGCATTGTTTGAATAAAATTTGCTTCTAATTTAAATAAAAACAAAGTAAATGATTATAAGAATTCAATTAATGATTGAGATTGAAGTTAATCCTTCTCACTCGTCTCTATTTTGGATAAATAAACATATACAATATTCTGACCTAATTTGATATTGATGCAACAAAGAGAGTCATTCACATTGATTCTTCAAATATGAAATTATTAAGATCTTCTCCTAAAAATTGATTCCTTAACTATTTAACAAATTTTCTTATTATGAAAAAAATGTTATAAAACATTTGCTATCACAGTCTATTCCTAGTATCATAATATGTCAAGTATTTTCTTTTGGGTTAGATCATCAGAAATACTTCACAATCAATTCCAAAGATTCAAGATTTAAGCATAAAATGAAAATACCAATACCAAATAAGAATAGAACATTAGAGATAAATATCACCACAATACATAGGAGTTTGAAAAGATTACATTATGGTGTGAGTTGATTTTAAGATTGCACATTTCATGTTGACACTTTGTTTATGAGTTTCTGAATTAACAGAATATGGTGAGAAACCTAAAGAAGATTCCCACACACATATATTGTGGCAGTTATAAACACCATGGTATACGAAAATAATCGCCACCACATATATTTTATTTAGTGATACTTTTGAAAAAACTCTTTCCTTAAGCAATGTTTTATATACCCTTCACGATCCATGCATAGAAATTTACCATTTGTGAAGAATAAAGAGAGCTTAAAAAGAATACGTGTGTATCAGTGAAATGACAAATTTGTACTAAAATGTATCCAATTTTTAAAACCAAATTGAAGCCTTTGATAAAAACTATTATCTACACAACTTTAAATCTGGAACTCATCATATTAATAAGAAAATTGGACTTAAAATAGATGTTGAAACTGATAACGACAAAATTGTTACCTATGTTGCATATAGAAAATAACCCTAAATGTCCTATATGTGTAGAAGGAAAACTTTTTAAGTGCATAGGCGTACAAAACATCTTGAACTATTTGATCTGATCTAACAAACTTCAAGAATTTTTTTAATAATATATCTATTAAAATCAAAGAATAAGAGCAAGGAAATGTTCCTAAAATATAAAGCTAAAGTGGTGAATCAACTAGACTAAAAGATTGAGAGATTAAAATTTGATATGGGAGGTGAATATTGTACAACAAGTCATGAATTATGTGAGAAGAATGATATAATACATGAGTTCATTACCCCCTTTTTCACTTAGACAAAATTGTATAGCCCAAAGGAAAAATAAGACCTTGAAAGATATGATAAATGCAACCTTTCTTAATTTTGGTATGTCTAATTATATGTGAAAAAAAAACCTTGACGAAATCTTACATTCTTAATAAAGTTCCTCTTAAATAACTAAATAAAACACTTATGATTTATGGAAAGGTTACCCTTCAAACCTTGAATTCTTAAAATTGGAGGGTGTCTAGTTAAGGACAAATTCATTGGTTATTCTTATCGCCATGGTAAATATAGTTTTTTTTTTTTTTTGCCTGGATGATAATACTATTATTTGTCTTCCCGTCAATAAGAGAAAGAGTTGTTTTAATGGAACATGATATAAACATTTGGTTTGATTTAAAGGAATGATTCTTGTAAGAATATTTTATTCATGTTTTAGAACTTCAGTACGAATTCCATAATTCCAAGCAAGGAACTTTGGGCATGACTAAATTTTCACTAAGCTAAAAGGGTTGGGGAAGAGCTTGAATGTGGCACTTGTCCAATAAATTCTAAGCAATGAGGACTGTAAGGAATTATAGGCACCAAGATACGATGATTTAGTTTCTAAATTGTTTGAATGATTATTTCAATGTTGTTAAGTCACATATATTGTTGATGGATCTTTTACCTTCTTAAAAAAGTTTCTTTTTCATGATAATTCAACATGAAAGGCAGGGTAACCTAAGTTTTGGTGAAGAAACTGTACCGTCCCGTCCCCGGGCGTTGACCAGAGTCAAAGTCAAAGTCAAAGTCAAAGCCAAAGTCAAACATATGGTGGGACCCATCCAGGGTGCCCATGGAGGAAAGTCAATAGGTTGACCGTTTAAGGCGTCGCCAGGTTAAGGCGTCGCTAGGTTAAGGCATCGATGATGTCACCCCCCGATACCCACGGGTAGGAAAGACCGTGGAGGGGGCGACACCACGAGGGGCCTCAGTACCTCAGAGCAGTAAGAGAAAGGTGGCTCCAAGGCCATAGTTTAGTTCCAGTAGGGAGTAGCCTGACTCGTGAAGTACCCACGCCACCTCTGGGAGACCCCCGGGATAGATACGACCCATGAGAGGGCCACGCCCGGGAGTCGAGCCATGTGCGTAGGGTAGGTAAGCTCCCAAGGTGAGTGACTAGAGGTTGGGGCGCATGAGTTGGCACCCAGAAAGTCACCCCTTCTGCCGGATGCACTACGAGGAAGGAGGACTTTCACGATGGAATATCCCTAAGCTGGATTACGGTATTGTAAGGCCTTCCACGTAGAATAGGGATCAAGTCATAAGAACACATGGTAGTAAGTACTGAAACATCAAGGTGTATAAGTTTCCCTGAAAGTTTGCTAAGGTACGTTTTTATTTTAGTTTACGTTTTGAACGCTTTAAAGCACTTTAAATGCTTTAAATGCTTTGAACGTTTTAAACGCGTTGAACGTTACTAAGTGCTTTAAGTGCGCTTTAAGACGCTTTAAATGCGCTTTAAGACGCTTTGAATGCTTTAGACGTTTAAAAGGGGCTTTAGACGTTTGAGACAGAGATCCAGACTCAGTTTGACACACACACTCTAATTGCTTGCTCGCGGACCCACTGTTCGCACAGGCAATTAGAGAGAAATTTGTTACTCAGATATTCGACCACCTTCAAAGCATCCATTCACGGTGCTCCGATACGGAGGTGTGTCCCCTTTGATGTGTCTCGCTTGCTGACTTGATCGTCGGAGTGCAAATGGCCGCGAGGGCGCCCCTTTGTTCTCTCTGTTTCAGGTACTCACGGTGGCACAGGGAGAAGATTTGGAACAAAGACGAAGGAGTCCTAGATACGCGGGTCTTAGCTACGCACGAAGCACAATCTGGTCAACCGGTGGGAACATTTGGCGCCCACCGTGGGGCCCCGATCTAAAACATCAGTCCCACCACAAGTGTTCAATTTTCCAGTTGCAGTTTCCGATTCAGTTCCTTCGAGAGTATACCAAGATGCACCGTTCGTTGTGAAATTGGTGCAGTTTCACCGATTGCCTTCGGTTCAGTTCGCTGTTGGATCGTGTTTGTTTGAGTTCGAGTTCCCAATGTTTTCTTCATTCCCTTGGAGTTGCACGACAGCTAGAAGAAGTTCCTGAAACCGCAGAAGATGAGGTCCACGACGCAAGGTTCGACGCGCACTGAGAGCGAAGAGATGACCATGCAGCAGGTCATGGGTATGATATAGGGACTGCAGGAGGCAATGGCAACGTCGAAGGCTGAGCAAGAGCGCATGCAGGAGGATCTCGCGGCATCTCAGGCGAGAAATGAGGAGCTTTGTCGCATGAATGAGGAGTTGTGTCGTGGGTGGCGCAACAACTCAAGACTACGCGATGGGGATGAGCCTGAGGGTTCCACTCCACCAAGGGAGTTCTCTACGCCATTCTCGCAGCTGATTCTGGAGACGGTGATCCCCAACACGTTTGTGGGGCCCAAGGTAACGTTCACAGGGATGGAGGACCCCGAAGCACATCTCACTGCGTTCCACACGCAAATGATGCTGGTAGGCGGCTCCGACGCTGTAAGATGCAAGCTCTTCATGAGCACTTTGACTGGGATGGCCATGGACTGGTTCATTAGCCTTCCTTATGGCCATATCACCTTCTTCGCACAGCTCTCGCAGCTGTTTAGGGAGCAGTATCTAGCAAACAGGGCTCCATTGCTGGTCTCGTACGACCTGTTCGATGTAAAGCAGTATCAGGGTGAGACCCTCAATGATATGAATCCAAATAGACATGACAATAAAATTGGGAATTTAGGGTTACGGGATGGAATAAATTCAAAACAGTAACAATAAAAAGCTGGATAAAGGAAGGCGCCACAAACAAAGTTTGATAAGCCTAAGGATGATCGCCACAAGAATTGGTGGATTCTTGATAAGATCGCAAGATACAGGGAAAAACCCTAGCAGAGAAAACACTCTCTAAAATTATCAAAATATTCGTTCCCCTAATCTGAGTTCCAATAGTGTATAAATTACAAAGGTCTTTTCTTGTTTGTAAGAAAATAAGACAATACTACAATCTTTATATTTCAAGAATGATCATTGTCCCAGTGGTTAGGTTGATACTCTGTACTTGGTCATGAGTTCAAATCCTAACTTCAAATAAAATAATAATATTATTTTAATATTCCAATCTTGTTGTGCGTGGCCCTTGGGCTTGGATGTCCACATCATTCCCTCCCTCTTGAAAAAGACTTGAAGTTAAATCCAAAGCTTCATCACCTCCAATAAAATGAGACAAATCAGACACATTAAAAGTGCTACTCATATTGTACGTACTTGAAAGATCAATCTTGTAGGCATTGTCATTAATCATTTCTAACACTTGAAAAGGTCCATCCCGTCTAGATTGGAGCTTGGATTTTCTTTGTCTAGTTAACATTTCTTTCCTCATGTGTACCCAGACCCCATCTCCAGGATCAAAGATTACTTTCTTTCTTCCTTTGTTAACTTGTTTAGAATAACCTTCACCTTTTTCTTCAACTTGTTCTTCAACCTTTTTATGTTGCTTTCTCACATAGTCAATCTTAGCCTGTGTATCTTTATGCTTTAAAACAAAAATGTTAGGCATAGTTAACAAATATATTGGAGTTAAAGGATTTAATCCATACAAAATTTCAAATGGATCACAATTCGATGTGCTGTCAACAACCATATTGTAAGCAAACTCAACATGATGTAAACATAATTCTTGGATAGCCATCACCTTTTCATAATCTACATGAACTCCTTTGGCACTTACCACAAAACACAAGAACGCAATTTGTTCAGTACAAAATCTGCATTTATCAAGATTAGCATACAACTTTTCCTTTCTAAGAACATTCAAAACAGCACACAAATGTTCCTTATGTAATTCCAAACTAGTGTTATAGATCAAGATGTCATCAAAATACACCACAACAAATTTGCCCAAAAATTCTCTCAAAACATAGTTCATTAATCTCATAAAAGTGCTTGAGGCATTTGTTAGCCCAAATAGCAACTCACGCCAGTCATACAATCCATATTTTGATGTAAAGACAGTTTTCCATTCATTCTCATTCCTAATCCTAATTTCATGGCAACCACTTTTTAAGTCAATTTTTGAAAATATACAACCACCATACAATTCATCCATTAAATCATCTAACCTGGGAATATGGTGTTTATACTTAATGGTAATGTTATTGAGTGCTCTGTAATCTGTGCACATCCTCCAATAACCATCATTTTTAGGCACCAAAATTACTGGAACAACACATGGGCTCATGGTCTCTTGTACCCATCCTGTGTTCATCAATTCTTCAACTTGAGTTTGGATTTCCTGCAAAACAGAATCAACACTAGGAAGAAAATTAATTTGGTTAGAAAGGTCATCAACCAAAGTGTTGTTTGTGCAATAAGGTAAATAAAGAGGTTTGCTAGAAAGTAGCAACTTCTTCACTTCATTCACTTTCAGTAATCCACTCATTTTTCTCTCATGTGTTTCTCTCTTTGTAAGTGTTTCACTCTTGCTCTGTTTAGGTGTTTCACTCATCTCTCTTTTCTCTTGGACTCTCTTTTCTCTCAATTTGATTTGATCCTCACACACCTCTCTAGGAGATAAGGGTTTGAGAATGATCTTCTTATTATTCTGCATGAAAGAGATTTTATTGGTGAAACCATCATGAATAGCCTTGGTGTCAAACTGCCACGGCCTCCCTAACAAAATGTGAGTTGCCTCCATTGGAACCACATCACACAAGACATTGTCATTATATTGTCCTATGGATAGGTTCACCCCTACTTGTTTACTCCCTGTCATCTCTCCATCTTCACTAAGCCATTGAAGCTTGTATGGCCTTGGGTGCGGTTTTGTCTCCAAATTCAATTTGGTAACTAGTCTTGAGCTAGCTACATTGGTGCAACTTCCTCCATCAACTATGAGTGAACATATTTTCCCTTGAATGGAACATCTAGTATGGAAAATATTTTCCCTTTGGGTTTGGTCCAAAGCTTGCATTTTGCTTCCCATAAGCCTTCGAATCATCAACAAATCACCCTCCAATGTATCCAACTCCACCTCTACCTCTTCCTTCTCTTCTTCACTTGAAGGTTCACTGACTATTTGTGTCTTTGATAAACTGATCATATTCTTTTTTGTTGGACATTCTGAAGCATAATGTCCTCTTCCCAAGCATTTGAAACATTTTACCTCACTTGTTTTCCTTTTAGGTGGTGAGTTACTATATCTATGAGGTGACTTCCCACTTGAAAATGTGACTGAACTTGAGGGAACTCCTTTATCCTTCATCGCCTTATCCTTCCAATTGAAATTTTTATTATTGTTAGAACTCCTCATGATTCCCTTCCTCTTGAGTTGTTGTTCTACTTGGTTAGCCTTGTGCAACAACTCTTTCATGTCAACATACTCTTGCAGCTCCACAACATCCCTAATATCATGATTCAATCCATTCAAAAATCTTGCCATGATTGCTTCGTTTTCTTCATTCTTTCCAGCTCTAATCATGGTCACCTCCATCTCTTTAAAATACTCTTCCACACTTTTATTTCCTTGAGTCATTCTCTGGAGTTTGAGTTGCAACTCCCTATTGTAGCTTGCTGGAATATATCTCTTCCTCATAATCCTTTTCATTTCTGTCCAAGATTCTACCATGGGTTCTTCATATCTAGTTCTGTCCCTTTGGTATTTATTCCACCAAGTTAAGGCATAATGTGAAAATTCAGCTGCTGCCAACTTCATCTTCTGCACCTCATTATACTCATTGCAAGCAAACTCATGCTCCACTTTAATTTCCCACTCCAAGTAAGCATCAGGATCACTTTTCCCATTGAATGTGGGAATATTTAATTTTATTCCATCAATTCTCAGAGTTCTTTGTTCTCCATCATTTTCTCTTCTCCTCCTCCTATCTCCTCCTCTATTTTCTGGATTTACTTGTTGTGCTTGCTCCATTTGATCCAACCTCTCATAGAGTCCATGACTTTGTTGTTTCATTATCCTTTCCAAGTGTTGTGTTAAGGCTTGCATCTATAGTTGAGACAGTCCACTATCTGACGGTTCCCCTGCCATGCTCAAGTAAACAGATTACAAATAACAATAAGTTTGGGCCTCACACCACTTTCTCACGTGTTTACACTCAACACTCGTGTTTCACACAATAAGGCTTTTTTTCTAATGATCACACTGTCTTTTACCACTCTTTCTCTACTTAAGGTTCTTACAAGAATCAAGCAATCAATGCAGAATCACTTTCAAAAGTAGCAATCACAATCAATTAAAAATAATAGTAAAGAACAAAATAGTGAAGAACAATTTCACTATCAACAAACAAGCAAGACAATTAAAAAAACAGCAAGCAAAAACAATATATAGAGAAAATAAAATATGTAGACAGGACACTTTTAGAACTTTTAACAAACACCAAGTATGCACTGAATAAGAACTATTTTTTTTTCTGTTTTCCTCTTGTTTTTTTTTTCTATTTTTGTTTTCCTCTTCTTCTTCCTTTTTTTTTCTTCTTTTCTTTTATTTTATTTGGAGTTAGGATTTGAACTCAGGACCAAGTACAGAGTATCAACCTAACCACTGGGACAATGATCATTCTTGAAATATAAGGATTGTAGTATTGTCTTATTTTCTTACAAACAAGAAAAGACCTTTGTAATTTATACACTATTGGAACTCAGATTAGGGGAACGAATATTTTGATAATTTTAGAGAGTGTTTCTCTGCTAGGGTTTTTCCCTGTATCTTGCGATCTTATCAAGAATCCACTAATTCTTGTGACGATCATCCTTAGGCTTATCAAACTTTGTTTGTGGCGCCTTCCTTTATCCAGGTTTTTATTGTTACTGTTTTGAATTTATTCCGTTCCGTAACCCTAAATTCCCAATTTTATTGTCATGTCTATTTGGATTCATATCAGTTGGTATTCAGAGCAAAGGTTTAAGTCATAATATAATTGTGCATCCTGAATTTTTTTTTCCCTCATTACTGTTCACGGTACTGTTCACGACACTGTTCACGGTACTGTTCACGGTACTGTTCATTTTTTTAAAAAAAAAAGCAGAAACTGAAAGAAAAAAAAGAAGAAATAGAAAAAAAGAAAATAAGACAATACTACAATCCTTATATTTCAAGAATGATCATTGTCCCAGTGGTTAGGTTGATACTCTGTACTTGGTCCTGAGTTCAAATCCTAACTCCAAATAAAATAATAATATTATTTTATTTTAATATTACAATCTTGTTGTGCGTGGCCCTTGGGCTTGGATGTCCGCATCACTCAAGGAATACATCAGTCGCTTTGGAGCGCAGGTGGTGAAGGTTGGCACCACAGAGAGGAAGAACCAAGACAAGAAGCGCCATACGCGGCGAGGAGGCCTCAGGCAAGTGGGCAGCAGAGGTGCTGGGACCTCGTAAAGACTCGTGGTGTGAGTTTCACGAAGCGTTTGGGCACCATATCAACAATTGTTTGGCGCTGGGCCATCAGCTGGATGAGCTCATGAAGAATGGCTTTCTGAAGAATTATCTTGTTGGGCCTGCTACGACCACAGCCCTAGCAGCGCTGGAGGAGGATCAAGCGCATGAAATGCCAATCCATGGAGGGGTGCACACCATCTCTGGTGACTTTTCTGGAGGAGGACCCACTGCCTCTCAGCGCAAGAGGTATGTGAGTGCAGTGAACTCAGTTGCTGAGGAGGGTTCAGATGATCAGTAGGAATCATACCTTGTGTTCGCAAGGGCTGACCTACGAGATGTTGTCCCACATGACAATGGCCCCGTGGTCATTTCGGTTGTCACAGCTGGGAGAAAGGTGCATAGGATTCTCGTCGACCAGGGTAGTTCTGCAGATGTCATGTTTTGGTCGACGTTCAATAAGTTGCAGTTGTCCCCTGACATGCTGAGGCCCTACACTGGATGCTTGTATGGGTTCACAGGAGACCAAGTTGAGGTGCGTGGCTACCTAGAGCTGAGGATGACGTTTACTGATGGAACGACATCGCGTACCGAGAGCATCCAGTATCTAGTCGTGAATGCTAATTCAGCTTACAACATTCTGTTGGGAAGGCCTGCGTTGAATAGACTAAGGGCGGTGGCCTCCACGCGCCACATGAAGATGAAGTTGCCAGATCTTAGTGGCAGGGTCATTGTGATCAAATTTGATCAAGAGGATGCCCGAAAATGCTATGAAAATAGCTTAAAGACAAAGAGAGACGTTTTCATGGTGCTTGAATGATCGCCCAACTCAGCTACGCCGATGGAGGTGGAGTCCGCAGAAGAGGCGACACCTGTCGAGGCCTCACCCGCAGGGGCGACGCCAAGGGAAGATGCGCGCTTAGAAAAAACACCAGGGGAGGCATCGCCCATAGGGGAGGTATCCGCGGGGGCCTCGCCCATGGGAGAAATTGATGAGGCGCCGCCTATAGAAGAAGATCGCAGAAACGAGACTCGCGCAGAGAGCGTACGAGATAGCTGACCCCAACCAGTGGACAACGTGGTGGAGAGGCAGATTGGTGGCAAGATATTCAAGCTGGGGCATTTATTGAGCCAGGAAGAACAAGACGAAATGGCAGCGGTGATCTCGCGCCACTTAGATGCATTCGCATGGACCACCTTAGACATGCCAGACATCGACCCAGATTTTTTGTGCCACCACCTCAGCATGGACGCCAAGGTTCGCCCTGTACGACAGAGGAGGAGGAAGTTCAACGAAGAGAGGTGTCTCGTCGTGAAGGAAGAAACACAGAAATTGCTAAGTGTTGGACACATCAGGGAGATACAATACCCTGAGTGGCTGGCCAACGTCATCTTAGTGAAGAAGACGAATGGAAAGAGGAGAATGTGCGTAGTCTTCACGGACTTAAACAAGGCGTGCCCTAAAGATTCGTACCCCTTACCTAGCATCGACGCATTGGTGGATAGCGCCTCAGAGTGCAAGATGCTGAGCTTCTTAGACGCATTTTCGGGGTACAATCAAATAAAAATGCATCCAAGGGATGAGAGCAAAACGGCGTTCATGACGGAAACGTGCAGTTACTGTTACAAGGTGATGCCGTTTAGGCTGAAGAACGCAGGCGCCACCTACCAGAGACTAATGGACAAGGTCCTTGCACCCATGCTAGGAAGGAACGTGCAAGCCTACGTAGACGACATGGTGGTGACCTCGCAGGAGAGGGGGCGGCACACAACGGATCTGGAAGAGCTGTTTCCCACCATATCAAAGTACTGCCTCAAGCTGAACCCCGAGAAGTGCGTCTTCAGGGTTGAGGCGGGTAAGTTCTTAGGCTTTATGCTCACGGAAAGGGGAATAGAGGCGAAACCTAATAAGTGCGCAGCCATCATTGCCATGAGGAGCCCAACTTCAATGAAAGAAGTGCAGCAACTGACTGGGCGGATGGCAGCTTTGTCAAGGTTCGTATCTGCTGGAGGTGAGAAGGGTCACCCCTACTTTCAGTGCCTCAAGAGGAATAGCCGTTTTGCGTGGACAGATGAGTGCGAAGCAGCATTCCTCAAGTTAAAGGAGTACTTGGCGACGCCGCATGTGCTTTACAAGCCACGGGCAGGCGCCCCCATTCGTTTGTACTTCGCTGTGACTGAGTGGGCTATCAGTTATGTGCTGGTCCAGGAGCAGGATCAAGTGCAGAGGCCCGTCTACTTTGTAAGCAAGGCTTTGCAAGGCCCAGAGTTGAGATACCAGTCGTTGGAGAAGGCGGCGTTGGCAGTAGTGTTCTCGGCCAGGAGGCTCCGCCACTATTTTCACAGCTTCACAATGGTGGTGATGACGAACCTCCCCATTCAGAAAGTACTTCAGAGGCCAGACGTAGCTGGAAGGATGGTTCGTTAGGCAGTGGATGGGTCCTCCAATCAATAGGGGAGTGGCGCGAGAATAGTTCTGGAGGGCCTAACGGGGTGTTGATCGAGCAAGCCCTATGCTTCGCCTTCAAAGCAAGCAATAACCAAGCTGAGTACGAGGCACTGATTGTTGGAATGCTCTTGGCCAAGGAGATGGATGCACAAAGCCTCTTGGCGAAGAGTGATTCCCAGTTGGTCACAGGGCAAGTAGCAGGGGAGTACCAAGCAAAGGACCCGCAGATGACAACATATCTAAAGTATGTCCAATTGTTGAAGGGAGCTTTCGCTACGTTTGAGCTGGTGCATGTCCCTAGAGAGCAAAATGCCAGAGCTGAGCTGCTCGCCAAGCTGGCCAGCTCTTGCAAGGGGGGAAGGCAGAGGACAGTCATCCAAGAGACGCTCAAAACGTCACGAAAGATTGTGGCAGACAACATGGTGGATGTTCTTCACATCAGCACGACGAGAGGAAAGCCAAGGAGCCATCGCTCTTTGATTCAAGATACGGCGAGGACACCCCGCATCAGCACCTATGCGGCCTCGCCCGAGGGAGAGAAGGTTCTGCAAGTATGCGCTTTGGAGGAAGGCGACACGTGGATGACGCCTTATAGGCGATACATTGCAGATGGGATTCTCCCAGCAGAGCCTGGGGAGGGAAAGAGGATAAAGAAGAACTCTGCAAGGTACACCCTCGTTGATGGAGTGTTGTTCAGGCATGGGTTCACACACCCAATTCTGACATGCGTGAGTGGCGACGAGTTTACAAGGATCATGTCAGAGCTTCACAAGGGGATTTGTGGAAGCCACGTAAGGGGAAGATCACTAGCTTCCAAGGTGATTCGCACAGGGTTTTATTGGCCATCGGCGAGAGACGACTGTGTGAGATACGCCCAGCGATGCAAGCAGTGTCAGATGCATGCTGATTGGCACAAGGTGCCTCCAGAAGAGCTGAGATTGATTTACAGCCCGTGGCCCTTCCACACATGGGGAATCGATATTCTAGGGCCTTTCCCTCTGGCGATAAGGCAGATGAAGTATTTGATAGTCGCCATCGAGTACTTCACGAAGTGGATAGAGGCAGAACCAGTGGCACAGATCACTGCGCACAAAGTACAACACTTTGTTTGGAAGAACATTATGTGCCGTTTCGGGGTGCCAAGGCATCTCATCTCAGATAATGGCACTCAGTTTGCGAGCCAACAGTTGGGGAAGCTGTGTGCAGAGATAGGAATCAAGCAAGTGTTTGCATCAGTCGAACACCCCCAGACGAATGGGCAGGTAGAATCAGCAAATAGAGTTTTGCTGAGGGGATTGAAGCGAAGACTTGAGAAAGCTAAAGGGGCGTGGGCAGAAGAAGTACCAAGAATCGTGTGGGCTTACCACACCACGTCTCAATCTTCCACCATGGAGATGCCGTTCAGTTTGGTATATGAGTCAGACGCCATGATCTCGGTGGAGATTCACGAGAGCTCACCCCGCTTTTTGAGCTTTGTGATAGAAGAGTCCAACGAGCAAAGAAGGGTAAATCTAGATCTATTGGACGAGGCCAGAGAGGAAGCGAGGATAAAGGCTGAAGCTGTGAAGAGGAGAGTGGAGCATTAGTATAGCTCTAAGGTGAAGCCGCGACAGTTCCAAGTAGCTGACTTGGTCATGCGGAAGACTCATCCTTATGAGTTGGAGAACAAGTTGTCTCCCAAATGGACCAGACCCTTCAAAGTAACCGAAGGGGGCCCATCCCACGCAGCTGAAATGCAGCCAATTTAAAATTTTATTTCAGTTGAAAATTATGAAGCACACAGCTGTAAAGGGGACACTCTTTTTCCCTCTCGGGGTTTTTTTAATGAGGTCACCCAAGTAAAAAGAAGTTCAAGAAAACTTTGTCTCAGTTTTCCCTCCCACACAATGTAAAAGACAAAAAACAAAGGGAGCAGCGTCGTCAGGCGTAGGCGTCGCCAGATAAGGGACTGGGCATCGAAATCAAAGCAAGTAACGGGAGCACACGCTCATGCGTGGGCGTCAAGTCAAAAGGTACGCTTAGTATAAGTTAAAATCCGAGAGTCTAGTCCTTGAGCAGGGGTTAAGGGATTCCTTCGGGACGCCCCCTCCTCAGGTAGGAATAGCTAGCCCCAGTGTCTGATGTTTAGACACCTCGCAAGGAAGTGGTGGGGGGCGTTTCCTTCGAGCGTGTGTGTCAAACAGTAAGAAGTTTCGGAGCAGTGGAGAACCAGGTCACTTGGTGCAGATACACGCAATTAAGGAGAAGCGACATCCTTCAGGAAACCTTCTCCTTAGGCGTAATCACCAAAATACCTGGTCATCCTGGTGTTTAGACACACCAAGGACGATACGACGATGTTTCCGACACGCCTCTCCCTGGGCGTGGGCACCAAGAACACTGATCGCCTTGGTGTTTCAGACACCCTGAGGAAGAAACGGCACTACTGATGGAGGAGGGCCCAAGCTCACCACACTATGAAAGCCAAGCTTCCAAGACTAAGACCGTCTAGCCATGATGAGAGCGTCTAGCCTCAACAAAAGGAGCGTCTAGCCATGATGAGGAGCGTCTAGGCCATGAAGAGGAGCGGCTACATAAGGAGCATCTATGAAGAGTCCTAGACCGTCTAGCTTCACATAGACATGGGCCAAGCTACGGTTTGTGAAGAGAAGGCTTTTGTTGCATAAAGGCCCATTAGGGGTGCTTAGTAGATAGGGTAGTGTAGAAAGCACATTTGAATGAAACATTCTAGAACTTTGCTAGGTGTGACCGGTCATGGCACATGGCCTAGGCTTGCATTTCATTTGGTTTACATTTCATTATGTATTAGCTTAGGTTTTACGTCCCAAATAGCCTATAAATAGGGAGGCTATCTCATGTATTTTGCAAGTTTATTGTGAGTAAAGTTATGCTGCCCATTTGTGCTCAACTTTGCTTCTCCCTAGAATCCTAGGCTCTAAACTTCAATTCCTTCATCTTTTCCCTTGAGCTGGCCGAACCACTCAATACCCATACTTATCATGCACCTACAAGATCAACACCACTCTTAGGAGGATCTTGCTCACTCTCATTCATTGCTTCCGCCCCATACTCTACATTGATTCAAGAAGAACTTCATGAAAATGCCATCATTTGGTATCATGAGCTTTGGTTCTTCAAGATGAGTAGCTCCTTGTCTTTTCAATTTTAGTTCTTCTTTATTTCATATTGTCATTTACTTTCCTTACTTGTCTTGCTGTTTTTTACATTTTAATTTGTTCTTGGTGTGCTTTGTGGAAGATCCAACCGAAGCACTCTTGTTCAATTGATCTTGAACAATTTCTTGTGCAAATTGTGATAGGATTCCATACACCTTTGTGTTGCTATTTTTCTTTTAGGCTTTTGAGTCTTTATTGCTTTCCTTATTTGGTTCATTTTATGCTTTGAGTCTTTAATTTTCTGAATCTATACATGTTTTGTCAAGTCATGTTCATCCATATTGTCAACAATTCATAGTAGTCCTTTTATTTGGCTTGATTGTTTCTTGATTTTGGGTCTCTTTATTTGCTTGAATCTGCTGTTCTTTGCTCCTTTGGTACCTTTTTAATTTTTAGTTTGAGTTCATATTGTGTTTAGATCCTACACAATTCTATTTCACAAATTTCCATTGTGTCTAAACTTTGGTATCTTGCTGTTTTTGTTTCCAGTTTTCAGATTCCCCTGTTTTCACCTTCTCTGTTTTGGCTGTTTTAACCCAGAAAAATATTTCCATTCATAGGAAAATTTTGATTCTCTGGAAAATGCAAGTTTAAAGTGTTATAGAAAGGACAAAAAAAGAATTAGGTCAAAAGAAGCAACAGAAAAAAAATTATAAATCTTTTAAAATCAGAGTGCAAATCTGAAGCGCTCCAGCTGGCCTAACCGAACGCCAAATTTGCAAAATTTATTAAAAAAAATGGTGCATCCGTTTTGAGTGATTCCAAAGCCAGATTTTAGATAAGATCCTGAATATCTTGCATAATAAATTTCAGAGCCAAATTCTAAAAATACAGCTCAGCATAAATCGGGGAACAAACACGTTTTCTGGCCCACAACATTTTCCAGTGGTGCTGTTTTTTTTTTATTTGGTCATCTAATCTAGTGCTTTTCTTTAGGAATTCTTTTGTGTGCCAACCTTTAATTGAGTAACTTTATTTGTTTGCTTTAATTACTTGACTCTCTTTCTAGTTGTCATAATCTAAATCCTTTTGGTGGTACTGTTTTATTCAATTAAATTTGTTTCTTGCTTTTGTTCTTTGACCTCTAATTTGGGTGCTGGAATTTAATTCTTCTTTGGTGCTTATGTGAATGGGAACTTGATTTGGTTAAGGTTTAGCCCTTTGCTAGGTGCTGGAAATTGGAGGATTAAAGGCCATCATTCTAAGGAGAAGACAAGGCCAAAGCCGAAACAAGCATTCTTGAGAAAACACTACAAACACTTGGAAGATCAACAAGCAAAGACAACAAGGAAGTGCACTAACCAAAAAGAGGATCAACAAAGGGAGTTCTCTTATTTCCTTTGCAACTTGGTTTATTGTTAATTACCTTTTTAATTACGTTTTAGACGGTGAGTGTGTCTTCAAGGGCTCTAAGTGTCCAAGAAGCCTCACCTAGGGCCGACTAGTATAGCATTCTTGATTAGTAATTGTTACTTGTTTGTAATTGCTTTTCTTTTGCTTTCATAGCTACGTTTTGCATGTTTAATTTTGTTTAATTTGTGTGCTAAACCGACTAGCTTTGTTGCATAGTTAGCTTACATTGTTTTCTTGCATTTATTTCTCAACTTATTTGTGTTCTAAGTGTTTCACTAAGAGAAAGTCTTGTGTGAAGATATTGGGGATAGTTTTTGGCAAGGAAAAGGCTTGGTACTTAAGTAGTCCTTTGTGACTCACCTCCCTTACCTGGAAAACTACCTTCTTTAACTTTCCTAAACTTTCTCAAAGTAAAACACCTATATACACAAATTTTTAGCCATGTCTTCTTCTTATCACTCTCCAAAGTCTATAGAAAGTGAAGTAAAATCTTTGAAAACTCTTTTAAAAGAAGTATCCCAAGCGGTACAATTGATATCTTTTAGACAATTGGAGAATGAGAACAAAATCAATGAGTTGGCTAAAGCTCAAGAAGAGAAATCACAAAACTCACAAAAATAAAAAAAAAACTCATGCATCCCATTCTAAAAGTAATGAGACTCTAGGGGAGGGAAGCCTTAGAATTAATGACTATTACCAACCACCCCCTAGAAGAACTAGACAAAGGGAGCAAGAGAGCCCAAAGGAAGTAAGGGTAGACCTACCCCATTTCTATGGTAAGGAAGACGTAGAGGCCTACCTAGATTGGGAGATGAAAGTAGAGCAACTCTTTGCTTGCCATAGGGTGAGTGAAGAAAGGAAGGTACCCTTAGCAACCCTTAGTTTCCAAAGCAATGCCATGTATTGGTGGACCTCTTTAGAAAGAGACCGACGTCTTCATAGGGAGCCTTCCATAGAATATTGGAATGACCTTAGGGGAGCCCTAAGACGTCGCCACATACCTTCCTACTACCATAGGGAGTTGATGGACAAGCTCCAAAGACTCCAACAAAAGAACTTAAGTGTGGAAGAGTATAGGCAGAAAATGGAGCTCTACATGATGAGAGCATCCATTAGAGAGGAAGAAACCACCACCATATCTAGGTTTCTAAGTGGGCTCAACCTTGAGATAAGGGATAGAGTAGAACTATTACCCTACCAAGACTTGAATGATTTGGTTCAACTTTACATTAAAGTTGAACAACAAAATTTGCGCAAAACTTCAAGTCTAAGGGTGGGTTCTTACTCCAACTCTTATCCCAAGAAAGACTTTAAAAGGGAGGGTAGTACACCTAGAGACGAATCCAAAGAAACTACCAAACCCTTAGTGAAAGATGCCTCCACCCCATACATCCGTGCTAGGGACACCAAGTGTTTTAAATGTTTTGGAAGAGGGCATGTGCAAGCGCAATGTCCAAACCAAAGGGTTTTGTTTTTAAAAGGAAAAGATGAGTACACAAGTGGTGAGGATGAACCTAGTACTCAAGAAAAAGGGGAAGGAGAAAGGATAAATCCTTTGGAGGGGGACTTATTGATGATTCAAAGAATCCTCCACAATCAACCTAGTGCATCCAACGAGACACAACGAGAGAACATTTTTCATACTAGATGCAATATTTTAGAAAATATATGCTCTCTTATTGTGGATGGTGGGTCATGCTGCAATTGCTGTAGCACTAGATTGATTGAAAAATTAAAACTACAAGTAGTTCCTCATCCAAAACCGTACAATTTACAATGGATCAATGAGGATGGAGAACTACGTGTAGACAAACAAGTGGAAATCGAGTTTTCTATAGGTAACTACAAAGACAATGTTTTATGTGATGTAGTACCTATGGAAGCTTGCCACATCTTATTAGGTAGACCATGGCAATTTGATAAGAAAACCTCGCATAATGGTCTAACTAACGAGATTTCTTTCATCCACAAGCACAAAAGATTTGTACTTAGCCCATTACCACATTCCCAAGTGGTAAAAGACCAAATACAAATGAAACACAAAAGGGATGAAGAAAAAATAGAAAACGAGAAAAATTTTGGGAAACAAAAGGCGTGGGAGAATAGTGTTCCTTCCCACAAGGTCATTCAACAAGTCAAGCACAATGACACTACCTTTACAAACATGCTTCTTGTTGAACAACCTAGCCTTTCCTTTTGTAAAGGAACACTTGCAGGCATGAGCACAAAAGAAAAGTCTTTAAAAGAAGCTTGCATAGATCAAGACTATTTCTCCAATGTGTTAAGATATCCCCAAAAGAATGACAAGTTATCTATAAGCACCTACCAATTTTTGTATGAAGTAGTACCTAGAACAACTTGCCATGTCTTATTGAGACAACCATTGCAAAATGTACAAATTTTCATAAACAATGGTTGTACCAACCAGACTCTCTTTGCACATAAGAGAAAAAGTCTACAAGAAGGAGAACTCATGGGGCAAATGAGAATTGATGAAACTCTAGAGCTTTTAAGAGGAAAACTTTTGTCACCCATGAGAAAAGAGGTTCAAAGACATTACTTTAGGTACAACTCTTGTTTTCAAACTACACCTAAAGCAAAGTCTCAAGAATTCTATACTCCTTCACCTTTTGTAAAAGATCCATGGGAAGACACACATTTCAAATTAAAGCTTCCTAGGACGACAAAAGGTCTTGATTCTTTCTTCATGGAAGTGGATAAACTCTTCTTAAGAAAAGTGACAAGCCTCCATGATTTATTTTCAAAAATAAGGAATAGAGCTCCAAAATTTGAAAACATAGCTCTCCCTTCTATGCTTCACGAAATCATGAGGGACACCCACAATTCTTGGGATAAGAATCCTTTTCCTTTTATGCATGCATACAATGGAGTAGTCCACAAGATTACTCATATCTCTCCATTTGAAGTTATATGTGACCATAGTCCTCTTGCCTTTTTAAAGTTGTCACCATTTCCTAAAGGGATTATGCCTAAGGAAAAAGTAACTACTTTTGAAAATTTTAGAAAATATAAGAGGATTAAAGAGCACCTACAACCCTCAAAAGGGAGATATTGTGAGAAGTTGGCCAACACAAGAGAAAAACAAGAATGGCAACTTCACACAATTATCTATTTTCCAAAGGCTCACCATAACTCCTTTGCTTTGTTTCAGGATTCACATAGATTGACATTTGATCCGGGAGGATACACCTTGACGAAGCAAGAGGCTGCTATCCGAGATCAAGAATGCACATCTGAGGATAGATCTTCTCATGAAGGAGGAGATGATGGACACCATCCAGCCACAACCATCCCCCGAGCAAAAGCCTTGGATTTGAGGACAAATCCTTTTCAAGAGGGAGGGGATGATGGAGGAGGGCCCAAGCTCACCACACTATGAAAGCCAAGCTTCCAAGACTAAGACCGTCTAGCCATGATGAGAGCGTCTAGCCTCAACAAAAGGAGCGTCTAGCCATGATGAGGAGCGTCTAGGCCATGAAGAGGAGCGGCTACATAAGGAGCATCTATGAAGAGTCCTAGACCGTCTAGCTTCACATAGACATGGGCCAAGCTATGGTTTGTGAAGAGAAGGCTTTTGTTGCATAAAGGCCCATTAGGGGTGCTTAGTAGATAGGGTAGTGTAGAAAGCACATTTGAATGAAACATTCTAGAACTTTGCTAGGTGTGATCGGTCATGGCACATGGCCTAGGCTTGCATTTCATTTGGTTTACATTTCATTATGTATTAGCTTAGGTTTTACGTCCCAAATAGCCTATAAATAGGGAGGCTATCTCATGTATTTTGCAAGTTTATTGTGAGTAAAGTTATGCTGCCCATTTGTGCTCAACTTTGCTTCTCCCTAGAATCCTAGGCTCTAAACTTCAATTCCTTCATCTTTTCCCTTGAGCTGGCCGAACCACTCAATACCCATACTTATCATGCACCTACAAGATCAACACCACTCTTAGGAGGATCTTGCTCACTCTCATTCATTGCTTCCGCCCCATACTCTACATTGATTCAAGAAGAACTTCATGCAAATGCCATCAACTACCCCAGGGTAGGCCTCTCCTCAGGCGTGGGCACCAAGCGCGCAGAGATAAGGGCTAAGTTGCCTTGGTGTTTAGACACCCCGTGGATGATGCGGCGCTGTTGTAATAGGCCTCTCCACGGGCGTGGGCCCCAAAGCGCGACTTTGTCCCAAGTGTTTAGCCACACTGAGGACGATACGACCTCGCGTTCAGCGGGTCTCTCCTAGAGTGTGGGACACCCAGTGCAGGAAAAGATAAGTCCTCCCTCGCCCTCGAGCGCTGGTGAGGGTATAGAAAGGCAATGAAAGAACAAGTTGAAGAGGCAAAAGAAAATCGGAGAGTAACAAGAAGAAGAGTGAAGAGCACGAGTTATCAAAAGTCGTAAAAGACAAGAGAAGTCCTCCTTCACCTTTGAGTGATGATTAGACACGAAGTTAAGTCCTCCTATGTCTTTAGGCGATGACGAGGCAAGCGACGCCTTCATAAGGTAGATTCCTCGCAGATACGAAGGCCAAGTGAAGCTTGAAGCGAAGAGATCAAGAGAAGGGTATGCATCACGACTTAGAAAGGAAGACTAAAAGAGAAAGTCACGTGCTACCTAAAGAGTTGAAGGCAAAGCGACGAAGAGATACATCGGAGGTAAATACCAGTTACGCCTTTGATATAGTAAAGAAAGCAGAAGCAAATAAAGGTGCAAGAGAAGTTAAAGGCGAACAAGAATGTAAAGATAAGAGTCGAATGATATTTAAATAAACAAAGTCGAGCGTCGGAATTACAGATAGTTCAAATGTTGGTAAATACAAATTTACAAAGAAAATGGAAAACGATTAAGCACTGCTCATTCCCCAAGGTCGAGGGCCACCACCTTCCCATCGACGATTTGGTTGCCGGGGTTACAATTTGAGGTGTCAATCCCTGGGTTTTCACACGTGGCTTGGGCCAGAGCCTCTTTAAACCCCTCATCAAAGGTGCCAGCCATGTCGTCGAGGAGTTCTTTGTTGGACTTCTCCAGTTCTTCGATCTTGGAGTTCTGGGTGGCTAGCTGCTTGTCCAGAAATTCCTTCTCCACCCGAAGCTTGTTAAAATCAGCCTGGAGTGTGCCGTTTTCAGCTTGGAGAAGGTTGAGAGCTTCGATCTTCGCAGCCAGCTCCCCCTCAGTCTCAACCAGTTTTGCCTCTTGAGAGACACAGCGGTCCTCAAGGGCCTTGAAGTTTTCAGCAACCTCCTTCAGTTTAGTAACCTCCGCCTGCAGGGGAATCATAGAGCCCAGAAGGTCAGCACATTTCTGGTCAGCCTCGTGCCACCTCATGTTGACTGCCTCCTCCGCCTCCCGGGTCTCCGCCAGGGAGGCTTTGTAAGCATCTTCCAGCTTCAGTTTCTCCTCCTTCAGGGAGGCCACCTCACGCTTGAGAGCCTGAAGGGCTTGCATCTCGATGGCTTTGGATTTTGCTTGTGCGCGCCACTCGAGAGCAATGGCAAGGAAGCCCCCATGTAGTAGGGCATGCCTTCCTTCTTGGCCTCGCCAGAAGAACTTCCCGACGACCTCTCAGTGAAGCCCCTCATTAGTTTTATGATTGGAGGGGGAATTTCTAAGGTCTCTGGGGCAGTTGCTTGTGTGGCAGGTGTTTGTGTTGATGGCGGTGCGGATTCTACCCCCTCCTCTTGGCCCAGTTGGTGTGATGGAGATGTAGCGCTAGGGGGGTTGTCCCTTAGGGACCCACCACGTTGGGGAGATGCAGATCGTGAGGAGATGACTCTGTTGGTCCTCCTCCTCTTGAAGACCTGCCCCTCGCCTGAACCTTCATCATCGGAGGGGACGATGAGGACGCCCTTGCCCTTGTCAAGGGGGGCTGGGGTAGAGGTGTTGGCCATAGCCAGTGGGACTGCAGCGATTGGATGTGGTGAATTAGGTGTTTGGATGGTGTGGGGTGAGTTGGTTGTTTGGGCGGTATGTGGTGAAGCAGGGCTTTGTGGAGGTTTTGGAGGGGTTTTTTCAGTCATAGAGGTATCAGAAGCACCAGCTTTCGCGAAAGTCGCCTTGGTGTGAGCTTTCAAGGCCTTGGCCAGAGCAAGACGCCTTGACGAGTCCATCACTGAGGCTACACCAGACAAGCAAAAGAACAAAGGATTAGAGCCAATACCAGTTAAGCATGAAGCATCAGATACACATAGCTACACACAGAAGTTTGGAGCAGATAAACAGTACATACAACAATAAGAGAAGGCCCATTAAGGGGCAAAGATAAAAAAGACAAGTATGGGCGTAGATTCTCCTACCAAAGTACTGAGAAAGGGCGTCCGCATCAAACTCACGAGCTACGAGCTCTGCGGTGTTGAAGACGATTCCCATGTCAGCTAAAGCCACACATACCTCTCTATTAGCAAGGGTAGTTCGTCCAAGGACTTGGGCTTAATCAGCCTTGGCTCTTTCACCCAATACAAGGGGAAGCCATCCAGGGCTGTGGGGTCGTGTTTGGTGCAACACACCCTGAAGAACTTGCCCTTCCATCCTTTGTAGGAGTTCTGGAAGAGGGTGAGGAGTATCCTTCCAGCAACTCCAGAGAAGCTCACCCAGAGGCTCTTCCCTTGTTTCTTCACTTAGAAAAAGTGGAGGAAGATGTCCACTGATGTCTCGTGTTCAGAATTTCGAATGCCCTGATGAATTCCCAACTGTCGGGGTGTAGCTGGGCAGGGGCTACGTTGATTTCGGTAAGCAACTCCCTCTCGAAGCCTGAGAAGTGTAGGCGCAGACCGGTTCGTTTGAACATCATCTGGTAGAGGAAGAAGAAGGGTTTCCCACCATTGGACCTATCATCCACGCAGACCGGCTTCCCGGGGGTGCAGTGACGAATGGAGATATGGGAGTCGTGTCTGCTGGAGAAGGCATTGAAGTTGTATACATGTGGGTCACCCAGATGGTTTTCCACATCTTCAACGATGGTCAGAGTCGAACATTCGGCTAAGAGTTCAATAGAGGCACAGGGGTAGTGAGCCCTATATTTGATCCTTGGGGGTGGTGGATTGGCGGTTGTTTTTGTACGCGCCATGGTTTGATGAAAAAGCTGAAGAAGGAAGAAAAAAGCAAAGGCTTAGCAAAGAAGGTTTGAAGGAGCAAGTGGGGAGAAACCCTAGAAAAGCCCTACCCACGTGAGAAGAGAAAAACGGGGGAGGGGGGGGAACGAAGGAACGAGAAGAATACAGAAATGCGGAAACATAAACAGTCCCAGGTAGTTATAAGAGCAATACAGTAAAGAATAAGGGCAATCTAAGTAGAAAAACCATACATTTTGTGGTTGGAAGGCGAAAAGGTGTGAGCTTTCGAGAATGAAGAACGCAAAGGTCGCAGGGAAGATGAAAAGTGCAGAGAGAAATCAGAAATGATGAAACAGTGCTTTGAGCGCGCGTTTTTGAAAGGTTATAACGTTAACCTGAGAAGTGCTAGCGACACTCATCCCCAACCATAGGATCGTGCCACGTGTCGAGAGATTAGCACGCAACTTAAGTTGTCACGTCACCGCGCAAAAATGTCTAGTCAGCATCAGAATGCCACGTGGACGATAGGGCGAAGTCAAACATATGGTGGGACCCATCCAGGGGGCCCATGGAGGAAAGTCAATAGGTTGACCGTTTAAGGAGTCGCCAGAATAAGGCGTCGCCAGGTTAAGGCGTCGCTAGGTTAAGGCGTCGCCAGGTTAAGGCATCGACGGTGTCACCCCCCGATACCCACGGATAGGAAAGACCATGGAGGGGGCGACACCACGAGGGGCCTCAGTACCTCAGAGCAGTAAGAGAAAGGTGGCTCCAAGGCCATAGTATAGTACCAGTAGGGAGTAGCCAGACTCGTAAAGTACCCACGCCACCTCTGGGAGACCCCCGGGATAGATACGACCCATGAGAGGGCCACGCCCGGGGGTCGAGCCATGTGCGTAGTACGAGAGGATGGTAGGTACGCTCCCAAGGCGAGTGACTAGAGGCTGGGGCGCATGAGTTGGCACCCAAAAAGTCACCCCTTGCGCCGGATGCACTTCGAGGAAGGAGGACTTACACGATGGAATATCCCTAAACTGGGTTACGGTGCTGTAAGGCCTTCCACGTAGAATAGCGATCAAGTCATAAGAACACATGGCAGTAAGTACTGAAACATCAAGGTGTATAAGTTTCCCTGAAAGTTTGCTAAGGTACGCTTTTATTTCAGTTTATGTTTTGAACGCTTTAAAGCACTTTAAACGCTTTAAATGCTTTGAACGTTTTAAACGCGTTGAACGTTACTAAGTGCTTTAAGTGCGCTTTAAGACGCTTTGAATGCTTTAGACGTTTAAAAGGGGCTTTAGACGTTTGAGACAGAGATCCAGACTCAGTTTGACATACACACTTAGTTGCTTGCTCACGCACCCACTGTTCGCACAGGAAATTAGAGAGAAAATTGTTACTCAGATATTCGACCACCTTCAGAGCATCCATTCACGGTGCTCTGATACGGAGGTGTGTCCCCTTTGATGTGTCTCACTTGTTGACTTGATCGTTGGAGTGTAAACGGCCGTGAGGGCGCCCCTTTGTTCTCTCTGTTTCAGGTACTCACGGTGGCACAGGGAGGAGATTTGGAACAAAGACGAAGGAGTCCTAGATACGCGGGTCTTAGCTACGCTCGAAGCACAATCTGGTCAACCGGCGGGAACAGAAACCAAAGTGTTTGTTGAAACCAATGGTAATAGAAAGAACTTTGGCATAGGCAAAGGCAATAACAACTGAAGATGTGTCTCAAGAAAGCTTTGTTCTTATTGTGAATAATGCATGCTAGTGTATGTACATAAACCATTAGCCAAGTTTTGTTGGTACAATAGTGTTATCTCCTGCCCTTACTTTAACAAATATATTATTTCTCCTAAAATTCAATTTTAACCTTGTTTTTGTGTCAAAACTCTCTCACAATTCTAATTCTCTTTCAAGTTTTTTCATTTGAAAACTGATAATTGTAGGATATGCAATAAATGAGGATGATTGATTTGACTAAATAAGTGGGATGTTTGTACTTGTTGAAGATTGAGACTTCAAATAGAAAATGACAAAAGTTCAGGTCAACAAATTTAATGTATTCTTTATTCCCTACGATAAATTTTTGCAAGGAAAGAATGACAATAAATGATAAATGCACATAATTTAATAAATATAGATTTTTTTTGAAAATGGGAATTAAGACAAAAATTTGTGGGGAGATTTTTCTTCAAATAGGAGCGAAGATTTGCGAAGAAAATAAATCATATAAATTTATATTTTATTATATATATGTTTATATTTTTATATTATTAATTTATTAGTATTTATATTATAATCAAATAAATATAATTAATTGTATAATATAATATAAAAAATAATTATTATTATTAAAATAATAAAAAATATTAAATATATAAAATAATAATTATAATGAATAATAAGTTTATGAAATAAAAATTATAACAAATAATTAAAATAATTATAAAGAATAAATAATAAATAATAATAATTAATAAAAATAAAAATAAATCTAATTATTTATATAATAATATTATTATTAATTATAAAAAATAAATATATAATTTTTTTTTCATATATTTTTAAAAGTAAGAATAAATTTGTAAAGTTATATTTAACACATTTTAAATAAATTAAAAACTTGCACATAACCATCACATGTGTCACAAAATTCAATAAACTTTATTCACTAATCTATTCTAATATACCACAATATAAACAACCTCACATTCCTCTCAAATCACTCTAAATCCACTTCCTCAATTCTCCTCTCTCATCCAAACACTATAAGTATTTTCTGAGGTAAAAGTTGCAAGTTAGACTAATCCATCTCTTGTCAATTTCTTCAAAAAAAATATATAATAAATTTGTATGATTACATATAAAACACAATTCATCCATCACGACCATTAAAGAATCAACAAATGTTGATTCTTTACCTCACTATATCATAAAGATTCACAATGCGTCACAGTTCACCATGACCAAAAAAGAATCAACAAATTTTAATTCTTTGCATCACTCATAAAATTCGCTACACGTCACAACTAACACATGAAAAAGCTTCTTACACATTTATGGAATCAACCAAACTACATCCTATTCTACTTTCAGCTTGTTACACTTCTTTTGTTGTGTATAAAACAACAACCAATATATTGGTTTTATAATAAAAAATGTTAAATATATTTTTTTTGTCCTTATACTTTCACACAAAATTAGTTTTTATATATGTTTTTTCAAAGTTTAGATCTCATTGTAGAAAGAAAATTATTGAAATATGTCACTATCAGTTTTTTTACATGCCAAACGAATTTTTAGTGTGAACTAAGATGTTAACATATCAGGTCAACTCATAACGTGGATGTTATAATATTATAATACAATCAACACTACAAATTCATTTGTTATGTAAAAAAAATATTAGTAAAAATTCATTTCAATAGTTTTCTAAATAAAGATATCTAAAATGTTTAAAGTTTAGATTAAAAACAAAAATCAATTTCACATTTTAATACAATTACGAAAGAACATATTTAATCCTACACAAAAATCAATACAAATACTTTTATGACTTCCTAAATACATATACTCTACGTTTTTTCTTAAATTATTTAAATATATAAAATAATAAACAGTTACAAAATGATAATTAATTTTTTATCTTAAAAAAAAAAAAAACTTAAGTAACTGTTGCTAGAGATAATGACAAAGAAGCCGTCAAATTTTGAAAGAGCCCATGTGTGTGTTTTGATTTGGAATAGTTAGTACCAATTGCATTTATTAATTAAAAAGGTAGACACAAATAATTAATAAATTAATTAAAATGTTAAATTGTTTAGATGTTATTTTATTTCAATTTTTGAAAAAAAAACATTTTTAATTAGAATAATTTGAGATGAAACTTGTAACACTATCCAACCAAGTCAAATGATAAACACTAATTCACTATTTCATGTCAGACATCACAAGTAAATTGAATGGAAACGTTCACACAGAAAAACAATAAGTCCACTGTATCACAAAAAGGAAGGTTATCAATTAATATATATATTTAAAATTATTAATAAAACACCTCAAATTTGATTGAAATTAAAATTTTCAGAATTTCTAATATTGAAACTGTATATTTTTATTCGAAAAAGACTTATAAATTAACAACAGTTTATAAAAATTCTAAATGAAAATGAAACAAACATTTTTGTGACAGGTTCTAATGAAAAATATTCTAAGAAAGTAATCAGAAATTATTTTGGTACTATTTTTGGTGGAACCTCCACACTGAAGCCAGAATCCCATTGGAAGAGGTTGAAGGCTTTGGCTTCCTAGTTCTTTGGACCTGTAATATAGTACCAAAACACAGTCTTTTAATTTTATTTATTATTTAACATTCAACTAATAAACAATATAGAAGTTGACGAGGGAGACGTGTAGATTATTCCTATTTTTTTTTTAATGTAAGAAAATAAGTGTTTTTATATTATAGAACTTATTTTTTTAAGTATAGACTATGTTTATATATATATATATATATATATATATATATATATTCACATTTTATTATATTAAAATGTTTATAATTTAATAGTTTTTATTTATTTTATAAATAATAAATAAATAATTTAAAACTTAAAAATAATATAATTTAAAAAATATATAAGTTTTTAAAAAGAATATTAAAAAATAGATAACTTTATTTTCTTAAAATTATTTAATTATTTTGAAATAAAGACAACTTATTCACTTATTTATTTTATTAAATAAACAAATTATTTTTTTATAAAATAAAATTGTCCAATTAAAACATAACACCAAAAAGAATTATCAAATGATTATATTTATATATATTTTAATTATATTCGAAAATTAAAAGAAAATTTTAATAATGTACATATACCTTAATTTTCAAAATATCAACCTATGTATTTGTATTTTTTAATTTTTTTTTAACATTCTGAATATTATTCTTTATTTAGTATTTCACTTTAAAAAAATATTAAAACAAAATAATTACATAAAAAGTTATTGTTTTCTTTTTTAAAATATATGTATATAAAAATATATGTTATGATTTTGCATGACATTTGTAAATTTACCATATATATAACTACTATATTAGTACGTGTACTCAGAAATTATTGTTTTCTCATATTTATTTGTATTTATTATAATAAATTATAAATTTATAAATATGAAAATAATGACATCTTTTATTTAATTTTTAATATTAAACATAATTATATGTCATTTTCTGTGTTCCATATATATATATATATATATATATATTAAATAAGGGCATTTTTCATTATAACCGTTTTTTGGTGTACATAATTTTTTTTCTGATTATACTCTTATTTAATATATATCATTTTATTAATACAATGAAGTATCTTGTCATTTCATATGAATTACTTTAAAAATAAAACTATTTTTTAATTTTTTAAATTAATATTAATGTCCAGTTTTTATATGACTCCTCCACTCTTTCCTTAGTTCCTTATTTTAAGGTAACAAAAAGAACATACTTTTACATATTTCCACACCAAATCTCACATATAAAATAAAATAACCTTCACTTTTAATTACTCTCTACACTCTATTTTTTATTTTTCAATTTTGACATATTCAAAATTAGTTATGTATGTATGTTGCATTTCTATCCTCTTGAAAATTAAGTAAAAGAGAAAAATTTGAATACACATACGCATTCGTGTTGTGTTTCCACTCGTATATATAAAAAAAATATGTTTAATATTACTATTTTACTCTCAACTATATTTTAAAATTAAAAAGGTAAAAATACAATAAATTATTCAAATACGAAAAGAAACTGTCGTGGAATTATTCAATATTTTTTTAATATAACTAACATTATTAGTATTATTCTTTTTATTAAAATATATATTTTGCTAAGTTTTAAAGAAAATTAATTACTTTAATTACTTTCATTTATTATTTTCAAACTATTTACCTGCCTAAATGATATACATGCCCCAGTTTTCAAACATAGTTTGTCTTTGCCAGAAAGCCAGCTGTGAATTGTTCAATGAAATTGGGAGCACGTGCCCCACAATAAAAGCAAACAATGAAATTCATAAATATTGAGTATTAATTTATTAAAAATGATTTTAATTTTTATGAACTACCCTATTCAAAATGCCAACCAATATCATCTTCTTATAATTTATATGATAATTTTTATTACAAATTTCAACTAAAGATAATAATATTATTTTAGAGATAATAATATTATTTGATAATATATCACAATTAAAAATGATTTTAAAAGATTAAGTTAAATTTAAAGTAAACTCTTTAATATAATATTAGAATTATTTAAAATATATAATAATATAATAGACTCAATAAATTATTGTTATAATAAATTTTAATATTGTTATAATACATTTTAAATAATTTTAATATTATATTTAAAAGTAAATTTTGATTTTAATTTAATTTTATAAAACTGACTTAGAAGGTAATGTCTATATTTATTTATATACTATACAAAAATTGATTTTATTTCTAATTGATGTAATCTCCAATATTATTATAAAAAATAATAAATGTTTTTTATAAAATAAAATACATCATTAAATGAAAAAAAAATATTTTGTATTCAAATTTTATAAAAAAATATAATTACAAGAAAAGATCCATTAAAAATAATCCGAATGAAAAACTAAGAATATATAATATTATCTAGGATCAAAATCAGTAATTTACTGAAAAAAAAAATCAAAACTCATAACTTCAGCACAAAATTTGTTTTCTTTCAAATTTGCTAGTTTGGGTTTTAGGTTTAAAACAATATGAAACAAATCTTACCTTTTTCTTTGGCTTTGGAACCTTTGCCAGTTTAACATCTTCAACATTATTTTCTAGATACCCCTTTATCTCCTCGTCGTTCATGTTCTCTATCATATCAATCTATGAAACAATCAAAACATTTAGTATGAACAAATATCAAAAGTGTTGACAACTATTTTGAGAATTTAGGGCAAAGTTAAATGGTGAAAAAACAAAAAAGATATATACACATACCCATTTCTTTTGAGAATTTAAGGCAAAGTTATATGGTGAAGAAACAAATTGAGAATTTAGGGCAAAGCTATAGGGTGAAGAAACAAAAAAGATATATACACATACCCATTTCTTTTGAGAATTTAAGGCAAAGTTATATGGTGAAGAAACACAAAAGACATGTACATACCCATGACTTAAGGTCTTCTACATCCTTTCTTAAGGCTTCTTCTTCTTCCTCCTTGGATGCAACTTTTTCTTTTTCTCCATCTGCTTTCTTCTTGTTCTTTCCTCCTCCAACAGTATCCATGTTTTTGTTTCAGTATGTTCAACAAAATATAACATTACCCTTACTTAAAGAAAATGGGTCACCAATTAGATGGTTGACAAGACCAAGTGCCAGCAAAGAATATGTATAAAATAACCTTAATTACATATTAATGTTAATAAATATATGGTTAAATATGTTTTTTCCTTTATGTACTACTCATGCAGAAGTGATTTTTGTCCCTAGTCCAAATTTTAGAACGCCTGAGTATTTGTATTAAGGAAACTATTCGGATGAATCTTTGTCAGTTTTTTTTTATGTGACAAACAAATTTTCAATGTGAATTATAAGATGTTAAAATATTTCAAATTAACTCATTACTGAAGTAGATGTTAAGATATTTTAATAAAGTGAACATTAAAAATTCATTTATTACTTAAAAAAACAGTAATAAAAGCTTATTTCAATAAATTTTTTTACTACAAAATACATATGTCTAAACTTTGAATTAGTGATGAAAATTAAATTCGTCCTATATTTAACCTATATAAAATATTGCATGTGAATCTGATTTGAGAACAAAACCATTCTTGGTTACGGGTTGGGTCACCCTTGAAGTGATCCTTTTAATTCAATTAATTCTTTACTGATAAAAAAAAATCACTTTTAGCTTTATGCCAAGTCTAGTTATTGACTGATAAATCAAGGAGCTATTAGTGACATAGCACTGCTTAATTAGTGTAATTCATTTCAATATTCTCATGAATTTTTATAATAATTAGCGTTGAACCGTACAATGAAGGGAATTTAATTTTATATTTTTCTCTTTTATTTTATTTTCGTGGAATTCCTTATAAAGAAACTAGTATACATAGTCACTTTTATATATTTTTCTCTTTATATTTTAACTTTGAAAAACACCATTTTTCAGTTCTTATGTATGAATGAATTTTGGTTTTAGTTTTACAAAATAAATTTCTTTTACTTTCTTTTTCCAAAATTTAAAGTTATTCCTTTTGTACTTATCTTTTATTATAAGGTAAATAAGTAACAAATCCTTTTTTTTTTTACATATACTTATTTGTTGATATTATATCATTAAAGGAGAAGTAACACTTCTATTGCTTTTACCAAAAAAGCTAGTTTCTTTAAGGTAATTTTACTCCAAAGATGCATTAAGTAGTGTTATCAAGTGTTGAATAATAAATATATTTTTTAATTTTAGAAATATAAAAAACAAAATTCTAAACAAATACCTTTCATCTCCTTTTAGCACAAACCAGTAACACATAAAAAAAATAAGAACCCAAAAATCAACATCATACTCAACAAAACATATAGCAAATGAAACAACATAAATTCCATGCCACTTCCAACACAAGATCTCATATGCCTTTTCAGCCCATAAACACATACCAAGATCAGCAGCAACATAACAAATTTTGAGAAGTGCCAAAAGAATATACATGATTAAGCCAAGCAAGTGGATGCAATTTTCATATTATCAATTAACAAATTTCAAACATACATGTAGGTTCATAATCCAATCAGAAAAAAGAAAAAATAAATTTTGACAATTTCGATTTCAACCAATCTCATGTCTTTGTCTTTAATTGGGCCATATGAAACACTTCCTCCACATCAATTTTTCCTTATTTAAATACAATCCTATTTTTATGGTTCAAAATACTCAATTACGAGACAATCCACAACCCTTTCCAAACTAGATTTTGTCTTAGATTAAGGTGGAGAAGATGAAATTGTTTAAAGTGCGACATTAACTACATATGCTGAACAAACAAAACACCTAACCATCTATAGCATTTATTCCAAATATCATTTGCTATCACACACTCTACAAACACAAATAAAACCACTATCAACACACCTCCCTACCAACAATTCAAAACTAGCCCTGCAAAAAACCACTATCATACATCAGCTAAAGCGAAACAAGGCAATCCAGAGGAACAAGACACCAATCAGAATAAGAGAAACAAACAGAGGGGAATTTAGAAGTAATCCAAGACCAAACCTTCAATTGAGCTAAAGAAAAGATTCCAGAATAGTCCAACACTCTACATTTGAATAAAATCTTGTTTCTGTAACTCTAAATCTCACTAACCACCGCAATCCAAATACTCCATATCCCTAAATTGACTGACTCAGAAACATTACACATCCTGAACTGCAAAAAATGAGAGTAAGAATCATGAGGGGTAACCAACAAAATGCCTAACCACTTAAAACAGACACCAACCAGACTATTCTACAATAAAAAAAAAATAGATTATTAGTCTCTTCCTCTTTTACCCCACATAAACAACAAAGAGCGCTTCCGACCGCAATCCCTCATCTAAGTAAAATTGCTATTATTGATAATAGAGTGTAATCCTTAAAAAGTAATAATGTGAAGATCAAGTTGACTCATCAAATTCTTAATTTGACTAAGTAGTTCAATCCCTACTAAGGATTTAATTATTTTTTTTCTTCTTCTCTTTTGGTAATTTGGTAATAAAAGATGTTGGTGTATGATTTAATAAGATTTATTGGAATTGTGTAAGAAAGTTATGTTCACTGGTACGCTACTGGACGTAAGTGAAGTTAATTTTAGTATTTATTTTAATTGAGTATTGATTTATATATATTATAAAAGTGAAATGCAAGGTGAATGTAAAATTTAATTTATCAAATTAGAAGTTCAAAAGTATATTTTGATAATAAACTAGAATATAATTACATTGTATATGTTAATACGATAATTATTGGTCAATCATAAGTGTAAAATGTAAGGATAAAGGAGCATTTTGTATTGGTTTTGAGTATATATTTTCTGGTGAAACTATATTCTTTTAGCTAATGTCACTCAAGTAAAGTAATGGATTATAGCTCAAGCAACATTCAAGTAGTAAGTCATGAGTATATGAATCGATTGATATATTTAACTATTAATAGAGACATTCAAATGATAGTTTAAGGTTTGAGTGAGAGAGATGTTAATGTAATTTTCTTTCCTCTGGAATGAATTATGTCCAAACAACTCAAGGTTGTTCAAGTAGTGAAAATGGTGCATGAGATTCTTTAATATGTGATATTAATAATTTTGAAATTTGTCGGGTGATCCAACAAGTAGAATCACATCCAACAGGTAGATTCTTTAGAATTGTATCACTTAAGTGATCAAATTCTTCCTAGATTAAGAAAAGAAAGTCATTCAAACGAGAGACGAGATATAAACTTCTAAAAGAATATTTATATAAGAAAGATGATGATGAAGATTGTAATGCCTTAAATTATTTACTATTATTTATTTTTTGTAATATTTTAAAAGTTTAAAATAAAGTTTGTAATATAATTTAGAAAGAAACAATATTAAGATAGACTAGGATGGGTAAACTTAAAATAATCATAAGTAAATTTACAATTACAACAACTTTTTTAAATAATTTTTTCAATTCATTTAAAAGCACTTGTCACACTCTTATTTCCACAAAATCTAGATAATACTCACTTCTAAGTTTATAAAATTTTATACCAATTAATAAACAATTATAAATTGAAAAAGGATGAAATATATTAAAAAAAACTAAATAATTTAGGTAATGTGATTCTATTCTCTTTCAACCAATTGTGTACAATGTTTGGAGAAAAACTTTCATCATCCTACTTTTTCTCTAAATTACCAAAATTGTCTCTATACTTTATACCACAATAGATCTCTCTATAACTATTCACATTCCATAAATAATACATTATTGATGGCAGAAAGTTCATACATAGGAAGATTTTACTACCTCTAGTAGCTCACATATTAAACTTTTCAAAAAAAAACAAATTGTTCCTTTACTTTTGTATCGTCACAATCCTGGTTACCACACATCATGACAAGCAATCACATTCACAGTATTATTCTTTTAAACAATTAAAATTCCATTTCAGTAGCATAACAACAGTATTACCAATATCCCAAAAATTAAAAACAGCCAAATAAACAATACAAAAAATATACACAATCTAATATATTCTTTTCAATTCAATTAAAACTCAATTCATATATTTACAAACTACTATTTTTTTTTTTTTATATTTACTAACTATAATTTAAGTCACCTTTCCTAGAGTTTACATCCTTTTGACACTACAAGAAAATTATCAAATAGAAACCAATTTGTAGAGACCAAAATAATTAGTTACAATAGTAACTAAAATAGAGATCATTTTAGAAACTAAAAAAAATGATTTTTAAATTAGTTTCTATTATGGTTAAATAGTTTCTAAATTGGTATCTAATTAGCTACCAAGGTTTTAATTACCAATTATTTAGATTCTAAATTTGGTAGCAAAAACCTTGGTTGCTAATTAGATATCAATTTAGAAATCATTTAACAATAATAGAAACTAATTTAGAAACCACAAATTTATTTAGTCCCTAAAATGGTCTCTAATTTAGTCACTATAGCAACTAATTATTTTTTGTCTCTAAAATTGGTTTCTATTTCATGATTTTTTTGTAGTGTGACCATGAATCAAAATAATTAAATACAATAATTATAGAAAAATAATACAAAAAATTAAAAACAACACAATGTTATAAAACATTAATCCAGTAGAGAAATTTTTAATAAAAGCGTGCTTTTTTAACCTTTTCTGTATAAGTTCAATTTGAATGATTTTTTTAACATAGATGTAGGTTTTCATGCCTAATGAATCCATTTCTTGGCTCAAAATTACAAAATTGTACACGTATAGAATATATAAAAATAGGGCAACAATACAAAGTTTTGAAAAATTAACCAATTTAGGATTTAGATTATGAGAGATGGCTCTCATTTCTTTCAAGGAGTCTTGTTGTTGTTCAAGAGTGTAAAAGAAAGCTCAAAATATTATTCTTCCTATGGAAATTGAGGTGTAAGGAATAATCTAAGAGATAGATAATTTGAATTAATAAAGGGAAGATGTAGTAGTAGGAAACAACAACAAAGAAGCAAAAGCAAAATTAGAACTAAGAAAACTTATTAATCTAACTCTTGAAATGGAAAACCTTTGCTATTCCCTTCTTTGGTCACGAAACAAGATAAAAAAAAAAGGAAAGACATATTTATAGGAAAAGCAAGTGTTAGTTATAAATGTTATAACTGTTTTATGTGCATCTTATGCAGAACTGGGTATTATAAATACCTACTCTTTTTTGTTCTTTGTAACTCTCAGAGATTGAATAATACATTTCTTTCTTTCTCTCTACAACCTTTTATGGTATCCAAAGCAAACTATGGCTTCATCACCAACCACTGCAAATAAGTCTGAAATTTTTTCTTCCAAACCCGAGACTCTTCTTCCTCACATTTTTCATACACCCATACCCTTGAAGTTTGATCCAAACAATTTTTTGGTTTGGAGGCAACAAGTTACTGCCGCACTCAGCAGTCTTGGTTTTCTTCACTTCTTGGATGGCTCATGTATCCCACCGAGCCTCTTCTCTGCTGATGATGATTCTTCTCCTTTTGTTAATCCAAAATATATTTTCTATGATTGCCAGGATCAATCCATCTTGGCCTGGTTATTGGATTCCATGACTTTTCTCTCTACAATCTTTTAGCAAGACAAAAAAAGATAAATGAAATAGAAAATAAGTCATGTTTATCTTGATTAAATACACTTGGCCGAATTACCCATAGAGAGAAAGAGAGGAGAAATTAATGTATCACTTAAGCTGTAGGAGGCCACTCAAGTGGAAAAGTCTTCCTCAATTTAGAGTAAGACCACTCAAATAAGATAAACTTACTCAAGATTATCAAACTATGATGATGATGAACATGTGATGATATATATTTATATATGTGATTGATGTGTTGTGATATGGTATGCTTATTGATGATAATAAGATGAATTCATTTGTAAGATATACATTTTGTTGTATGTTGTATGGAAAAAATGTATTAGGAATGAAAAATAAACCTATTTCCACGAGTATTTGAGTATTTTCTGAATTCGTCTCGATCTTGACAGGAAATCTCCATATTGACTAAGTACGAGTATGAGTAATACCTGATTTTTTTAATTGGATATGAGAACGAAAATGAGTATATACATATATGCCCCATCCCTATATCCATCTCATCCCCGTTCTTATACATGTCGTTATTTTAAATTACTAAAATATCTTTAGCTTATTAGGTAACTTGAAAAAACTTATACTGATTTTTCTTTTGTTCTTAGTTTCATAACCTATTTTTAGGGTACGCATTTCATCATTTTTACTCGTTTATATAATTTTACCTTTATCCAATTATTATTTGATACTCTTATTTGAGATTTATGCAATTATAATTTATTTCTTTATATATAACATTAGAGAAAAGAAAATGTATTTGACATTATCCTTAATAATGTATATCATTATTCTTCATCTGTTGTGATTTTTTCATAAAAATTATTTAATTAATATTTAAAATAATAATGAGGTGGAGGAAAGGATGATGATGAAAAAGTGAAATTTGCACCGCATTCCATTTTCGTTCCTAATTTATGTCATATGTTGTTCTTCATGGTGTGACCTTTATAGATATGTTACCCTTATGTGTATATTGTCCTTTATATTGAAAATGATATTGTGAGGGTTGAAATATTAAATACAAAACTTATTAAGTAAAATATATATTTAATGTTTCATGATGTAATTATATAAATAAGACTTCTAACAGTAAAAGGTTAAAAAAAATCCTTATTGCAAGACTTTCTATAAAAAAAATATAAATAATCATCCTAACATAAAAAAAAATTGAGATAAATTATTTATCAGCATACTACTACAAATATTTTAAGATAGAAAGATTATCTTATAATTTATTATATATAATAATATACCATTATACCCTCTCTCTATATATATATATATATTAATTAATGACACGTTACATTAATTACCACAAATCCACGTGAACTATAAATTGATAAACTATTTTAAAGATGTTCACTAGAAAAACAAAACTTCATCCCATTAAGTTTTTAACATTTTTAATTTAAATATATTTGAAACTGATTTTCATATTAAGTTTTCAATTTAATAATAATATGTAATGTTATTATAATCATATATATACATATTTGCAAGTAATTATCTACTTTACTTCTAAACAAAAAATCCTTCTACATAAAATATAATTAAAATGTATACTCGACAATGTTCTCATATTCAAATTAAGTTCATAAATGGATAAACACTACAACAAAATCATCAAATAGAAATCAATATTTAGAGATCATCAAAATAATTAGTTGCAATAGTAACTAAATTAGAGACCATTTTAGAAACTAAAAAAAATAAAATTGGTTTTCTAAATTAGTTTCTATTATTGTGAAATAGTATAAATTTGGTAGCAAAAATCTTAGTTGCTAATTAGATATCAATTTAGAAACCATTTAACAATAATAGAAACTAATTTAGAAACCAAAAATTTATTTAGTCCCTAAAATGGTCTCTCATTTAGTCACTGTAGCAACTAATTATTTTTTGTCTCTAAAATTGGTTTCTATTTCATGATTTTCTTTTGTGAAAATATCAATCTTTATTTAAAAAAAATATATTCCATCCATTTAAGTGTTTAATATATTTTAAATTAATTCAATAATAATATTTAGTATTTTTTTTATATTTAAATAATTAACAATTAAATAAATTTTATTATATCAATAAATTATGAGTCTATTTTATTTAAAAATAATTAAAATTCAAGTTAATATGTAAATCAATTTTAAATATTGATGATTTTTTGTTTAACTTTTAAATTAAAATGATTTAAGTGAAAACCGTTTAATGTAGTGCTAGATCGTTTAACACTAAACAAATGATGATATACACAAGGCCAAATGATCACAAGTTGTCTTCCAAAAAAACTTAATAGTAAAATCAGTCAAACAATGTTCAGAACCTATCTGTAAACATTAAGATTAACAATAATAATAAAGTCAGAATGAGGGTTTTAAATTATTGTGAAGAAAAGTAAAGTAGACGATAAAAAACAGTAAAGAAAGCACGTTGATTTTCAAGCTTTTCCAACAATGAATTCTTCATCAGTTGATAAATATATCATTCATTTATCATCTAAACATAAATTAATTAACCAAACATGTGACAACAAAAATAACCGAATCTCAATAATGAAACATATGTCCACTAATTTATTGATTACCTTAATCGTCTTCATGCGTCTACTCATAAGGTTTTTAATCTTTTACCACTTGAATCAAGTACTCAAGAGATTCTTAAAAAAACTAAACAAGAGTTTAATTAGAGACAAGATTGAATTATCAACATAGGTTCAAAAATAATTCCCAAAACACAATAATTAAACTCAGAAAAAGATCAGACATTTAACAAAATAAGATTTTGCAGAACAAAACTTTAATTGCACAAAATCTCATAATTCATTGAGAAATTACAAGAGAATCAACCCAAAGGAGTTTATCGAAGGTAAACAAAAGAATTACAACAAAGGAATTAAAGAAAACTAAGGAAACTCTAATGCTCTGTTTTTCAAACTTCTCAGTTTTCAACTTTTTAGAATTCTCATATTTTGTTTTGAGTTTATCGCGAATCCTGTTTATTCGTATATTTGCAAAAGATTTGGTTTCAATTTTGTTTTAGAGATATTGTAGATTTTTATTCTCTAATTCTTTAACTCATTTTATTTTCTATTTTGATTCAAGGAAACAACTTGTACTTTCGCGTGATTTAGCCCATTTACAGTGGTAGACACTTCCTTTAGACCGTCTAGAAGATGCTTTTATTAGACTGTATAGTGTACTCTGAGAAGTATTAGACAATGTACTGCGACTAAAACACAATACTAACAAAAATAATAGTTAACCTATTCAGAGTTATACACATTTCGTTTATACCGTATAGCAGATGCTTTTATTAGATCGTATAGTATACTATGAGAAGTATTAGACCGCCTACTACGACTAAATACGTGTAGAAATAATAGTTAAAACCAAAATAAACCAAATTAGATGAATTCCAATTGAAATAGTGAACTTATTCATGATTACACTTCAACAACATATAATTAAAGGTTTAAAGTGTGATTAAAATTATGCTCATCAAATATATTTAAAAAAATATAGATATAAAAATATATTAAATTATTATAAAAGTGAATTAAAAAAAATTGGAAACACTAAAATTATTAAATTATTATAATTCATACGATTACTATGAAAAAATTGTTATAACAATAGAAAAATACAAATAATCATTTATATATTTGTTATAATTTTGAATTTTTAAGCATACATTTTTATTTTTAAATAATGAAAATTAATAAATTTATAATTAGTAATATGATCCCATTCCATTTTCACTTTTTAGAAACATTTATACCTTTTTTAAATGTTTAAAATTTATAATAATTTTAAATTTGAGTTTAATTATTTAATGCTAACAATTCAAACTTTAAATAAAGCATTTACATTTTTTAAAGTTTAAAATTTTAAAATAATAATTTATAACAACTGTTAAACTTACACTTATTTAATTAAATTTAATTATTCAACATTAACTCTTTCCAAGTTAATTACTCTATATTTTCAAATACACCTAGTCACTATATATTGATTGAATAAGTTAAGTTTAATAAAATATATTGATTGAATATATTATCGACTTCTTAATGATATTTCCGTTTTGGAATTATTTATTTTTTCTTCCACTTGTTTTTCTTTTTTTAAGTTATAAAGTGGACTTGAATAATAATTCATTTGTCCCAAAAACTTCAATTTAAGTTTAAAGTTCTCTGCCAAATATGAAAAATAACAATAAATGTATTATTTTAAAAATGATTTATTGACGTTTTCAGTAAGTATAATATTTTAAAACTAAAACAAAGAAAACTAAAAAATTCAAGCAATGACAAAGGGAAAAAGCCTTTCTTCCATCTTCATATTTCCAGTTTTAAAATACTTAGAAATTTGTTTCTTGAACAAAAGGATGATTTCTTAAAGTATACAATTTTTTTATTGAAATCTTCTATACTCGAAGGAACAAAATGACCCTCTAATTTGAATTCAACAATGTTAATCTAGATGTAATCATCAATAATAATTTCACTGCCTTTCAACTTTGTGACCAAAACTTCCCTAAAGACCTTTACTAAGTCAGGATAATATTTATCTTATAATTTCACTAAGGTCTCGAGGCCTTAATTACACACAAGTTTTTGGAAAGTAAAGCCTCCACTAATAACCGATAGATAAATATATAGAAAGACACATTAAAACAAATTATTAAATAAAAATTAATTTTAAAGAAAAATAATAATTAGTTATTATATTAACTAAATTATATATTATTTTAGAACATAAAAAAATTATTGGTATATAAAATAATTTTTAAATTGATATCTAATTAGCTAACAAGAATTTAGGTAACAATTAATTTAGATTCTAAAGTTGGTAGCTAAAACCTTGTAGCTAACTAGATACCAATTTAATTTTTTTATTAATAATAGAAACTAATTTAGATATCAATAAGTGTTTTAGTATTAGTATCTAATTTAATCAATATATAAGATATAAGTAACTAATTATTTTTTATCTTTAAAATTAGTTTCTATTTAATGATTTTCTTGTAGTGAGAATGAAAAAGATGCATTAGTAGAAGAAAAGAAAATGTATATTCACACTAAAGCAGAACGAAGACATGATATATATACAACAGCGGGAACTATTTGACACTTCTATTATCCCCAACTTATGGTTGGATTGAGCAACCATAAGTTTATCCCAAAATAAATGAAAGGCAGACCCAGTGATGGGCTCAGTTAACAAATTTTCAATTTGATATTTTGTTGGTAAGTGAATCAATTGAACCCGATTTTGCTAAATGTAATTTCGAACAAAATGCACATCTATGCCAAAGTGTTTTGTGTAAAGCTTAGGAATGGAAGTTTTGATGTGAAGTTCTTAAAGAAGAGAGTGAACCCATATAATTTCAGCAAAGAGTGCAACAATGCTACGATATTCAGTCTTCGTGATGCACTTGGAAATCGTCTTCTATTTATGAGATATCCAAGATGTAATATTGTTGCCAAGAAAAAAACACAATACCTTGTAGTAGATATTCTATTATCAATGTCACAGGACCAATCAACATCTCTGAAGTCAATAATGGAAGTGTTGGTACTGCAATGTATAAGGAGACCATGATTGGTGGTACCAACAAGATAGTGTAAAATTCGTTTGGCAACCTTCCGATGCTCTTTTTGAGGGTCATGCATGAACTAACATACCCTATTAACTGCATATGAGAGTTTATGACGAGTGTTGAGAATGTATTGTAATGCACCGACAACTGAGCGATATAGCTTTGGGTCTTAAACAATAGCAAAATGGTTTTGTTGAATATGAGTAGACGATACCGTAGGTATAGGTTGAGGCTTATGTTGACATAATTCGGAAGTGTACCAGGTCAGTAGTAATAATTTGTCCAAAAGACGGATATCGAACCCAATAGAAAATATTCTATTAAAATCTTAATTGGTAACATTCACTAAATATTGAAATATGTACAAAGGTCTAATTCAAGGTATATGAGCATTGTTTGAATAAAATTTGCTTCTAATTTAAATAAAAATAGAGTAAATGATTATAAGAATTCAATTGATAAGATTGAGATTGAAGTTAATCCTTCTCACTCGTCTCTATTTTAGATAAATAAACACATACAATATTATGACCTAATTTGATATTGATGCAACAAAGAGATATTCACATTAGTTCTTCAAATATGAAATTATTAAGATCTTCTCCTAAAAATTTATTCCTTAACTATTTAACAAATGTTCTTATCATTGAGAATTTTTTTTATAAAACATTTGTTATATCACAATGTATTCCTAGTATCATAATATATAAAGTATTTTCTTTTGGGTTAGATCATCAGAAATACTTCGCAATCAATTCCAAAGATTCAACATTTAAGCATAAAATGAAAATACCAATACCAAATAAGAATAGAACATTAAAGATAAATATCACCACAATACATATGAGTTTGAAAAGATTACATTCTGATGTGAGTTGATTTTAAGATTGCACATTTTATGTTGACACTTTGTTTATGAGTTTTGAATTAGCAGAATATGGTGAGAAACCTAAAGAAGATTTCCACTAGACACGAACTTAACGAAGTGGTTAAGTAAATGTGAAGGTTCACTTATAGAGGACAAATAGAAAACATAATTATATGGTGTTTTAGATGATGATGGGCAGAAATGAAAAGCACATAAGAAAAAGAAAACACAATAACACAGGGAATGGAGAAAAGTGGTGCAAAGAAAAAGGAAGGAAAAAGCTGAAGAGATGAAGAAAGCTTATGAAGAAGAGCGGTTGTCACACCACTTGAAGGATGGGATACTCCAAGATGAGTGGTGTAGAGCCGCCACTTGAAATGTAGAGCACTCAAGATAAAACCCTTGGATAATAGGAGACTCATCTCACTAAACACTTTGACAAAGTTTCTTTACTTTCAAAATTCAATGTGTGAAATACATGAGGCAAGGAGCCATTTATATAAGAGACAGTGACTTTGAGAGCGAGATAGAGAGGTAGGGGCGTCATTTGTGAGAAACCTTCTAGAACGTAGGTCAAAGTGGAGTGCCTCCCAAGCTAGCCTACATCTTCTAGAAACTAAGTTAAGGGGCGGTTTTGGAAATTGTTTCTGAAAGCTAGGTTTTTTTGTGGGTTTGGCACAAGCCCAATATTATACCAAGTACACTCTAATCTAGTTTATTCTTCTATTTGGCACCCCTAAAGTGAACCAATTTATTTTACATAAACTTGTCTTGTGAAAAGACTAGAAGAAAGAACAACTGATATTCTGGTTCATGTTTGGTTCTTCTTCTACTGAACATTTTCTAAGGCCTGGTAGGGTCTGATCTTGTATGTTGAGATGACTAACCTAGTTGTGAAGTGTTTGTTGTTTCCTTGGTCATCTGCTTGTCGAGTCGGGCTGTATCACATTCAGTCCCAAAGAAAGGAAGACTAGTCACTCATGGTGGCCATTACATGCATCAAAAGATGATGGAAAGCAAAAGAAGAAGATCCATAGAATTTTTCCTTGATGGCTGCATCCAAAGACTTCCTTTCAGTCCCTTTTCTCTCCGCCTTACACCTATTTTTAACCTAATTGGGTTTGGACTAAGTGACTTCTATATTCATAATATATCTCTTTTCCTTATCTCTCCTTAAATTTCTAAAAGTAACAAAATATTGGGATTAAATAGTTCTATTAATCTCATAACTCCAAAATATATTATTGAATTCTAATATTTCAAATTAGGGTTGAGTCATAGCTTAATCAACAATTAAAATCAATAAATGTCTACCTTTTTGCATGAAATTTCACTAAATAATTACACTTTTCAACTCCCCAACCTAGAATCTTGTTTTTCCTCAAGCAAAGGAAATAAATCTAGAAAAACAAGACCATGGTTGAATTATCAAAACAACTTCATTCACTGAACAATAGATTACATTAAAAACCTATGATGCTTCCAACTCCAAATGTAGCAACATATAAATGCAATCAATTTCCAGGATAAACAACTATAACAATGAAATGACAATTTTAGTAAGGAATCTCTTCTCATATTCTCATAGGTAAGTGTTTTCTCTCAATTTTCACTAAACTTAACAAATCATAGCTGCCTTTCATTTTTTCTTCATATCACAATCACATCAGAAAAATAGATCTTAAGGTCTTCTGCAAGGTTGTAATGATGTTGGATTTCAAAAAAATATTGGTTTTTCAGATAACAAAATGCATACTTAAAAGATGAAGAACATACCTACAATTCAAATACAATTTATGTTATGTAATCCATGTTGGGAAAAACGGGTAATTTTCCCACTAAAACAAAACACTAACAGAGCTACCCGACAAATAATATTGAATAAACATAGCAGAATAATAAAAGAGATAAAAAAGAAAAAACACACCAGAAAATTGTTAACGGAGTTCGGCCAATTTAGCCTAATCTCCAAGCACAGCTGAAGCAGTCTGCTTTTATTATTATGGGAGAAGATATTACAAATTGGGATATTTAACAGTGAAGGAGAAGATGTTAATTTATAACCCTCAAACCTCCTTCCCAAACAATGAACCCACCGATGTGGGACTTGGGATTAAGCCAAAATCAACAAATCTCCACCTTGGCTTAATTTCAAGTCCCACCTAATACAAATCTTCTCAAAACATAACAAAAACAAACTTTGCAGTGCTTCAAATTTGCGCCTCCAGGCGCCAACTTCAAATGTGCAAGATACTAACCAAGTCTAAACAATGTTCAAACTTGGCCCTTGTAACCACCTTGGTGAGCATATCTACAAGATTCTCCGTAGTGTGAATGTTCTGGAGAACAATCTCCTCTTCTTCGAGAATCTCACGCACAAAGTGATAGCGAACATCAATGTGCTTCGTCCGTGCATGAAAGACTTGATTCTTTGCTAAATGAATAGCACTCTGACTGTCAGAATATAACTCAAGTTGTTTCTGATCAACTCCTAAGTCTTTAAGCAACCCATGAAGCCAAATTGCTTCCTTCACAACCTCTGTAATCGCCATATACTCTGCCTCTGTCGTAGACAAAGCCACCGTAGACTGCAAGGTAGACTTCCAACTAACTGGCGCTTTTGCTAAAGTGAACAAATAGCCAATTGTAGACCGTCGCTTATCCAAATCACCTGCATAATCAGAATCACAATATCTAACTATGCATTGACCAAGTGATTCATCTTGCTCAAATGCCAATCCAACATCTAAGGTAGTTTGGAGGTATCGTAGAATCCATCTCACAGCTTGCCAATGACCCTTGCCCGGATCATGCATGTACCTACTAACAACACTCATAGCCTGTGAAATATCTGGTCTCGTACACACCATTGCATACATCAAGCTTCCAACTGCATTTGCATATGGGACTTTCGCCATGTATTCTCGTTCTTTATCAGTCGTCGGAGATAAACGACTACTCAATTTCAAATGAGGAGCAAGTGGGGTACTTACAGGTTTTGTATCTTTGTGTATGCCAAAACGTTGTAGTACCTTCTGCAAATACTGCTTCTGTGACAGCCAAAGTTTTCCCCTCTCTCTGTCCCTGTTTATCTCCATGCCGAGAATCTTCTTGGCTTCCCCCAAATCCTTCATCTCGAACTCTTTACTCAACTGAGCCTTTAACCTGTCAATCTCAACTTGGCTCTTTGTTGCAATCAGCATATCATCAACATATAAGAGTAAGTAAATGTAGGAACCATCTTCAAGTCTGCGCAAATACACACAGTGATCATATTTGCTTCTCTTGTACTTCTGATCCTTCATGAACTTATCAAATCATTTGTACCACTGTCTCGGAGATTGTTTCAGTTCGTACAACGATTTGCTAAGTTTACAAATCCAATCTTCTTGACCAACAACCTTGTATCCTTCTGGTTGAGTCATATAGATTTCCTCCTTCAAATCACCGTGTAGGAACACGGTCTTTACATCAAGTTGAGCTAGCTCCAAATTCAACTGTGCTACCAAGGCCCACAAAATTCGAATGGAGGAATGTTTAACAACTGGAGAAAATACCTCATTATAATCAATTCCCTCCCTCTGAGCAAAGCCTATAGCAACCAACCTTGCCTTGTAGCGAACATCTTCTTTATTAGGAAATCCTTCTTTCTTTGCAAATACCCATTTGCACCCAATTGCCTTCTTACCTTTTGGTAATTGTGCCAGCTTCCACGTCTTGTTCTTCTTCAAAGACTACATCTTCTCTTCCATCGCACCTGCCCAATTACCATTTCCGAACTCAGAATGGCTTCTGGGTAAGTGGATGGAATGTCATCAACAACTGGAAGTGCATAGGCAACGATATCCACGAAACGAGCAGGCTTCTGAATATCTCGTCTCTGTCTTTTAATTGCAATTGGTGTTGATTGTTGTTGAGATTCTTGGGTAGGAACCTCTTCCTCATCTGACTCTTCTTCTGCCATAGGAGAGTCACTTGTGGTATTTCGTGTTGGGATCACCACTGTCTGCTCAAACTCCACCTGCTTCTGGGCACACTCCACCTGTTGCGGAGTACTGTCAGCTCCTTCTGGATTTACCTTCTTTAACATGGCAGATTCATCAAAGGTAACATCCCTGCTGATAATCGTCTTCTTTGCCTCTAGACACCACAAACAGTATCCCTTCACTCCAGGACTAAAGCCCATGAAAAGAGCCTTCTTTGCCCGTGGATCCAACTTTGATTCAATCACATGATAATATGCAACAAAACCAAAAACAGGCAAAGAATCATAATCAGTTGCAGGTTTTCCAGACCATACCTCTAACGGGGTTTTGCCATCTATAGTAGATGATGGCAAACGATTGACGAGATGTTGAGCGTATGTCACAGCCTCAGCCCAAAACTCTCTGCCTAACTCAGCATTAGAAAACATACAACGAACTTTCTCCACAAGTGTCTTGTTCATACGCTCCGACACCCCATTCTGCTGTGGTATTTTTCTAACAGTGAAGTGTCGAACTATGCCACAATCTTGGCATACCTTCAGGAACGGATCACTCTTGTATTCTTCTCCATTGTCTGTTCAGAGAACCTTAATCTTCCTTCCTGTCTGGTTTTCAAAGCTTTCCACTTAAGGAAAATTTCAAGCACATCATTTTTGTTCTTCATAGTAAACACCTAAACTCTCCTGGAAAAATCATCCACAAAAGTGACAAAATAATGCCTACCTCCAATTGACGGAGTCTTGGCAGGTCCCCACACATCTAAATGCACATAATCCAGAATACCCTTGGTATTGTGAATTGCAGTGCCAAACTTCACTCTTCGTTGTTTTCCCAGAACACAATGCTCACAAAATTCAAGTTTGCAAGCCTTCGTACCTTTCAACAATCCCTGCTTGGTAAGAATTTGCAAGGATTTCTCTTCAGCATGTCCCAACCTCATATGCCACAACTTCGTTGCCTCGTCATCCTTCTTAGAGCTAGAAGTTGTTGTTGCTACTGTCCCCACCACTGTATTACCTTGGTAGTAATACAGATTACTCTTCCTCATGCCTTTCAACATCACCAGTGCTCCTGAAGTTGCTTTAAGAATTCCATCTCGCATCGTCACAACTAGGCCTTTAGATTCTAAAGCCCCCAATGAGATGAGATTCTTCTTCAACTTTGGCACGTACCGTACATCCCGCAAAATTCTGGTGGATCCATCATGATTCCGCAGCTTGATTGAACCTATCCCAGCTGTCTTACATGGATTATCATTACCCATGTAAACAACCCCGCCATCGAGTTCTTGAAATTCAAAGAACCAATCCTGAATGGGACACATATGATAGGTACAAAAAAACTTGAATCCAATATCCACTCATCTGGATACGATGATGCTGAAAGCGAGACAATTAAAGAGATATCTGATTCCACATCACTTTTGCATTCTGCAACATTTGCATCTTGCGGAGCCTTCCCTTTCTTCTACAGTTTTGGACAATCTTTCTTCTAGTGTCCTTTCTCATGACAGAAAGCACACTCATCTTTGGCAACGGCTCGACCTTTAGACTTAGACCTCTCTCTTCTCCCCTTTGTATGGCTTTGCTGACGACCTCTTGCCACCAATGCTTCTTTTGATGTCGTTGATTTGGTTTTCATCTTATCCTGCTTTCTCAATTCATGACTATATAAAGCAGAACAAACAACATTTAACAACACATTCTCCTTCCCGTGAAGGAGCGTAGTCTCCAAATGTTCAAATTCATCAGGAAGAGATGATAACAACATCAAAGCCAAATCCTCATCCTCAAACTTCACATCTAAATTCAACAGGTCTACTACTAATTGATTAAACGTAGTGATGTGTGCATTCATAGTAGTACCTTGTTGGTAGTCAAATCGGAACAACCTTTTCTTCATCAGGAGCTTGTTCTGACCACTCTTCTTCAGAAACTTGTCCTCCAATGCCTTTCACAGTTTGTGTGCAGAAGTCTCGTTTTTTATAACATACTTCTGCTTTTTGGACAGGCAGGATCAAATAGTTCCACATGCCAACCGGTTGATGATGCTCCAGTCTTTCTCCTCTACCTCTTCTGGTTTCTCTCCTTCAATAGCAATATCAAGACCCTGCTGAAAAAGAGAGTCCAAGACCTCTCCTTGCCACATACCAAAATGTCCATTGCCATCAAATATTTCCACCGCCAAATTCAAAGTGAACACCGGGAACCTCGACCATGATGACGAGGAGCCCGGCACTCTGGATACATCCTTCGCTTCTTCTTTATTTGCCATTACAAACTCAAAATATAGTATTCAATATTACAAATAATTTCAAACAACCCAAGGGTGAACCTTCGGCTCTTGATACCACTTGTTGGAAAAAACAGGTAATTTTCCCATTAAAACAGAACACTAACAGAGCTACCCGAAAAATAATATTGAATAAACAGAGCGGAATAATAAAAGAGATAAAGAAGAAAAAACACACCAGAGAATTGTTAACGGAGTTCAGCCTATTTAGCCTAATCTCCGAGCACAGCTGAAACAGCCTGCTTTTATTAATATGGGAGAAGATATTACAAATTGGGATATTTAACAGTGAAGAAGGACATGTTAATTTATAACCCTCAAACCTCGTTCCCAAACAATGAACCCACCGATGTGGGACTTGGGATTAAGCCAAAATCAACAATCCCTAATTAATAGTTCATCCATCTTCATCCTTTTATTTTTTTTTAACGAATACGAAGATAGAAATAGACTATTCTAGAATAATTTATAACAAAAACAAACTCTTCCAAAATAAATCTCTTAATCCTTTTATTTTCATTTATAGAAACCAATCATTCCCTCATATAAATTGCATCTATGTTCTCCTCCCCTAAATATGCCAATAGGTAGAAAAATATAACATTTAGGGTTTAGGATGCAAATAAAATTTCTTAGCTCAAAGGGGTATCACAATAAAATGTTATTAATTTGAACAAAGGTTAGTTATTTGGCTCTGATTTTTCTAATTCTAATTTATTCAAATGCCTTAATCATTTCCAAATTCTTTTATGATGCAACACAAAGAGAAAAAAATCACGCAACAACAACTGTCAATTCATCAATGAAACTCTCAGTCTATTTAAGGTTCAGACACTCACTTGGTTTAATTAGTATAATTCCTTACTTGCTTGCCATTCATTATTCCAACTAATCACCCTGTTCAATTTTCATACAACAAAATCTGAACTCAATTTGAATATAGATTCAACACAATTTATTTTTTCACCCTTGTCGAAATCACTAATTGTTCTAATCTTAAAACTGAAGGTTTAATTTATAATTAACCACACAACAAAATACATAAAAAAAATTTAAATACTAGAAAAAACTAAACACCTAGAAATTAAAAAAAAAACAAAAAAAAAATAGCAAAATAAGAAAAATAAGAGAACTAGAAAAATAATAAAATAAGACAAATAAAAATGGTAAAATTATTTTCATTTCAGCATCCTTTGAGTTCATCCATCTATGTGTCAAATTCTTCATCTATATTTCTACCAGCATCATCTGTTGAATCTGCTCCCCAGGAAAAAAATACATGTCCCCAGGTCATGCAATATACGATCTAAACTATTATGGGGTCATCCACGTGGGAATAAGATGAACCAATTCAAAACAAGAATTAAACCAAGAAATTGATGCAGGAACACTAAATGTAAACATAATAAAACAAAAATAAAAAAAATTAAACATAACCAATCATAAAAAACAATGGGTTGCCTCCTAGAAAGCACTTGTTTAACGTCATATAGTTTGATGCTTGTTTCAATCATGGTGGATGAGTCCTTTGTTGCAACATTTTCTTGGTTAGAACTTTAATTCTTCTGGAGTATGGACTTTCAATTTCAATATTTCCATCTATCCTGATTTCCTTGACAACCCACAAACTTGACCATTTTGTCTCTAACCTTCTAGGGAGCAGTTTTAGAGCTATTAAACATAATTGGTTGACCAAGTTTAAACTTATCTTTCATTATACTTGTGCATTGGTGAACCTTGTCTTCCTCCTTCATGCATGATGCATATAACTTATTAGCAGTGAGTTTCTTTTCCACGAATTTAGGTACCGAATCTTTCTTCTCTTCAACTGCCTGTGGAATAAAACTATTAAGAACTTTCCCTAACATCTTTGAAGTGTGCAACTGCTTTTTGGTTCCAGGAAAGGCTTTATTTGATGTATCTATTCTTAAACAATTTTTTATTTTGTTGGAAGGTTGCAAAACCTGAAAAACATTGTAAGTTACCTCATCATCTTGAGCCATCACTTTAAGCTTTCCATCATCAACATCAATAATAACCTTAGCAGTTTTCATGAAAGACCAACCAAGTATCAAGGGAACCTCCTTATATTCTTCTATGTCTATTATAAAAAAATCCACAAGAAACATAAGTTGTTCACCTTAACAAAGACATCTTCAAATACACCATACATATACTTAATTGATCTATCAACTAATTATAATGCCATCCTGGTTGGTTTAACCTCTAAAATACCTATGATTTTCATTAAAGCCAAAATTATTAAGTTGATGCTAACTCCCAAATCTAGAAAAGCCTTTTTCCACAGATAAATCACCTATGGTTACTGGGATAGTGAAACTTCCTAGATCTTTGGATTTTAAGGGCAAGGATTTATGAATAATAATAATGCAACCTACCTCCAGCTCTATAGTTTCTTCCTATATGAATCTTCTTTCCTTTGTTAGTAACTCCTTCACCAATTTTTCATATGTTGGCATTTGCTCTAAAGCCTCTGCAAATGGAATAGTAATATGAAAATTCTTAAAAATCTCTTGAAATCTAGTAAATTTCCTCTCTTTATCTCTTCTTGAAGGAGCATGAGGATAAGATACATTCACTATGGGAGCACTTCTCTCTTTATTTTCCATTTTTTTCTTTTTCTCTTTTTTTTTCTTCTTCTCCTCTTCTCTCTCACACATACTTTTTTCTTCCTCATCTTTTCTCTCTTCCTCAACAACTAATTTATCACCAATCCCCTTTCCTACAACTTTACCACTTCTAGTGGTGATTAAATTGCAATGCTCCTTGGGATTAGTCTGGGTGTTTGCTAAAAATTGACCACTCTGTTGATTCGCTAACTGCTTATAAAGTTTTCCCACTTGTGTCTCCAAGTTTCTAATTGAAGTTTTAGTACTCTTCTAATTAGACAAAGATTCTTGCACAAATTTCTCCAAGGTGTCCTCCAATTTACTTGTTCTATCCTGAACCGAAGGATAGAATGGTTGTTGTTATTGACAGTGACCTTGTCTATTAGATGGACCAACATTTTATTTCCACCCTAAACCTTGATTCTGATTACTTCTCCAACCCTAAGACATATTATTTTGATAATTGTCGGAGAAGCCACCTTGCCTTCCCTGATTTTTCATATATGCTTCAGATGGGTTGTTCTGATAGGAACAATGACCATTTGGATGATCACCTACGCAAAAATCATATTTCATACATTGATTCTGACTTTGAGAAGAATGCACAACTTGTAATTGTTGTGGCAGTTTAGTGATTTGTGCAGTCAACGCTTCAATTTGTTATGTTAGGATTTTATTTTGAGCTAGAATTGCATATGAAGTATTAAGCTCAAGCACCTTTTTTCTGAATGATTTGTCTATCATGTTGAGCTTAATAATATGTTGAAGCCAATGCCTCAATAATCCTTGTTGCTTGATCAACATCTACAACCATCATTATACCACCATCTATTGCATCTATAATCATTTTTGTATCAGGTCTGAGGCCATTGTGGAAGATGTTTAATTGAACACTATCTTCAAATTCGTGATTTGGGCTTATTTTCAACATTACTTACAATATCTCCCAAGCTTCAAAAAGTGGTTCATTTAGTCCTTGTTTGAACATAAATATTTTTAGACTTTGCTCTGATGTAATAGGATAGTGGAAAAAATCTCTGTAAGAACTTGTCCTCTACATCTTTCCAACTAGTTAGACTCTAATTTGGATGTGACTTGAGCCATTCTTTTGCTTTACCTGCCAATGAAAAAGGAAACAAACACAAATAAACAGATTCAATGTCACCTTCTTGGAAGTCCATTGTTCCAACAATTCATAAAATATAGACAAATGCGTATATGAATGTTCATGGTCCATGCCTGTAAATTGGTGAGTACTTATCAAACTGAGGAATGTTGGTTTCATCTCCAATGTTTTAGTAGTACAAGGTATTGCGATGTTGGAAAAGTGTTGTGGTCCTTGTTGCATAGCATAATCACTAAGTGTTCTTCTGGGTGGCGGTGGCGGATGCCTTTCCTCAATTATATTTCTTTCTTCTTGAATTGGTACAATGTAAGGGATAAACGTGGTTGAAGATTCTTCAATAACTTCTCCTTGCTTTTCTTTTCTTTTCTTTTCTTAATCCTATTCCTCCGAACCGTCTTTTCAATTTCGAAATTCAATTGCAGTTGATCTCTAGAAACTTGTTCTCTTAATATCATATATCATAGACTAGTTCATGCAATGATTAATAATTCAAAATAAAGAAAAAACAACTAATTTTTAAAATAAAATAAAGAAAAAAAAAACTAATTTTTAAAGATAAACGAAAAAAATTAAAAATAAAGAAAAAAATAACAAGTTTTTTTTTAAAAAAAAAATAATAAATAATTTTTTAAAAATAAACAAAAAGAAAAAAAAAAAAATAAATAAAGAAAAAAAAATTAAAAACAAAAAAAAAACAAAAATCCCCAATACTTGGTGAGTTAAAATTTAAAATCTTAAATAAAAAAGGTTTTCCGACAACGACGTAAAAAACTTGTTGGCCTGATTCGATAAGTATACCGAGTTAGAAGTAATAATTTGTCTCAAAAGACGAATATTGAACCCAAAAGGGAAAGTTCTATTAAAATCTTAATTTGTAACATTCAATAAATATTGTAATATTTACAAGGTCTAATTCAAGGTATTTGAGCTTGTAATTTAAATAAAAACAGAGTAAATGATTGTAAGAATTCAATTGATAAGATTGGGATTGAAGTTAATCCTTCTCACTTGTCTGTATTTTGAATAAATAAACACATACAATATTCTAACCTAATTATATATTAATGCAACAAATAGATTCATTCACATTGATTCATTAAATATGAAATTAATAAGATATTCTCTTAAACATTGATTCCTCAACTATTTAGCGAAAGTTCTTATCATTAAGAAAAGATGTTATAAAGCATTTGTTATATAACAATCTATTCCTAATATCATAATATATGAAGTATTTTCATTTAGGTAAGGTCATAAAAAATACTTCATAGTCAATTCCAAAGATCTAAATCAAGAATAAAATTCAAGCTTTAAGCATAAAATGAAAATACCAATATAAAATAAGAATAAAAAATTATAGATAAATATCACCTCAATACATAGGAGTTTGAAAATATTACATAAAATCATAAAGAAAGGAACACTAGCCACTCATGGTGGCCATTACATGCATCAATAGATGATGGAAAGCAAAGGAAGAAGATCTAAAGTATTTCTCCTTGACGATTTCTTCCTAGGGCTTCCTTTCAATCCCTTTCTCTTTACCTTATGCCCCTTTTTAACCTAATTGGGCTTGGGATAAGTGACATCTCTTTTCATAATATATCTCTTTGTTTCATCTCTCCTTAAATTCTTAAAAATAACACAAAATTAGGATTAAATAGTTCTATTAATCTCATAACTCCGAAATATTATTGAATTCTAATTCTTTGAATTAGGGTTGAGTCAAAACTTAATCAACAATTATAATCAATAAATTTCTAACTTTTTGCAAGAAATTTCACTAAATAATGATACTTATCAACTTAACATCTAGCATATTTGTTCTTTGAAGGAGATCCTTAATGTATCTTGTTTGAGAGAGAGGAAGGTTTCCAACATTATGTCTTGAGAATTCAATGCCAAGAAAGTAACGAAGGTGACCCATGTCCTTGAGAGAAAAAAATTGAGCTTAATGTTGATATAAGAGATGAAATAGCATAAGGAGACGATCATGTTATGATTATATCATCCATGTAAATTAGTATTTATAATGTATAAGAATTTGTAAACTTAACAAATAGAGACATATCACTCTTGGTGGAATGAAACCTAGAGATTGTAAGGTGTTACTTAGCTTTTAGAACCAAGACATTGGATCTTGTTTCAATTTATAAATGACTTTGTGTAGTTTGCAAATCAGGTCCTTGTTGTGGAATTCAAAACCTTGCGATTGTTGCATGTAAACATCTTCTTGTAGGTCACCGTTAAGAAAAATATTGTTTACATCTATTTCATGTATATGCCATCGATATGGAACTACTTGAGCAAGCACAATCCTTATAGTGATAGACTTGATGACGGTGTTGTAAGACTCTGAGCAATCACACACTACAATCTAAGTAAAGCCCTTGGCAAATAAATGGAATTGTGACGTTGAAAGCTACCATCTAAATTCAATTTATTCTTAAAAATCCATTTAAAGCCAACCAATGTTGCATTAGGTGGAAGAGTTTTCAGAGACCATGTTTTGTTGTTGATCAAAGATGAGAATTCATCCTTCATAACTTGGAACCATTAGGGTGATGAAATTACCTATTTGACAGAAACAAGTTTAGGAGAAAAATTAACAGAAGTATTATATGTTTTAGGTTTAAAAATATAGGTACTTATGGACTTTAATTGTTGATAAAGCTATAATTCATCCTCTAATTTAGGAATTTGAACTTTTTTACATATTTTTGGATTATGAGATGAATAAGAACGACTTATTCTCTAGTTTGTGCTAAATTTCAAGAATCTAAGGGGAAATGGAGATAAAAGGGTTAAGGGAGAATGTACAAGTGAAAGACATAGTTGGAACATTGAAAACTCGCCCAAGACTCGCTTAGGGCTCTCTTAATTGAGTTCACTCCAGTGAAGTTGGGCTTTATCTCGTGAAACTCACTTAAGCAAGCAATATTTCGCTTGTGCGAGATGTCACTTAACCCAAGCTCAATTAGGTTAAATAGAATGTGTGAGGCATAACCCTAGACATCATAGGGAGGATATTTAGAGATAGAAAACCCTAGAGAAGGCAATTGTCAAAGAGAAACACCTTGGATCTTCTTTGCATGTTTTCCATCCTTGTAATGGCCAATATGAGTGGCTAAATCTTCCCTTTGGGAATGGGAGTAATATGTTCAAACTCTTATGTATTGAGGTGATATTTATTTATAATATTTTTTTATTCATTGATGATTGGTATTGTCATTTTATTCTTAAAGTTTGAATCTTTATTCATGATTTTGATACTTAGATTTGACTAGAAAGTACTTCTAAGCATATGACCTAAATGATAATGCTTAACATATTTCAATGCTAGGAATAAATTTGAAATGCTATTTGTTTTATAACATTTGTTCGTAATGCTAATTTTTTTTTTTATAAATATGCGAGGAATCGATATTTAGGAGACATTCTTAATAATTTTGTATGCGAGGAATCAATATAAATGATTTTTATATGTGCATCAATGTCAATCAAGATGAAACATTATATGCTTTTTTATTCATTAAGAATACAGACGAGTGAGAAGGATTAACCTCAATCCCAATTTTCCTAATTGAATCATTCATATCATTTACTTTGTTTTATTTAATTTCTTACAAATTCATGATACAAACAACCTTTAAACAAACTTTTACACATCCTTTTATATTTAGTGAATGTTATACTGGAGATTTTAAAATATTTCCTCATGGGTTTGATACTCATTCTTAGAAACAATTTATTACTTCTGACTTGGTACACTTGTCGTAAAATAATTATCAAATTTTTAACAATGGGAATAGAGAAAAAATCACATTTTAAGGTTTGATGGTAGTCAAATTGTTGAATCTAAACTAAATTATACCCAAGTAGATTATATCAAAAGGATATTGTTACAAAGTGGACTTTAAGCCTAACTCAACCCCATAAAACCGGCTCATAGGGATGAGGATTGCACCCACATATATACAATGAAAGGCTCTAATCTCTAGTCGATGTGGGATCTCCAACACACCCCCTCACGCCGAGACTGCCAACTCGTGCGTGGGACTATATATTTTGGGTGGTCCGATAGCGGCCCGATAGCGGGTGGCACGATAGGCCCAACAGAAACACTCGCTGGGATAGGCTCGAAATGGCTCTGATACCATGTTACGAAGTGGACTTTAAGCCTAACTCAACCCCATAAAACCGGCTCAATGGGGTGAGGTTTGCACCCATTTATATATTATGAAATGTTCTAATCTCTAGTCGATGTGGGATCTCCAACACACCCCCTCACGCCGAGACTGCCAACTTGTGCGTGGGACTATATATTTTGGGTGGTCCGATAAATAGCAAGTGTTTGTGTTGGGCCTATCGTGCCACCCGCTATCGGGCCGCTATCGGACCACCCAAAAATATATAGTCCCACGCACGAGCTTCTATCTATCACTCTCGGCGTGAGGGGGGTGTGTTGGAGATCCCACATCGACTAGAGATAAGGACATTTCATAATATATAAATGGGTGCAGACCTCATCCCTATGAGCCGGTTTTATGGGGTTGAGTTAGGCTTAAAGTCCACTCTTTTTTAATATGGTATCAGAGCCATTTCGAGCCTATCCTAGCGAGTATTTGTTGGGCTTATCAGGCCACCCGCTATCGGACCACCCAAAATATATAGTCCCACGCACGAGCTTCTATCTATCACTCTCGGCGTGCGGGGGTGTGTTGGAGATCCCACATCGATTAGAGATAAGGACATTTCATAATATATAAATGGGTGCAGACCTCAACCTTATGAGCCGGTTTTATGGGGTTGAGTTAGGCTTAAAGTCCACTCTTTCTTTAATAGATATAACTTTATCATATGATAACAATGCAATATTAGTAAAAAATATAATCAAAGGATATAACTTTATCATATGATAACAATGCAATATTAGTAAAAAATATAATCAAGAATTCAGAGCATAAAGGAAAACATTTTTGTATAGAGTTTTAAAACATAAAAAACTATTACTTTGTTCAACAAACATATTAGACTTTATATCAATTTGTTACAACAGGCAAAACATAAGAAGGAAATATTGAATTCTATTTTTAATTATTTCTAAAAAAAATTCACAATCATCGCCTGATGTGGATAATTCAAATAATAGTTTTATTAGCAAACAATTTATTACTAAACTTATAATCCATATAGCGTAACTATGCGTCTTGAGTCATAAAGCTCTATATTTTTTTCTAGTAATGAGTGACCCCAAGTATGCATATCCCTACTCTCATCAAGGACAAGGGTACTATCAAGGTCTGTGTATTATGTTTCTCCACCAATTAGAAGACAAGTTGGATTTATTGTAGGATGTCTTGCAGTTCTGTGTCGTTGTTGCCTCATAGACGAGTATGGTTGTGACCCCTTAATTATATTTATCAGTTGATAGCGTCAAAGTTTATTACTGCAAGTGGAAAAATAAAATAAAGAAGCTCTAAATATACATGTTTAAAATAATAGTTGTATTGTATATTTTTACTTTATAGCATGTTTCTCTTGGGCTTCATTAGCGTAATGTTTTTTTTTTTTTCTGAAATTTGTCGCTGTTGTTTTTAGCGTGTGTGGTTTAGCCTTGCTCATTGAATACAATTCTTTAGTGAATTCATATATAACTTAGGAAATTGGAAAAAAATTGTAAAGAAGATAAAAGAAAGAGATAATGTATACAATAATTTATACTAGTTCGTTTATCTCAAGAGACTACATCCAGTTATTGACCAAGAAGTCAAGTTCAACTAGGTAGACTACTACTCTAAAGTATGCTAGAGTATTCTTTGGGCTTGTACTTAGTGAACTCTTTGAATATTCTTGACATAAGTCACTCCTGACTTAGAGTTTTGTTTGGGCTTGTAGCCACTCCTGGCTAACTATATATTCTTTCATTTAGCATTCACTCTTAGTCGATCCTGTCAAGGAGTATTCTTTAGTTTCCTAATCACTCATTTTGAATCTCTTGAATATTCTTTACTCAACTCACTCCTTGCTTAACGAGTATTCTTTGCCTTTTAGCCACCCGTAGCTAACATAATGAGGTTGAATATTTGAATGATCATCTGATCATTGAGTCTAATTGGTTGATAATATTTATGTCTTTCAATGTTTGAGCTTTCTATATTAGTTTAGATCATATTGCACTCTAAGGAGGTCTTACATCTTCCGATGAATACAAAATTTACGTCTCCTAGGTGGATGAATGAACAATCCTAATGTTTTTCTAGTGACTTCTTTTAATCCATGGATATGGAAAATTCTCTCCTCTCATCTTTGGGATCTTTTTCTGAAGCTTCAAGGATTGCTTAACATTTGGGTAGCATTTTAGCCTAGTTCAACCTTTGCTCTAAGCACAAGGATTTCTCTCTTCTCCTTTTTCTTCTTGAAAGCTTTGAAGAGTTCTCTACAATTTATCATAGTGTAACAACAACTCTACTTTTTATATTCTTAATGGTAGGATTTATATATATATAGATTTTGAAAGAAGATAATTGTTAAGAGATTATTTCTATATGTTGAACAGTTTTAGTTCTTATGATGTCTTTTCTATATATGTGAAGCTTGAATATGAACATTGCATTAAATGCTCTTCTTCTTTCTCAATATCATTCCTCACTAACAATGTTCATCTCACTAGGTAGCATGACCTTTTGCACAAATTCAGTGTAGAAATGTACATTGTTAAGACAAATAGCTAGGTAAGAATTGAAAAGTTTTTTGTTTTAAGAGATTGGTGAAGAAAGTAGCTTTAGCTCGTACTCCAAGAGATCTTGATGTACACTTGTACTTTTATCTTGAACGAATCTCTTTGGTCAAACGAAAGGCAGTGGATATTTTTTAAAACATAGAATAAACATATAGATATTTATGAAAGTGCAAAGTTAGCTTAGACTATGCTTGTATTTTCTGATGTTTTAAGTGCCTTTCAGCTTATCTTAGATGCCCCGTATCAGACTCAAGATCCACATAATGCATGATCATGTTTTATCCTTAATGGTTGCCAATGAAATCACATATACATTTAATAACATAAGACAACAACCTAGAATGAGTTTTGAAACCATCTAAGCCCACGAGAAAAAAAGACTTTCCCTTGCAACAATTCATTAATTATATAAGAACCAAATGAGTAAATGGTCTCAAGGATCTTAATTTTTTTCATGCTAATTTTGGTAATTCTGCTAGTAAAAAAATTAGGAAAAAACTTCAAAGAAATTATAAAGCCAATAAGGAAGTCAACAATGTTAGAATATATGGCCTTAAACAAGAGGGGGCTGAATTGTTTATAAAATATTTTCAAAAACTTTAAAGGTATAATGAAAGCCAATGAAGAATCACAGAGAAAGAAACTAAGGAAAGCAAAGCACAAAGCTGTTTTATTTTATTTCTAGAAAATCAACCGTTTGTGATTCAACCGGTTGTTTGTTGAAAATGGGAAACTTTGATGTATCAAATTCTCATGGAACCTGAAGTTGTGTTGCTTTTTAGGTTTTGGTTTAGTTATAGGTTTAGAATCTTTGTAAGATCAGTCTTGATTCCTACAGAAAGCTTGTTTCAATCTGTTTTAAAGAACTAAGTGTTTTTTCCATGCAAAGGGAAAAAAAACCGATTAAAGTTTCGAGACAATCTATTGTTTGACACTTAGCTGGCAAAGGAGTTTTGAAACTATTTTTTGAATAAGTTGTGTAACTGCTGAAACCATTCAACCGGTTATATCGTGGTTTCAACCGATTAAAAGTGAGTTATCATAACAGTATTTTGAAAACCTGTTTAAACTGATTCAATTGTTCAAATATGCCTTAAACAATAGCTTTTCAAAGGTTATAAATATAGCCTTCTTTCAAATGTTTCAACAATGAGAAATATAGAAGTTTTACACTCTGATTTGAGATTAAAAAGAGAGATTACAATATGTTTATTTAAAGGAGTTGTCCAAAGTTTAGCAAGCTTGCTTTAGAGCTTTGCTGTGATTCAAGAACTGATCATAGGGCTTCTTATTTACTGTTATTCCAAGTGTTTTCTACTATTTCTTAATTTCTTGTAATTGTTCATATTACATTATGTAAACATGTTTGTAAAATCTTGTAAAGTTAGTGTGATTCTGGCTTAAGGTGTGTGTTGTGTGCAAAGAGGGTGAGTAGGTCTTGTGGTTTCAAGATCACCTCTTTGTGGGTGTTTTTAATTTGTGTTTGGTTACATAGTGGAATACTCAGTGTTTTGACTGAGGACTGGATGTAGCTCAGAGATTGAGTGAACCAGTATAAACCTTGTGTGAAAATCTCTCTCTCCCTCTCAACTCTCTGACTAATTGATATTTTTCGTTGCTATAAACAATCGATTAAATCATATTTTAACCAATTGAAATTCTTATATTTGTTTCTGTTAGACTATTTGATTGACTTTCTGAAATGCTTATATGAGTGATTGTTAAAGATTCATTCTAAAGTAAAGTAACTGTGAAAACCTTTTATAAACAATTCACCCCCCTCTTGTTTAAGCCATCAATTCTAACATTGTTTTTATCAGCAGTTAATAAAAACAACTTAAAACAGATATATGTGAGATCAGGGAAAGAGAGAATCACACAAAAAGATTTATACTGGTTCACTCTTACACCAAGAGCTACATCCAGTCCCCAGAAACCACCGAGTAATCCACTATGCAATCAAAACCAGATTACAAACACCATACACCAATGTAGTGACCTTGAACCCCTAAAGAAACACACTACCTTTGGCAAACCACACCAAGAGTGTTGATCTTGAACACCTCAAAAACACACATTACTCCTTCGCAACACAAATACAGAAATACAGTAATCAAGGAAGAAAAGAATAGAATACACCTGGGTATTACAAAGCTTAAAGTTCAAAATACAACCTAATCCTATTCCACACACTTAATAATGATCCAAAGCTCTTTCAAATCTTGGAAAAACTGTTTTTGTTAGAGTTAGAGATAGAGAGATTGTACACAGTTGTTTATACTGGTTCACTCCAAACCAGAGCTACATCCAGTCTGCTCAGAAACCCTGAGGTTATCCACTAAGCAACCACACCTTGATCACTTACACAACAACCAAGAGAATGACCTTGAACACCTCAAGAAACACACTCTCCTTGGCCAACACTAAGATTGCTGATCTTGAACACCTCAAGAACACACAACCAATCTTAGCAAGCACAGAAACAAATTGTTCAACAGAGTACAAAGATTACACTTGTTACAGATGAATATCTGAAATCAATACAAGTAGAATCCTATTCCAGCACCTTGATCAATCATAAACTCTTAGCAATCTTAGCTCTTTGAAAAACTCTTTAGAAAAACTTTGTCAAAAGATACTTAATTCTCAAATTTGTTTTTCTTAATATATTCAAAGATGTAGTTTGTTATCAAATCTTAACAAACTCTTAAATTGCATTAAAAGATTGGTCAAAGCATTTAATGACTGGAGCGTATACAGTTAAAGCATTTAAAGATCAGTCAAACACAAAACAGTTTTTCTGTTATGATTCCAAAACAAACAATCGGTTGTTTCCTCGAATCAATCGGTTGTTTTGGTACTTAACAGTTTCAACCATTCAAAAACAGTTTTCAATCTTTCTCAAAACACCTAAGTATAAACAATCGGTTGTTTCGACAAAACAATCGGTTGTTTTAACTTAGTTTGAAAAACATTTTACTTTCATAAAGATTGAGATGCTAATTGCTTGAGATTTAATCAAAGGTGGATTACAACATATAAACTACCCCAGAACAAAGCTTAAACCAGCATAGCAACATCAAGCAAAGCAGAGGCTTCAACATCCTTCAAAGGATTTGGATTCTTCAAAACATTGAACACCACTTGGTTCAACATTTTTGATAAAGTCTTTTTCTTACTTCTAGATTAGGACCGTAAAACCACCTTTATATAGACCAACCAAGTGGTCAAAAACATTTAATAAAGGAGCCAAGGTAGTTCAGATCATTTAAAACATATTAAAACCACTTAATAGAATTTTGTTAAGGTTTTCAGAAAAACAATCAGTTGTTTTGTCGAAACAATCGATTGATTTGGTTTGACACCAAAGTCAACCAAGTCAAACAACTTTCAACCTTTTTCAAAAACCTCTAAGAGCAAAACAACCTGTTGTTTCAAAATTTCAACCTGTTGAAATTTCAACAGCTTTTTATAAAACCCATATTTTCAAAAGGTTAAAGATTCAAATGAACTTGGATAATCTTAAGCAGTGAATTAACAAGTTTCAAACAACTAGACACACACACAACAGCAGCAAGGTCTTCAAGCTTTTCATTTGGATTTGGATGTTAGAATGTAAGGCTATAAACTAGAGGGGGGTGAATGGTTTAAAGAGGGTTTTCGCAAACTTTAAGCCTAGAATGAAATTACTTCGAGAAACACTTGAATTAGAATTGAGTTTGCCAAAACACAAAGCAAATAAGCACAACACCAGAAAAACAATTGGTTGTTTATACCAGTTCACAAATATAAAAACTGAATTTAAAGAGATTAAGGATATAGAGAATGCACACAGAGATTTATACTGGTTCACTCTTAACACAGAGCTACATCCAGTCTTGCCAGAAACCACTGGGGAATCCACTAAGCAATCAACCCTAGATTACTTACAACACAACCAAAGAAGTGACCTTGATCCCCTCAAGACACACACTTCCTTTGGTCCAACACAACACCATTAAGAATGTTGATCTTGATCCCCTCAAGAACACACAACACTTCTCAACTATACACACAAAGTTTCTTTCAAAGTACAAAGGATTACACTTGTCACAGAAAAGATCTGAAATCAATACAAGATGAAAATCCTATCTCACACTCTTTTATCAATGCAATCTCTAAGCCATTCTCAACTTTTCAAAAGCTTATTCAGTGAAAAACTCAAAACGGTTTTTCTATTATTAAAGCAAAGTTGTTTGTTGCATAATCTTAACAAACTATTTATTGCAATTAAATATTGGTCAAAGCATTTAAAATTGGAGCGTAAACAATTAGAAAATCATTTAAAGCTCAGTCAAAGCACAAAACAGTTTTCTGTTATGGTCCCAAAACAAACAATCGGTTGTTTCCACAAATCAATCGGTTGTTTTGGTTTGACAGCAAGTCAACCATCAAAAACAGTTTTCAACCTTTCTAAAAACACGTAAGTATAAAACAATCGGTTGTTTCGACAAAACAACAGGTTGTTTTTCACTTAGTTTGAAAAACGCTTTTCAATTAAAAGGTTTGAGAATGCTTATGCTTTGGATTCAATCAAGAGTGGATATACACATAAAATCTACCCCAGATCCTAACTAATGACAACTCAGTAACACCAAGCACATCCAGCCTTTCATCAACCTTCAAAGGGTTTGGATTCTTCAAAGCTTGAACACACTTGATTCAACATTGGAGACATCAAAACATCTTGTTCAACAATCTCCCCCTATGTGATGAAGACAAATCCTTGGTTTTCTTGTGATGTGCTTGTGATGTTCTGTTTGAATTTGTTAGTACCTGCAAAACGTAATTTGTGCATGTACCATCAATAATCATATCCATATATCATTAGCACCACAAAACCAATTTTCACTAGGTGATTCTCATAAGGAAAACTAGCAAAATCAGTGTGAAAACAAGGTGCAAAATAAGAGTTATGCAGCAGCTAACTAAATCATATAAACCCAGTTTTAAAGCAGATATGTAGCAAATATGTAGCAGATACATAACAACATACAAACCATATAATTCTCCCCCTATTTGTCTTCACAAATAGAATAGAAGAAGGGGTAAAAACAGAATTAAGAAAAACTAGAATACCAATGTGTGTAGCAGCACCATTGCAGCAACAAACCTGTGATACCATATCAGAATTGCAGCAACATTCTATGGTGTATCAAAGCTATAACAGCAGCAGAATCAAAGTACCATAGACCCCAGAAATTTCAGCAAGGAGACGACAGTTTCTCCCCTATCTTTTCTTCATCCAACAGTTCAAGTAGGTCAAATGATTGCTCAAGAGGTGGATTTGGTAGAAATATTCTTTCTTTTGTTAAGAGCAACCCCATGACCACCAATGTGGTTGCCATTCATAAAAAGCTTTGAATTTCAAGGAAAACAAAGAATATATCTCTTTATGATCTAATTCAGAGGCACAAAGAATGCATATTTGACTCATGATGGGTTATGAAAGAAAAGAAACAGCTCTAATCATGCATAAGAAATCATAACATCTTTATTCAAATGTGCCAGAGGTAAAACAATCGATTGTTTCATGAAAACAATCGGTTGTTTTTCAGAGACAGCAAGAAAATGTTATTTTTCAAAGCAATTCATCTTTCAAAGTGATGGGAAATGCATAATGAAATACATTCATACCTTTGCATTACCTCAAGCATGATTAGAATTTCATTTGGTCTTATGAAGCCAAAAGTATAGGATGAACATATACAACTTACTTTACATAGGTCATGAATTTTGACTTGTCAAGAATTTGAGTAAGGTGTATGTTCTTGAACTATAAACATCACTTTGATTATTCTTCATCATAGCATATGTACTTGAAAGGTTTTGCAACACAGAATTGATGCATATACAAAGCAAGTATAGCAGCAAGATAACAAGACACACACAAACTGGTTTTCTGCATATACAACATTTGTAGAAAAACCAGAAAAAGTGAAGTGTTCAAGTGCTTTCAAGCGCAAAAAAACAACAACATAATGCAAAGTTTTAAAGCTATTTACACAACCAAATCAAGCATAGATTTCTTCCCCTATTGATATGATTCCAATAATAAGATAGAGATGTTTCATAGACATTATATGGAATCAACTTGAGTTGGAATATGAATAGGCACTTTTCTAGAATTGGATCAATGTTCTTTCATTCAAGAACTCACCAAAACTTGAGCCACCAAACCAAAACTCATGTAGAAACCCATTTCTTGCCAAATGAACCGATTGAAATGCATAAGAAAGCAAAAGAACCGATTAAAACTACCTAGGAATCAAAAGAACCGAACAAAAGCATGAAAGAAAGGAATTGAACCGATTAAAATAGTAAAGGAAAGAGATAAACCGAACAAAACAAGATAAGAACCAAAAGAACCGAACAAAAGTGCAAGAAAAGCCTAAGACATGTTTCTAGAGTTTAGATGGACATGGAAATGGATGAAAGAGATGGAAAAAGAGAAGAGAACTTATGTGGTTGGAGTTCTTGGAGGTGAACACGCCACTTGAAGGATGAAGGCTTCAAGATGAGTGTAGATGCCGCCACTTGAGGTTCCAAGATGCACTCAAGATAAGACTAGAAGAGGAGAAGACAAATCTCACTCACATAATCACCGAATTGGGAGACTTTCGGTAGTTTCAATATCAAATTCTGTATTTAGAAGGACCCAAGCCCTCCTTATATAGGAGAAGGACCGGTCAAGAAGCTTACACAAGAAGCTATTCCAAAAGTCCCTTACACTTCTCCCACTTCTAGCACCTATTAGTGAGGTATGAAGGGTTAACTATTGGAATGTTCTAAAACTAATATCTAAAGATGCTTTACATAAGAGGTATCTGTAGGTTTCCCTCTTAGCACCTTCTAAAAAGTATATATTTAAACATTGTTCAATTTATACAAAAGAAACTACAAAAAGAGAAAACATTTGACCATTACTTCCTAATTCTTTAAATTTGGTCCTTGTAATCCTTTGAGGAAAGGATGATGAGCGAATATCCTCTTGAGCATCTTCATCTTCGGCTTCTTTTTCTTCTTGATCTTGATCTCCATCACCTATTTGTTCTCACAAATAGACAATGAGAAGAGTTGTACAAAGTAGAAATCAGAATGATAATACAGTAGTCCAGCAGTACAAACAATGTTGACATTTCAAGAATAGAACATGACATAGAGCTTTCTAAATGGATATAATCTTTTATTATCAGATTCTGAGGCACATTCAATGTATATTTGTCCAAAAGCAAGATTTGAAAAAGAGAAATGGTTTAATCATGCATAAGCAAACCTGGCAGCATTATACAAAGGTGTCAGAGGAAAAACAATCGGTTGTTTCGAAAAAACAATCGGTTGTTTTACTGTGACAGCAAAAAGAACATTTTTCATAACCAAAAATTACCTTTTAAATTGATGAATATGCAGTATGCAATTTGTTCATACCTTTGCACAGAGAACCCCAATAGATTCGCCCAAAAAGAAGACTTTGAGATGTTCATATGTTCACAAGGCATACTTACATAAATTGAGAAAAAAATCACACATACTCTCTTTGAAGTTTCTTTTGATCAACACTATGCATGTGCCAAGGATGCCTCTTGACATTCAAAGAACCCTGCAAGACATATACAATTGAAAAGTGTAGGTACAAAGATTGTCTTTGCTCTTGATATTCTTCAATTTAGCAGTCATTCTTCAAGTCCAAAAATGATTCTTGGCTGCCAAGGATGTTGAACCAAGTGGTGTTCATGTTTTGAAGAATCCAAATCCTTTGAAGGATGTTGAAGCCTCTGCTATGCTTGATGTTGCTGTGCTGGTTTAAGCTTTGTTCTGGGGTAGTTTATATGTTGTAATCCATCATGTGATTAAATCTAAAGCATTAGCATTCTTAATCTTTGTGAAAGTAAAATGTTTTCAAACTAAGTTAAAACAACTGATTGTTTTGTCGAAACAACCGATTGTTTATACTTAGGTGTTTTGAGAAAAAGATTGAAAACTGTTTTGAATGGTTGAACTGTTAAAGTACCAAAACAACCGATTGATTCGAGGAAACAACCGATTGTTTGTTTTGGGACCATAACAGAAAAACTGTTTTCTCTTTGACTGAGCTTTAAATGTTTTAACTGCTTACGCTCCAGTCATTAAATGCTTTGACCAATCTTTTAATGCAATTTAAGAGTTTGTTAAGATTTGATAACAAACTACATCTTTGAATAAATTCAGAAAAACAAATTTGACAATTAAGAATCTTTGACAAAGTTTTTCCAAAGAGTTTTTTTCAAAGTGCTGAGATTGCTAAGAGTTTGTGATTGATCAAAGTGTTGGAATAGGATTCTGCTTGTATTGATTTCAGATTATCTTCTGTAACAAGTGTAATCCTTGTACTCTGTTGAACAATTTCATTTCTGTGTTTGCTGAGATTGGCTGTGTGTTCTTAAGGTGTTCAAGATCAGCAATCTTAGTGTTGGCCAAGGAGAGTGTGTTTCTTGAGGTGTTCAAGGTCATTCTCTTGGTTGTGGTGTAAGTGATCAAGTGGTGATTGCTTAGTGGATTTCCTCAGGGTTCTGAGAAGACTGGATGTAGCTCTGGATTTGGAGTGAACCAGTATAAAGAACTGTGTACAATTTCTCTATCCCTATCTCTTTAAATTCAGTTTTGTCAATTAATAACTGGTATAAACAACCAATTGTTTTGGTAAAACAACCAATTTTTTTTCCAGTATTGTGCTTTTGCTTTATGTTTTGAAAAACTGAATTCTTAATCAAGGTTTTCTTGAAGTATTTTTCATTCTAAGCTTAAAAGTTTACTAAAATCTTTCTTAAACATTTCGCCGCCCTCTCGTTTAAGGCCATAAATTCTAACAATTGGCATCAAGAGCTTGGTTCTTGAAAGTTATTCAAGTTGATCAAAAATCTTTTTTATGGTTGGAAAACTATCTTTTGAGGAAGGTGCTTCAATCTACAAACCACCTTTATTCTGTGGATTGAATTATAAGTTTTGGGAAGCAAGAATGAAAATCTTTATTGAATCTATTGTTCAAGGAATTTGGGATTCAATTGAGAATGGTCCTTACATTCCAAAGTTCAAAAAGGATAATTCTTTCATTGCAAAACCTTTGTCCAAATGGACAAATGATGAATGTAAGATGGCCCAGCTTGATCGTTCTGCTCAAAACATTATAGCTTATGCACTAGATACTAATTTTAGGATATCAAAGTGCAAAACTGCTAAGGAAATGTGGGAGACACTCAAGGCTGCTCATGAACCAAAGGAAGCAATGACAAAAAGTCAAGCAAGAAGGAAGAGAAGGCAAAATAAGAAAAGCCTCAATCTTTGCTTCATGGCCAGAAAGGAGGATGACTCAAGTAGTGTAAGTTCATCAAACTCTTCAAACTCTGAAAATTATGGTCAATTTCTTCAAGCCTTTCAAGAAACGCATGAAGAAGCCAACCGATTGGCTCTCTTGAACAATCGGTTAAAAGAAAAGAACAGTTGACTAGAAAACAGAGTAAAGACACTGGAAGAGGATTTAGAACATTCAAAAATGGATTTTGAAAATCTGGAAATCATTTACAAAAACTCATCTTGCAAGTGTGATACTCTAGTTTGTGAAAATTGCGAAAATCTTGAAAAGAAGGTCCACTATCTTGTTAAAATAGTGGATAAGTTTTCTAAAGGCCAATCCAACTTTGAGAGTGTGCGAGCATCTCAAAATTGTGTTTTTGGAAAATCTGGATTGGGTTTTAATCCACAAAACAAACAAGATAGATTTTCAAAATCATTTTCGAAAATGCCAGAAAAACAATCGATTGGACCATCGAAACAACCGATTGTTACATGCTTCTATTGCATGAAAAGAGGCCATTCTGTGAGGTTCTGTAAAATCAGAAAACATGTTGTTCCTAAAGGGCTTATGAAGTGGATTCCTAAGGGAAATAAAGCTTTAATTGATAAGTATAAACCAGATGGATCCACATTCATAAGGGGACCAAATCTTTGTACTTGAAAATCTCTTTTGTAGGAAATCTTGGAGGAGAGCAAGCAATTATGGTATTTGGACAGTGGATGCTCCAAGCATATGACAGGGGACAAATCAAAATTCCTGAGAATATCCTTTAAGCAAGAGGGTCATGTCACCTATGGAGACAACAACAAAGGAAGAATTCTTGGGAGATGATCCATAGGAGATGAGAACATCTTGGTAATCCATGATGTGCTCTTTGTTGAAGGCCTAAAGCATAATCTGCTGAGCATTAGCCAACTTTGTGACAAGAGATATCAAGTGATGTTCAAGTCAAACACATGTGAAATCTGTCTACCCAACACCAAAGAGAGTGATGCCTTTGCTGCATTCAAAAAGCTAGCAAGAAGACTACAAAACACAAAGAGCAGCAACATAGGTTCCATAAGGAGTGATCATGGAGGAGAATTTCAGAATGAGAAGTTTGGCAAATTCTATGAGAAGTTGGGAATTCTGCACAATTTCTCTGCTCCAAGAACACCACAGCAAAATGGAGTTGTAGAGAGGAAGAACATGTCTCTTGAAGAGCTTGCAAGAACAATGCTTAGGGAATCATCATTTCCTAAGTATTTTTGGGCAGATGCAGTGAGCACCTCTTGTTATGTGATGAATAGGGTGCTTATAAGGCCCATTTTGAAGAAAACTCCATATGAACTTTTCAATGGAAGGAAGCCCAACATCAGTCACCTCAAAGTCTTTGGCTGCAGCTGTTTCGTTCTCAACAATGGAAAGGAAAGCTTGGGAAAGTTTGATGAGAAAGCGGACCTTGGTATATTCATTGGTTATTCTCTTACAACTCATGCATATAGAGTCTACAACAAGAGGTTGATGACTGTAGAAGAATCAGTTCACGTTGTCTTTGATGAGGTAGATCGCAGAATCAGTCAGATCCCAAAGACCAGTGCTGAGGAAGATGAACAGAGCATCAGTTTGGAGAAGCTGGAAATCTGTGCAGAAAAACAACCGGTTGATTCGCAGAAACAACCGATTGAAATTCTGCAACAGAGTGAGCTGCCCAAAGAGTGGAGGATTCCTAGAGATCTGTCAGTGGATAACATCATAGGGTAGATAAAGGAAGGTGTCTCCACACGAAGCTCCATCTCAAACTTCTGCAGGCACACAACTTTTGTCTCTCAAATTGAACCAAAGTCAATTGAGGAAGCTCTCAAGGATGAGAAGTGGGTTGAAGCTATGCATGAAGAGCTAAATCAGTTTGAAAGGAATGAGGTATGGTTTCTTGTCCCTAAAACTAATGAAATGAATATTATTGGTTCGAAATGGGTTTTCAGGAACAAGCTAGATGAGGATGGTGTGATCACAAGGAACAAAGCAACGCTAGTTGCCAAAGGCTACAATCAAGAAGAGGGCATAGACTATGGTGAAACCTTTGCTCCTGTTGCTAGATTGGAGGCTGTGAGGCTGCTGCTGGCCTTTGCATGTATGAGTGGTTTTAAACTCTTCCAAATGGATGTAAAGAGTGCCTTCTTGAATGGCTACATCAATGAGGAAGTCTATGTAGATCAACCACCGGGCTTTGAAGATCACAAGTATCCTAACCATGTCTTCAAGTTGAAGAAAGCTGTGTATGGACTGAAACAAGCTCCAAGGCAGTGGTATGAGAGGCTTAGCAACTTTCTGCTATCTCATGGTTATGAAAGAGGAATGGTAAACAAGACTCTCTTCATCAAGAAGTCAAATGCAGAAATAATTCTTGTGCAAATCTATGTTGATGATATCATCTTTGGTGCTACACAAGATAGATTGTGTGAAGAATTTGTGGCTGCAATGAAAGGTGAGTTTGAAATGTCTATGATGGGAGAACTATCTTTCTTTCTTGGATTGCAGGTTAAGCAAACGAAGGATGGGATCTTCTTAAGTCAATCAAAGTATTGCAAGGAGATTCTCAAGAAATTTGAAATGGAGAATTGCAAAGAAGCAAGCACTCCAATGCCATCAAGCTGTTACATGGATGCTGATGCTGCTGGAAAGAGTGTAGATCAAACAAAATACAGAGGTTTGATTGGATCTTTGCTATATCTAACAGCTAGTAGGTCGGACATTATGTTTGCGGTGTGTCTATGTGCAAGATATCAAGCAAATCCTAAAGAGTCACACTTCAACGCTGCAAAAAGAATTCTGAAATATCTCAAAGGAACATCATTTGTAGGATTATGGTATCCTTCTCACTCTCCCATACATTTAATTGGTTATTGAGATTCTGACTTTGCAGATTGTAAGCTAGATAGAAAGAGCACAAGTGACACTTGTCACCTTCTTGGCTCAAGTCTAATCTCATGGCATAGCAAGAAGCAAGCATGTGTTGCTCTCTCTACTGCTGAGGCTGAATATATAGCTACTGGTAGCTGTTGTGCACAGATTCTATAGCTCAAGCAACAACTTGCAGATTTTGGTTTACAAATCAGCAAGGTTCCCTTGATGTGTGATAACACAAGTGCCATCAATCTCACCAAAAATCAGATTCAGCACTCAAGGACCAAACATATTGAGATAAGACATCATTTCATCAGGGATCATGTACAAAATGGGAACTGTCAAGTGAAGTTTGTGGAGACCAAACTGCAGTTAGCTGACATTTTCACAAAGCCTTTACAAAAAGAGAGGTTTTTCTTCTTAAGAAATGAGTTAGGTATTCTTGATCTTAATAATCTCTCTTAAATCTGTTTTTGGTACATGCTAAAGTCTATTTGTGAACACAAATAGGGGGAGAATTAATTGGTTCTTGTATATCTTTGTCTGATACTGCATAAAATGTTAAAATCTCTTATATGAAAGTATTTTCTGCTGCTGCTGATAGAAAAAACCGATTGTTTCGTGTAAACAACTGATTGTTTATTATGTTTCATGCTTTAAAAGAGTAATAAACTGACTTGCTGCTGTAAGAAGCTTTGGATAGTATAAATGCTTTTTCTGCAGGAACTGCTTCAGATTTAATCAGATCAAACACAAGCACCAGGGATTTGTCTTCATCAAATAGGGGAAGATTGTTGAACCAAGTGGTGTTCATGTTTTGAAGAATCCAAATCCTTTGAAGGATGTTGAAGCCTCTGCTATGCTTGATGTTGCTGTGCTGGTTTAAGCTTTGTTCTGGGGTAGTTTATATGTTGTAATCCATCCTGTGATTAAATCTAAAGCATTAGCATTCTCAATCTTTGTGAAAGTAAAATGTTTTCAAACTAAGTTAAAAAAACTGATTGTTTTGTCGAAACAACCGATTGTTTATACTTAGGTGTTTTGAGAAAAAGATTGAAAACTGTTTTGAATGGTTGAACGGTTAAAGTACCAAAACAATCGATTGATTCGAGGAAACAACCGATTGTTTGTTTTGGGACCATAACAGAAAAACTGTTTTCTCTTTGACTGAGCTTTAAATGTTTTAACTGCTTACGCTCCAGTCATTAAATGCTTTGACCAATCTTTTAATGCAATTTAAGAGTTTGTTAAGATTTGATAACAAACTACATCTTTGAATAAATTCAGAAAAACAAATTTGACAATTAAGAATCTTTGACAGAGTTTTTCCAAAGAGTTTTTTTCAAAGTGCTGAGATTGCTAAGAGTTTGTGATTGATCAAAGTGTTGGAATAGGATTCTGCTTGTATTGATTTCAGATTATCTTCTGTAACAAGTGTAATCCTTGTACTCTGTTGAACAATTTCGTTTCTGTGTTTGCTGAGATTGGTTGTGTGTTTTTGAGGTGTTCAAGGTCATTCTTTTGGTTGTGGTGTAAGTGATCAAGTGGTGATTGCTTAGTGGATTTCCTCAGGGTTCTGAGAAGACTGGATGTAGCTCTGGATTTGGAGTGAACCAGTATAAACAACTGTGTACAATTTCTCTATCCCTATCTCTTTAAATTCAGTTTTGTCAATTAATAACTGGTATAAACAACCGATTGTTTCGGTAAAACAACCGATTGTTTTTCCAGTATTGTGCTTTTGCTTTATGTTTTGAAATACTGAATTCTTAATCAAGGTTTTCTTGAAGTATTTTTCATTCTAAGCTTAAAAGTTTACTAAAATCTTTCTTAAACAATTCACCCCCCTCTCGTTTAAGGCCATAAATTCTAACAAAGGATACCTACAAGTAAAAATTAAGAAGCAAGATTTCGTCCCCTTATGAATTTGGGTCCAATGATGTTAGTAGGAACCTCAGAAACCTGAGGAACCCATTTCAAAATACCTTTAGGAATAGAAAAATTCCTAATATTGCAGAATCTAACTGAGTGACCTCTCTTCATGCAATAAAAACATGTAACAACCGGTTGTTTCGATTTTTCAATCGGTTGCTTTTCTGGTTGTTTTGAAAAGACTTTGAAAACTCAGTTTTCTTACTATGTGGATTAAAACATAAGCCTACTTTTCCAAAAATACAATTTTGAGATGCCAAGACAGTCTCAAAGTTGGATTTACCCTTTGAAAACTCAGTTTTCTTGCTATGTGGATTAAAACCTAAACTTGTTTTTCCAAAAGCAAAATTTTGAGATGGCAAGCAGTCTCAAAGTTAGATTTACCCTTTGAAAGTCTATCCACAGTTTTCACAAGGTAGTGAACCTTCTTTTCAAGAGATTCACAATTTTCACAAACAAGTGAGTCACACTTGCAAGAAGAGTTCTTGTAAAGCATTCCTAGATTTTCAAAATCAGTTATTGAATTCTCCAACTCTTCTTCTAGTGCCTTGACTCTGTTTTCAAGCTAGTTATTCAACCCTTTTAACCGGTTGTTCAAGATTGCCAATCGATTAGCTTCCTCGTATGTTTCCTTAAAAGCTTGAAAAAGTTTACTATAATTTTCAGCATGTAAAGAAGTACAAGAACTTACACTACTTGCATCATCTTCTTCCTTGGCCATCAAACATAGATTGGCTTCTTTTTTTATTTTATTTTCTTTTCCTTCTTGCTTGACTTCTTCTCCTTGCTCTCTTTATTTCATTGGTTCTCTCATGAGTTACTTCAAGTGTATCTCACATCTCTTTAGCAGATCCACATTTTGAGACCCTGAAAAACTCATTAGAATTTAAGGTAAAGGTGATAATATTTTTTGCAATGCAATCAAGCTTTGCTCTTTTACTTTCGCTCTCAGTCCATTGGGACCAAGGTTTTTCAAAGAAAACAGTATCTTTTTTCAAACATAGGAATAAAAGAACTTTTTTCTATTGCATCCCAAATTCCTCTATCTAGTGATTCAACAAAGATTTTCATTCTAACCTTCCAAAATTGATATTTCAAACCACAAAATAAAGGTGACTTGTTTATTGAGGAACCCTCCCCAAAAGGTAATTTTTTAGCCATAAGAAAAAGGTTTTTAGGATCAAACTTGAATATCTTTTAAGAACCAAGCTCTTGATGCCAATTGTTAGAATATATAACCTTAAACAAGAGGGGGGTAAATTGTTTATAAAAGATTTTCGAAAACTTTGAAGGTATAATGAAAGCCAATGAAGAATCACAGAGAAAGAAACTAAGGAAAGCAAGACACAAAGTGGTTTTAGTTGATTTCCATAAAATCAACCGATTTTTTTGCGATTCAACCGATTTTATCAACAGTTAATAAAAACAACTTAAAGTAGATATATGTGAGATCAGGGAAAGAGAGAATCACACAAACAAATTTATACTGGTTCACTCTTACACAAAGAGCTACATCCAGTCCCCAGAAACCACTGGGTAATCCACCATGCAATCAAAACCAGATTACAAACACCACACACCAAAGTAGTGACCTTAAACCCCTCAAGAAACACACTACCTTTGGCAAACCACACCAAGAGTGTTGATCTTGAACACCTCAAGAACACACAACACTCCTTGGCAATACAAATACATAAATACAGTAATAAAGGAAGAAGAGAATAGAATACACATGGGTATTACAAAGCTTAAAGTTTATAATACAACCCAATCCTATTCCACACACTTAATAATGATCCAAAGCTCTTTCAAATCTTGGAAAAAAATGTTTTTGATAAACTCTTTTCCTTACTTCCAGATTAAGAGCGTAAAACCACCTTTATATAGACCAACCAAGTGGTCAAAAACATTTAATAAAGGAGTCAAGGTAGTTAGGATCATTTAGAACATATTAAAACCACTTAAGAAAATTCTGTTAAGGTTTTCAGAAAAACAATCGGTTGTTTTGTCGAAACAATCGATTGATTTGGTTTGACACCAAGGTCAACCAAGTCAAACAACTTTCAACCTTTTTCAAAAACCTCTAAGAGCAAAACAACTTGTTGTTTTGAAATTTCAACATATAAAACCCATATTTTCAAAAGGTTAAAGATTCAAATGAACTTGGATCATCTTAAGGAGTGAATTAACAAGTTTTAAACAACTAGACACACATACACACAACAACAGCAAGGTCTTCAAGCTTTCCACTTGGATTTGGAGACATCAAAACATCTTGTTCAACAAACAAACCTTATGGTAACATCTAGAAAAACAATATTTCTTATTTAGTATGGGAAAGTGAACACAAGACATATTAATGGGCCAAACTAAAATAACATAAACAAATTTACTAAGAAAATTTTCCAACACCTACGAATTTTAATTTGTATATAAATTTGAACTTACCTACGAATTATTATTAGTATATAAAATTGAGTTATTTATGGATTTTTCTAGACATAAAAGTGAAGTAGTTTGGTGGAAAAAAATTGAAAGTAAAATTCATACGTAATTTTGACGGATTAGGATGAGAAATTGTTACCTACTGATATTACGTACAACCTTTTACCTATAGATATTATCCATATATTTATCCGTAGGTAACTATGCACGAATTTAAATATGTAGATAATTGCGAATATTAATAATAATATTATTAATATTATAAATATAATTATTAATATTATTACAAATATTATTATAAATATAATAATAATTATTATTATTATTATTAAGATTTTTGTCCGTAAGTAATGTTATCTATGTCAAATTTACTCACGAATTTTTTTTATAGGAAAAATGTAGATAACACTATTTTAACTACCAATTTCGGAAGTAGGTCATTGGTAAAAAAAAAATAGTGATTGCTTATCATTAACTAAATCAAAGGCATAAAATAAACTTGGCAAAGATGATGGAGTCATTATTGTTGTACTCCAAACATGTAAACTTAAGTGTTGATACTTTCGTCTCCTTGTGACTTTAATCATATGCGACAACATTTTTTTTTTCAAGATAATACTTCCACTAAAATTAATAATCTTTTCGAGCTCCATCCATCTTCTCCAAAAGGAATTTTGCATATTTCATTCCTCAGTCTACCACAATCCAAATTCAATTATGTACTCTCATTGTTTGTGGAAAAGGAACCACACATAAACAACATAACTCTATTTCTACTTAGTCATGTCCAATGATTGTAACATTATCTTAGGTCTTTGATACTCCACTTCAGTCTTTTATAAGTCAGACAAACAAAGACATATGGAGACATTTTTTCTTCATGTTCAACCATACAAAAAAACTTCTTCAAATATTATATTAGTTATGCTTGATGTACATTAAATCATTTTTATAACTTTTATACTAGACTATATTCTCTAACTTCTTGTTTACAAATACAAACAACTTATCCTAAACCTCATAATTCCCCATTTACTCCCATAATGAAATTCTCAAACCACTTAGTTGTTAACACTTCATTAATTTGAGTCTTTAACCATTACATTTGACACTTGAATTGTCTTCTTGTTCATGCTAGTTCAACCAATTTTTCCTTCCTCAGATGACACATAAACTTGAAATCTTACTCCCTTAATAACTATTAAATCCACATAACTTTTCGTTTCCATGATAGCCTTGTAACGACATTGTTACTCACTCTTATCGATCATTTGGATTTATAGGTTGTTTTATACACAACTTCACTATTTTCTTGTTTTGGATACCCGAATCTCATATCTACTTAGAAAACATTGATGTTTCATGCAACTTTTTTTTTAATCAACAATGTTTCATGCAACTTGATCCATCATCACTCAACAATCTCATTTATCTTTCGAAAATCTACACATAATCTAGATTCCTCATCCTTTTTCTTTACCAACAATATTGATATTCCTCACTCATTGTACCATACTCACCCAATAATCTATTTCCTCCAATTTAATTTTTTAACTTTACTACTCATCATTTTATTAGGTGTTATTAATGTTTGTCATGCTAACCTAGCCGCCCCGAAACCTTCGAAGGAGAGAGAACGAATACTTTTCTATATAGCAAAGATTCCCCAAACAAGATTGAAAACAAAGAGCAACACGTTCTACACTCTGAGCCGCTTGAAAACTCAAGTGTCTCTGCACACGTCCACAAACATAGCTGCAGTAAAAAGAATCCACTGCACCCGGAACAAAGCAACACACCACAATCTGCAACCGCTTGGAAGAACCGCCTCACGCACTGCAATCCAGCAACCACCACGCTCATGAAGGCACCGCTCCCGCAATCAAAGCAAAACTATAGTGACCACACGCTCACTGCACCGCTCTAGAACAGAAGGCATTGAACCACCAATCCCAGACCTAAAAAAGAAAGCTGACTGCACCGAACTAGGCACACCTAGCGCTCCACTCCAGTACCAACCTGCACAAAAACGCTGATCCTCAATCCCCCACCAACCCCTCCAGGAAATAGGACCGACACCACAACGCCACCTACATGATTGAAGTTGTATAAATTTAAAAATATTTGTATTATATAAATACAGATTTTTAAAGATGTATAAATATAGTTTATATTTTACAAAATAATTAGTTTTAAATAAACTAAAAGTTAAGTTGTATAAAAAATACTAAATTGATGTATTAAAATTAAGATTTGAAAGTGCAAATACTTAAGTCTGACAGAATTAAATTCCAGATAATTATTTTATGTTACTTATTGATAGAGTTGGGACAGACAATAAGAAGTCCTTTTGGTTGATATGTAGACGAAAATGTATTTTGTGAGCATCATTTTGTATAAGGGTTGTTCATTCTTGAAGTGGTTCCATTTAATTTTATTGCTATTTGTCGATAAATTTTTTTATTTATGTTACATTATTTTTCTCTATTTTAAAAGTTTTAAAATCTAAAACTAAAATTTATATTTAAAATATTATACATTATCGATCTTTAACCAATTAAAGAATTTTTTATATTAAAATATAACTCAATAATATTAAAGTGGTTAATAAAATAAAGAAACAAATGTAAACCTACACATAAATGAGATAGTTTGTTATCCACATTACATATGGTACTAGAGAATCATATCATTATCAACCTGTCATCTTATTATCAACTTAATTTTGACTATATATTTTTAATTCCACAATATTTCATATTAATTATATACAATATTATAAAAATTATAGAATTAGTAAAAAAAAATATGCATATATATCACATCAATTAACAACATTTATGTGTTTTAATAGAGACCATATCAAAATGATATCAAAATGATTAACAGAATGTATATTTGTGACACTTGTATTAAAATATTCTCTAATTGACAGGAAACTAACGTAAGTAACTATTTTTATTTATTTATTTGTTATCAAGCCTTTTAATCTGAATAAACTTTTCTCCTGATTTTGCTTAAAGATATTATTGATCAATAATATATAATATCTGAAATATTTTACAATTTTAATTCAAATATATTATTTATAAATTGCCAATAAAATAAAATTGTAAGAATAAAAGTAACTTTAGACATTGTTTTGAATATATTTTATTTTTCTTAGAGCGATCTATTTTTAGAACAAACCAACTGTAACAGCGTTTAAAAAAAAACCACAACCCCTCCCCCTGCGCACAGTTTCTTTCTTCTTCTTTTTCTTCCTTATCTCTATTTTTCTCTCTTTCCATATTCTCTTCTTTCCCTCTCTCTTAATTTTCTCTCCCAATCTTCATCTATTTTAGAATCTGATCAGACCACGTTGTAGATGACGAGTTAAGGAACATTTCTACCCGATCAGATTTTCAAACAGAGTAAGTTTATTTTTACTCTAAATATCCTTTGTTTTCTGTTTTTCCTTAGGATTTAGTCATCAATCTTGGTGGGGTCAGTTGAGAAGTTTAATCCTCTCAACTTATTCTATTATATACTGAAATTTTGTTCTGTTTGGATAATTTTCATTAGGCCCGTAAATCTTGAAGTTTATCCAAACGGTGGGGAATAAAATTCTAAAAGTTGCTTGGAAAGCAAGCAATTGAGGTAAGGGAAGCTAAATTTAATTTTTAATAGCACCCTAGGATAGAAGATCTGAATGCGGAAGGGACGTGGTCCCAATATTCAATTTCTCTTGTAGGGATGTTGTGTGTTTATTTATATTGGGTTGTTTGTTTATATATTATTTAAATTTGTGGAAATATTGGGTTTTGATGATTTAGTATTAAAGTGTTATTTTTTTTATGTCAAATAAACTTTTGAATATTGTGGATAACTTTTTGAATGATATTGTATGACAGAATGGTATGGAATTGAATTCATACATTTGGGATAATGTATGGACTGATGTTTGCTGTGTATTAAGTATTGATGCCTATGTGGTAACAGAGATCTCTGAGCTTCACTGATGATTTAAGTCACATAGACTAAGATATCAGGTGGTGAGAAGCTGATGGGGGAGTTCATGCACACAGTGACATATGAGATGCACGGCTTGGGTTGTATTGAACTTATCCTGATCCTTTCTGTTGGATTCGTTGGTAATCTATGGATCAATGGGATTGGAGGACCCAGGAAAAAGTGCATCAAGCTATATGACATTAAACAAGCGGTTGCTGAGAGACAATCTAGTATTTTAATTACTATGTTTTGTTTTTGTGTTTTTTGTTTAGTTTTTGTTTAATGTTATGTGTTGTGTGGTGAAATTGAGTTTGATGACCCCAGAACATGTATAACCTGGGGACATGTATTCTTTTCCTAGAGTATATCCAACAGATGAAACAAGACCATCTACAACTGTAGATGGGGATTTTAGTACAGATGGATGAGTTGCTAGGAAGAGATGATTGAGCACAAAATACGGTTATCTTTCTAGTTATTATTTCCTTTTAGTTTGTTTTATTTACTTTTTTTAGTTGTTTAATTTTCTTATATTTTTAGTTTTATTTTATTTGTTGAATTTTCTTTCTAGTTTTATTTTGTTCTTAAATATTATTGTGAGAACTGGAATATTAATTTGAATTGAAAAATTATTAAACAGACTTTGTGTCTAAAGATTAAAACAATGAAATGATATAGACATGGGTTGAAAATTCAAATGTGTTGAATCCATATTCAAATGTGGTTGATATTGTAGTACATGAAAATTAGATAGGATGATTAGTTGGAACATATAATGACAACAATAAAGAATTGAACTAATTAAGCCAATAAGTATGTACGGAACTTAAACAGTTGAGAGTTTCACTAATTAATCAACAGTTATGATTGCTTGAATTTATTTATTTTTATGTTACATCATAAAAAGATCGTGAAAATCAGTTACAAAATTTGTAAACAAATTTAGAACAATTTTTTACACTTCACATCAAAATTCCCAAATATTAGACATACATCTTGAACTATTTGAGAATGCGTGAAATGCTATGCCTCCAAAATTGTTAAAAGCAATATGCGGTGCCAACTCAATGTTAAAAAACGCGGAAGTGGGAAATTAATAAAATTTGTTGGATTTCCTAAAAACTACCTATACTTACTTGGGGTTTAGAAAACCTCTTTTGTACACTTTTTCTTATTGGAGAGGTCTTTTAAACCTTTGTTAACAAACCTCTCTTTAAAAATAAGACTTTTTGTATTGTAATTATTTTATCTATTTTATGTCCCATTTCTTTTTATCAATTTAAAAAAAAAATCTATAACCAAAGTTTTAGTTATATGATAAAATAAAGAAATACATGTACACTCTACACATATATAGTTAAGCAATAAAATAATTGTTAAATAACATTAGAAACAAAATATAAAATAAAGTGCGGGATCGGGGTAAGATAACCTATATATCTTTAAAATCTATTTTTTTTGTTCACTTCCGTAATTACCGTAAATTTTTTTTTATGTAGTCATATATTTCTAAAAAATAAAATTATTTATTCAAAATTCCACTATCTGTAATATGTGAGGGCCACACACAGCAAAAAGATAGTCCATGAAAGGTGCGTATTCAAAGGCTAACACTGTGAACATTTCACAATGAGAATTTTCGTCACCGTTTCTACTGCTTATTTGAAGTCAAATAATTAGTTTTAAATAAACGAAAATTAATTGAGAAATAAAAATAAAAGATGATATATTGAATGGTCATGCACCTAAAAGCAATCAATTTCATAGGTTGGTTGAGTGTATTTAGAAGACACGGAGAAAACCCAACACTCATTTCAATTTACAATGAGTTTTCAAAAGGGAATACATTTCTTGATTGATTCCATTACAACATAAATGTATTTATTACGAAGTGGACTTTAAGCCTAACCCAACCCCATAAAACCGGCTCATAGGGTTGACGTTTGCACCCACTTATATACAATGAAATGCTCTAATCTCTAGTCGATGTGGGATCTCCAACACACCCCCTCACGCCGAGATTGCCAACTCGTGCGTGGGACTACATATTTTGGGTGGTCCGATAGCGGGTGGCACGATAGGCCCAACACAAACACTCGCTAGGATAGGCTCAAAAATGACTCTGATACCATATTACGAAGTGGACTTTAAGCCTAACTCAACCCCATAAAACCGGCTCATAGGGTTGAGGTTTGCACCCACTTATATACAATGAAATGCTCTAATCTCTAGTCGATGTGGGATCTCCAACAGTATTACTAAAGAAGAAACATATATAAGGGGAAAAAAAGAAAGAGAGATATCTAGAATAAAATGGAGTGATATATATTATTGTAGAATCTGAAAATTTTATCGTAATGAAAGAGAATACAAGTAGAAAGATGGTAAAAAAGAAAAATCAAGGCATCTCTAAGCCATAGAACACACCTGCATGTTCTAGTAAGTCAGGCTGTGTATGAAAATAGAGAGTTTTAATTTTATTAAAAACATGGAGAGTGACTAAGCTATCGGAGCCTGCATGATGACTTTTTCTGACATTATTATCCAAACCTAGGGACTCAGAAACTCTGTCTAAACTGCCATGAAGGTTGGGACAAAATCTGATGAGATGTTTGACGTCATATACTCTGTATCCAAAGAAGAATTTAACAAGTTGAAGATGACGCCGGGGAACTCTGTATCCATAGAGATGAAAGGATACAAGGCAATGATGGAACGAATCAACTCGAACTCCAATTCAAGATTGTAAGACCACACTGATCTCGTTATTACAGAACCGCAAGAAAATGTCATGTTGCTTTCTCTTTTTGTCTCTCTTTCTCTTCCAATATCTCTTTCTCTTCTTATATCTCTTTCTCTTTTGATCTCTCTTTCTCTTCCCTTCAAGAACAATAAAACAACCACACCAACCATCTGACTACACTACTTTTATAGCCCAAATCACACACAACTTACAAAACATAATTGGTTCATGCAATCTTATCTTATAATCACACTTATTATTTCTTTATGGTATGATTCAATATATTAATTAAATATATCAAGATAAGATTAAGATTTCATTTTCCTTATTACATTCCTCAAATCTAATCTTACTTCTTGCACTCTACTCTTATTGCATATTTATTTACAAACTTTTATCTTTTTAATACATATTTCAAGAGTTGATCATTTCAGAATCAATGATAGTTATCTTTAATATCTCAACCCACAATTAGATTTAACTATCTTATTTATTTTTGAAATATATATATATATATATATTATAAATATTTTTTTTTTATGAGATTGATATATTTAAATTGCAGATAATTATTTTATCTATTTTATGTTCCATTTTTTTTTCAATTTTTAAAATATAATACCAAAGTTTTAGTTGTATGATAAAATGAAGAAGCTATATGATAAAAGAAAAGAAAAATGTTTTAATGTTTTTCTGTTATATTTGTTGTGCACCCTACCTCTGTTTAGTACCTGCCTCGCTATATCAATTTATTTGACAGGAATTAATTTATTAAGAATTAATTTGGTATTAAGCTATAACATTGTAGGGATTCGTTATTAAAAAAAACCCAGACCTTTTATTCTACGAATAATTACATTTTCCACACTTTTATTTATTTATTTATTTTTATTATGAAAGATGTTTAATATGTTTAACTATATCTAAATAAATTATTTTTTATCAACAAAAAATAAAATACCCTTTATTTGATTAAAGATATAATTGATCGATAATATATAATATCTTACATATTTCCCCATTTTTAATAAGGTATATTATTTATAAATTGTCAATAAAATAAAATTTTAATTATAAAAGTAATTGTGACATATAATTAAATACTTGTAATACTTTTATTCATTTTTATCAACAAAAATAATTTAATATAAACAAAAAAAAATTAAAAATATTTGTATTATATAAATACAGAGTTTTAAATATGTATAAATATAGTTTATATTTTACAAAATAATTAGTTTTAAATAAACTAAAAGTTAACATTGGATTTTTGGAAGGTAGTACTAAAAAAATGACGAGGTTCCTAAACGTTTTGAAAATCTAACTCAAATAAAGTATCATAAAGAAGAAGACAAAAAAAAAAAAAAGACAAAGAGATGTATTTTTTTTATATATCAAAAATTACTTTTACAATAACTATAAACTTATAATCTATATTGTCATTAAAACAATCAAAGACATGTAATTGCATGAAGAAGACAAAAATAATTAAAAGTTATATTGATAAACTTATGAGTATAACAAATAAAGTTCAACTTCTTAAATTCTTTCTGATGAAATAATATTGTTAAAAAATTATGATTACTATACTAGAAAAATATGAGTAAAAAATCTCAATTTTTGAGTGGAAGATATGTTAACTATCAACTTGGAAGAATTTGTAAATGCCTTCTAGAGAACAAAGAAAAATGAGACTATAAAATGTGTTTTTCATGTAAAAGAACAAGTTTATAAAGGTAGAAAAAACAAAGAACAATAAATCGAAGAAAAAGATGAGAGAAGGTTAAAAAAAATCAATAATGTGAGAACTTTTCTCCTTATCCACATTGCAAAATGATAATTTAATGTCGGTGGAGGCTAGATGTCAAGTGTAAAAACTATAGTGATTTTGGACATGTAAAGCGAATCTGCAAGTCTAAATAAAAAGAGGTAAAAGTAATTGTGAAGGAGCAAGAAGATGAGAAACTCTTTGTTTCAACATGTTTAGCTACAACCAACACTTCTAATAACTCATGGTTAATAGATAGCGGCTGCAGAAACCATTTGACCAACGATGAAAAGCTATTTAGAGAGCATGACAAAATCATCAGTTTTAAAAGGGAAAATTGGAAATGATTATTTCATCTTAGTTAAAGGAAAATGATTCATTGCTATTGAAAGCTTAACAAGTTTGAATTATATCTCTGATGTTTTATGTGTATCTAACATTGATCAAAATTTCCTTACTGTTGCATAGATTGTTGAAAATAGGCTTCAAAGTCATATTTGAATTTATCTGGTGTTTGACTAAAACAACTAAAAGTAAAGATGTGTTCAGAGTTAAAATGAGATCTAACCAATATGCTTTAAATCTAATTGATCTATGACATAAAAGACTTGAACATTTTCGTCTAATGCAACTGTTATATATTTCGAAACATGCCTTGGTCAAAGGTGTCTCGGTGATTAAAGACAAGTTGGTAGATTGTGTGGCTTGCCAATTCTGTAAGTCAGTCAGAAAAACATTTCCTCATACCACAAAAGACCATTTCCTCATACAAATGTTGGGGGACCTCAAAGAGTATTGTCTTTAACTGGTAATAAATGTTATGCTACTTTTATTGATGATTATATAAGATATTGTTCGATTTATATTTTTATATCCATGACTAAGGTTTCTAGTATCTTCTACAAATATTAAACATTTGTAGAGAATCAAAGTGGTTGCAGTTTGAAAATAATAAGGTTTAACAATGCAAAAGCAACATGCAATTGACGTTTTTTATAAATACTGTGAAGAAGATAGCATTGAACACCAACTTACACTGTCATACCCCCCACAAAAAAATGGTGTAAGTGAGAGGAAAAATAGAAGCATCGCGGGATAACAAGGTGTATGTTACATGAGAAGGATTTGTCAAACAAGTTGTAGGTAGAGGCTGCAAACACAATTGTATTTTTTTCTGAACAGGATCAGCTATAGTTTTGAACAAAAATAATCCATTTGAAAGCTGGTTTGGGTACATACCAGATTTACAAAAATTGAGATTTGTTTTTATGTGTTTATTTTTCTTATGTTCCATATGTTAAAAGGGACAAACTTGACAAAAATGTTGAAACCAAATTTTTTATTGGATATAGTAACATCTCTAAAGCTTACAAAATTTTCGAACCATAAAATGAAAAAAAATCTTGTTAGTAGAGATGTAAAGTTCATGGAAGATCAACAATGGAATTCGGATGAGCAGTAAGAAAACAATTTCCGAAAAATCCACACCTCTTTGATGTTGAAGTTGATGAAATTCTTGTTATAGGGACAAGATCTCTATGTGATATTTATCAAAGGTGTAATGTGATGAAGACAATCTCCCCCTATTTGATGAAGACAAATCCTTGGTTTGCTTGTGATGTACTTGTGATGTTCTGTTTGATTTTGTTAGTACCTGCAAAACATAATTTGTGCATGTATCAATAGTAATCATATCCATATATCATTAGCACCACATAACCATTTTTCACTATGTGATTCTCATAAGGAAAACCAGCAAAATCAGTGTGAAAACAAGGTGCAAAATCATAGTTATGCAACAACTAACTAAATCATATAAACCCAGTTTTAAAGCAGATATGTAGCAGATACATAGCAACATACAAACCATATAATTCTCCCCCTATTTGTCTTCACAAATAGAATAAAAGAAGGGGTAAAAACAGAATTAAGAAAAACCAGAATACCAATGTGTGTAGCAGCACCATTGCAACAACAAACCTGTGATACCATATCAGAACTACAACAACATTGTATGGTGTATCAGAGCTATGACAACAGCAAAATCAAAGTACCATAGACCCCAGAAATTTTAGCAAGGAGACCATAGTTTCTCCCCCTATCTTTTCTTCATCCAACAGTTCAAGTTGGTCAAATGATTGCTCAAGAGGTGGATTTGGTAGAAATATTATTTCTTCTGTCAAGAGCAAACCTTCCAGACGTTCCAAAGATACATTCACAAATATCCATCAACCCCATGACCACCAATGTGGTTGTCATTCATAAAAAGCTTTGAATTTCAAGGAAAACAAAGAATATATCTCTTTATGATCTAATTCGGAAGCACAAAAAATGCATATTTGACTCATAATGGGTTATGAAAGAAAAGAAACAGCTGTAATCATGCACAAGAAATTATAACAGCTTTATTCAAATGTGTCAGAGGTAAAACAATCGGTTGATTCGTGAAAACAATCGGTTGTTTTTCTGAGACAGCAAGAAAATGTTATTTTTCAAACCAAATCATCTTTCAAAGTGATGGGAAATGCATAATGAAATACATTTATACCTTTGCATTACCTCAAGCATGATTAGAATTTCATTTGGTCTTATGAAGCCAAAAGCATAGGAAGAACATATACAACTTACTTTACATAGGTCATGAATTTTGACTTGTCAAGAATTTGAGTAAGGTGTCTGCTCTTGAACCATAAGCATCACTTTGATTATTCTTCATCATAGCACATATACTTGAAAGGTTATGCAACACAGAATTGGTGCATATATAAAGCATGTATAGTAGTAAGATAACAAGACACACACAAACTGGTTTTCTGCATATACAACATTTGTAGAAAAACCAGAAAAAGTGAAATCTTCAAGTGCTTTCAAGTGCAGAAAAGCAACAACATAATGCACAGTTTTAAAGCTATCTATACAACCAAATCAAGCATAGACTTCTTCCCCTATTTGTTCTCACAAATAGACAATGAGAAGGGTTGTACAAAGCAGAAATCAGAATGATAAAACAGTAGTTCAGCAGTACAAACAATGTTGACATTTTAAGAATAGAACATGACATAGAGCTTTCAAAGTGGATATAATCTTTTATTATCAGATTCTGAGGCACATTCAATGTATATTTGTCCAAATAAAAGATTTCAAAAAGAGGAATGGTTTAATCATGCATAAGCAAACTTGGCAGCATTATACAAAGATGCCAGAGGAAAAACAATCGGTTGTTTCGAAAAAACAATCAGTTGTTTTACTGTGACAACAAAAAGAACATTTTTCATAACCAAAAATTACCTTTTAAATTGATGAAAATGCAGTATGCAATTTGTTCATACCTTTGCACAGAGAACCCCAATAGATTCACTCAAAAAGAAGACTTTCAGATGTTCATATGGTCACAAGGCATACTTACATAAATTGAGAAAAAACAACACATACTCTCTTTGAAGTTTCTTTTGATCAACACTATGCATGTGGAAAGGATGTCTCTTGACATTCAAAGAACCTTCAAAACATATACAATTGAAAAGTGTACGTACAAAAATTGTCTTTGCTCTTGATATTCTTCCCTTTAGCAGTCATTCTTCAAGTCCAAAAATGATTTTTGGCTGCCAAGGATACCTACAAGAAAAAATTAAGAAGCAAGATTTGCTCCCCTGATGAATTTGGGTCCAATGATGTTAGTAGGAACCTTAGTGATGGAGGAAGGCCCAAGCTCACCACACTATGAAAGCCAAGCTTCCAAGACCAAGACCGTCTAGCCTTCCAAAAGGAGCGTCTAGCCTCACAAGGAGCGTCTAGCCTCACAAAGGGAGCGTCTAGCCATGATGAGGAGCGTCTAGGCCAAGGCTACATGAGGAGCATCTATGAAGAGTCCTAGACCGTCTAGCTTCACACACACAAGGGCCAAAGCTACGGTTTGGGAGAGAAGAGGCTTTGTTGCATAAAAGGCCCATTAGGGGTACTTAGTAAAATAGGTAGTGTAGAAAGAACTTTGTGAAGGAAACCTTCTAGAACCTAGGGTTGTGTGGCCGGTCATTGCATGGCACATGGCTTAGAATTTAGATTTAATTTTGGTTTTCTTTTCCTTAGAAATGTAGCTTAACATTTAAGCCCAAATAGCCTATAAATAGGAAGGCTATCTCTTTGTATTTGACAAGTTTATTTGAGTATTGTTATGCTGCCCATTTTGTGCACTAGCTTTACTTCTCCTAGAAATCTAGGCTATAAACTTCACTCCCTTCACCTTTCTTCATAGAGCTGGCCGAACCTCTCTAATCCATACTCATCATGCACCTTCAAAGCCATCACAACTCCTAGGAGGGCTTTGTTTCACTCACCCATTGCTTCCGCATCCATTTTACTACTTTGATTCAAGAAGAACACATGAAATGCCATCATTTGGTATCATGAGCTTTTGGTTCTTCAAGATGAGTAGCTTGTCTTTTTAATTTCAGTTCTTCTTTATTTTCATCTTTGTCATTTCAATTCCTTACTTGTCTTGCTGTTTTTATATTTTAATTTGTTCTTGGTGTGCTTTGTGGAAGATCCAACCCAAGCACTCTTGTTCATTTGATCTTGAACAAGTTCTTGTGCAATTTGTGATAGGATTCCATACACCTTTGTGTTGCTATTTTGTTTTAGGCTTTGAGTCTTTATTGCTTTCATTATTTTGCTTCATATTATGCTTTGAGTTTTTAATTTTCTGAATCTATACATGTTTTGTCAAGTCATGTTCATCCATATTGTCATCAATTCTTAGTAGTCCTATTTTTTTGGCTTGATTGTTTCTTGTTTTGGGTCTCTTTATATTGCTTTAATCTGCTGTTATTTTGATCCTTTGGTGCTTTTTATTTTTAGTTTGAGTTCATAATTGTGTCTTAGTTCATACACAATTTCCTTTCTCACATTTTCCATTGTGTTAATTTTGGTTATCTTGCTGTTTTCTTCCAGTTTTCCAGATTTCCCCTGTATCACCTCTCTGTTCTGGGCTGTTTTGTTTAGCAAAATTTTTCTACCCATAGGAAAATTCTGAATTTCTGGAAAATGCAAGTTTAAGGTGTTATAGAAAAGACAAAAAAATAATGAGGTCAAAAGGAGCAACAGAAAAAAAATGATAAATCTCACAAAATCAGAGTGCAAATCTTGAGCGTTACAGCTGGCCTAACTGCACACCAAATTTGCAAAAATTATTAAAAAAAAATGGTGCATGCGTTTTAGGTGATTCCAAAGCCAAAATTTAGCTAAGATCCTGAATTTTCTTGTATCCAAATTTTAGAAACAAATCTTACAATTACAGCTCAGCATAAATCGGGGAACAAAACTGTTTTCTGGCCCACAACATTTTCCAGTGGTGCTGTTTTTTTATTTGGTCATCTAATCTAGTGCTTTTCTTTAGGAATTCCTTTTGTGTGCCAACTTTTATTGAGTACCTTTAATTGTTTGATTTAATTTCTTGAATCTCTTTCTAAGTTGTCATATTATAAATCCTTTTGGTGGTACTGTTTTCTTTCAATTAAATTTGTTTCTTGCTTTTGTTTCTTGACCTCTCTTTTATGGGTGCTGGAAATTAATTCTCTCTTGGTGCTTATGTGCATGGAAATTGACTTGATTTAAGGGTAAGCCCTTGTGAATAGGTGCTGGAAATTGGAGAATTAAAACCAACTTTCTAAGGAGGAGTCAAAGCTAAGGCGAAACAAGCTTCTTGAAACAAACACTACAAACACCTAGAAGATCAACAAACAAGACAACAAAGAAAGTGCACTAACCAAAAAGAGGAACAACAAAGGGGGTTTTCTTATCTCCTTTACAACTTGGTTTATTGTTAATTACCTCTTTTAAATTACGTTTTAGACGGTGAGTGTGTCTTCAAGGGCTCAAAGTGTCCAAGAAGCCTCACCTAGGGCCGAATAGCATAGTAAATTTTGCTTAGTAATTTGTGGTTGTTTAAACTTGTCTTTCTTTGTTTCGGTAGAAACGTTTTGCATGTTTAGCTTTGTTTAATTTTGTGCTATACCAACTAGTTTGCTGCATATCTAGCTTACATAGTTTTCTTGCTTTTTGATTTCTCAACTTCTTGTGTTCTAAGTGTTCTACTAAGAGAAAATTTTGTGTGAAGTCATTGGAGGAAAAGTTTTTGGCAAGGAAAAGGCTTGGTACTTAAGTAGTCCATTGTGACTCACCTCCCTTACCTGGAAAACTCCCTTCTCTAACTTTCCTAAACTTTCTCCAAGTAAAACACCTATATACACAAAGTTTTAGCCATGTCTTCTTCTTCTCACTCTCCAAAGTCTATAGAAAGTGAAGTAAAATCTTTGAAAACTCTTTTAAAAGAAGTATCCCAAGCGGTACAATTAATATCTTTTAGACAATTGGAGAATGAGAACAAAATCAATGAGTTGGCTAAAGCTCAAGAAGAGAAGTCACAAAAATCACAAAAATAAAAAAAAAACTCATGCATCCCAATCGCAAAGTATTGAATCTCTAGGGGAGGGAAGCCGTAGAATCAATGATTATTACCAACCACCCCCTAGAAGAACTAGGCAAAGGGAACAAGAGGTGCCAAGGGAAACAAGAGTAGACCTACCTCATTTTCATGGAAAGGAAAATGTAGAAATATATCTAGATTGGGAGATGAAGGTAGAGCAACTCTTTGCTTGCCATAGGGTAAGTGAGGAACGTAAGGTACCCTTAGCCACCCTTAGTTTCCAAGGAAATGCTATGTATTGGTGGACCTCTTTAGAGAGAGACCGACGTCTTCATAGGGAACCTCCCATAGAATATTGGAATGACCTTAGGGGAGCCCTAAGACGTCGACATATACCTTCTTACTACCATAGGGAGTTGATGGACAAGCTCCAAAGACTCCAACAAAAGAATATGAGCGTAGAAGAGTATAGACAAAAGATGGAGCTCTACATGATGAGAGCCTCCATTAGAGAAGAGGAGGAAACCACCATATCTAGGTTCCTTAGTGGCCTATCACTTTAGATAAGAGATAGAGTAGAACTATTACCCTATCAAGACTTGAATGATTTGGTTCAACTTTGCATTAAAGTTGAACAACAAAATTTGCGCAAAACTTCAAGTCAAATGGTAGGTTCTTACTCCAACTCTTATCCCAAGAAAGACTTTAAAAGGGAGGGTAGTACACCTAGAGACGAATCCAAAGAGACTACCAAACCCTTAGTGAAAGATGCCTCCACCCCATACATCCGTACTAGGGACACCAAATGTTTTAAATGTTTTGGAAGAGGGCATGTGCAAGCACAATGTCCAAACCAAAGAGTTTTGTTTTTAAAAGGAGAAAATGAATACACAAGTGGTGAAGATGAACCTAGTACCCAAGAAAAAGGGGAAGGAGAAAGGATAAATCCTTTGGAGGGGGACTTATTGATGATTCAAAGAATCCTCCACAATCAACCTAGTGCATCCATTGAAACACAACGAGAGAACATTTTTCATACTAGATGCAATGTTTTAGAAAATATATGCTCTCTTATTGTGGATGGTGGGTCATGTTGCAATTGTTGTAGCACTAGATTGATTGAAAAATTAAAACTACAAGTAGTTCCTCATCCAAAACCTTACAATTTACAATGGATCAATGAGGATGGAGAACTACGTGTAGACAAACAAGTGGAGATCGAGTTTTCTATAGGCAACTACAAAGACAATGTTTTATGTGATGTAGTACCTATGGAAGCTTGCCACATCTTATTAGGTAGACCATGGCAATTTGATAAGAAAACCACGCATAATGGTCTAACTAACGAGATTTCTTTCATCCACAAGCATAAAAGGTTTGTACTTAGCCCTTTACCACATTCTCAAGTGGTAAAAGACCAAATGCAAATGAAACACAAAAGGGATGAAGAAAAAATAGAAAAAGAACAAAATTTTGGGAAACAAAAGGCGTGGGAGAATAGTGTTCCTTCCCACAAGGTCATCCAACAAGACAAGCACCTTGAAAATACCATTACAAACATGCTTCTTGTTGAACAACCTAGCCTTCCTTTTTGTAAAGGAACACCTGCAAGCATGAGCACAAAAGAAAAGTCTTTAAAAGAAGCTTGCATAGATCAAGAAGGAGAACTCATGGGGCCAAAGAGAGTTGACCAAAATCTAGAGCTTTTAAGAGGAAAACTTTTGTCACCCATGAGCAACAAAGTTCAAAGACATTACTTTAGGTACCACCCTTGTTTTCAAACTACACCTAAAGCAACGTCCCACGAACTCTATCCTCCTTCACCTTTTGTAAAAGATCTTTGGGAAGACACACATTCCATTTTGGCGCTTCCTAGGACAACAAAGGGTTTTTCTTTCTTTAAGGATGTGGATAACCTCTTCCTAAGAAATGTGACAAGCCTCCATGATTTATTTTCCAACATAATAGATAGAGCTCCAAAATTTGAAAACATAGCTCTTTCTTCTATGTTTCACGAAATCATGAGAGACACTCACAAATCTTGGGATAAGAATCCTTTCCCTTATAAGCATGCATACAAAGGAGTAATCCACAAAATTACTCATATTTCTCCATTCGAAGTTGTATGTGTTCTATGTCCTCTTGCCTTTATAAAGTTGTTACTCTGTCTTAAAAAGATTATGCCTAAGGGAAAAGTAACTCCTTTTGAACATTTTAGAAAACATAAGAGGATTAGAGGGCACCTACAACCCTCAAAAGGGAGGTATAGTGAGAAGTTGGCCACAACAAGAGAAAAACAAAAATGGCAACTTCCCACATTTATTTGTTTTTCAAAAGATCACCCTCACTCCTTTGCTTTGTTTCAAGGGTCACATAGATTGACATTTGATCCGGGAGGACACACCTTGACGAAGCAAGAGGCTGCTATCCGAGATCAAGAATGCAAATCTGAGGATAGATCTTCTCAAGCCGGAGGAGATGATGGACACCATCCAGCCACAACCACCCCCTAAGCAAAGCCTTGGATTTGAGGACAAATCCTTTTCAAGAGGGAGGGGATGATGGAGGAAGGCCCAAGCTCACCACACTATGAAAGCCAAGCTTCCAAGACCAAGACCGTCTAGCCTTCCAAAAGGAGCGTCTAGCCTCACAAGGAGCGTCTAGCCTCACAAAGGGAACGTCTAGCCATGATGAGGAGCGTCTAGGCCAAGGCTACATGAGGAGCATCTATGAAGAGTCCTAGACCGTCTAGCTTCACACACACAAGGGCCAAAGCTACGGTTTGGGAGAGAAGAGGCTTTGTTGCATAAAAGGCCCATTAGGGGTACTTAGTAAAATAGGTAGTGTAGAAAGAACTTTGTGAAGGAAACCTTCTAGAACCTAGGGTTGTGTGGCCGGTCATTGCATGGCACATGGCTTAGAATTTAGATTTAATTTTGGTTTTCTTTTCCTTAGAAATGTAGCTTAACATTTAAGCCCAAATAGCCTATAAATAGGAAGGCTATCTCTTTGTATTTGACAAGTTTATTTGAGTATTGTTATGCTGCCCATTTTGTGCACTAGCTTTACTTCTCCTAGAAATCTAGGCTATAAACTTCACTCCCTTCACCTTTCTTCATAGAGCTGGCCGAACCTCTCTAATCCATACTCATCATGCACCTTCAAAGCCATCACAACTCCTAGGAGGGCTTTGTTTCACTCACCCATTGCTTCCGCATCCATTTTACTACTTTGATTCAAGAAGAACACATGAAATGCCATCACTTAGGAACCTCAGAAACCTTAGGAACCCATTTCAAAATACCTTTAGGAACAGAAAAATTCCTTATATTGCAGAATCTAATTGAGTGGTCTCTCTTAATGCAATAAAAAACATGTAACAACCGTGTTTCGATTTTTCAATCGGTTGTTTTTCTTACAGTTTTGAAAAAGACTTTGAAAACTCAGTTTTCTTGCTATGTGGATTAAAACCTAAACTTGTTTTTCCAAAAGCAAAATTTTGAGATGGCAAGAAGTCTCAAAGTTAGATTTACCCTTTGAAAGTTTATCCACAGTTTTCACAAGGTAGTGAACCTTCTTTTCAAGAGATTCACAATTTTCAAAAACAAGTGAGTCACACTTGCAAGAAGAGTTCTTGTAAAGCATTTCTAGATTTTCAAAATCAGTTTTTGAATTCTCCAACTCTTCTTCTAGTGCCTTGACTTTGTTTTCAAGCCAGTTATTCAACCCTTTTAACCAGTTGTTCAAGATTGCCAATCGGTTAGCTTCCTCGTGTGTTTCTTTAAAAGCTTAAAGAAGTTGACTATAATTTTCAGCATTTAAAGAAGTACGAGAACTTACACTACTTGCATCATCTTCTTCCTTGTCCATCAAACATAGATTGACTTCTTTTTTATTTTGTTTTCTTTTCTTTCTTGCTTGACTTCTTCTCCTTGCTCTCTTTATTTCATTGGTTCCCTCGTGAGTTACTTCAAGTGTATCCCACATCTCTTTAGCAAATCCACATTTTGAGACCCCGAAAAACTCATTAGAATTTAAGGCAGAGGTGATAATATATTTTGCAATGCAATCAAGCTTTGCTCTTTTACTTTCGCTCTCAGTCCATTGGGACCAAGGTTTTTCAAAGAAAACATTATCTTTTTCAAACATAGGAATAAAAGAACCCTTTTCTATTGCATCCCAAATTCCTCTATCTAGTGATTCAACAAAAATTTTCATTCTAACCTTCCAAAACTGATAGTTCAAACCACAAAATAAAGGTGACCTGTTTATTGAGGCACCCTGCCCAAAAGGTAATTTTTTAGCCATAAGAAAAAGGTTTTTAGGATCAAACTTGAATATCTTTTAAGAACCAAGCTCTTGATGCCAATTGTTAGAATATATGACCTTAAATAAGAAGGGGCGTGAATTTTTTATAAAAGATTTTCGAAAACTTTGAAGGTATAATGAAAGATAATGAAGAATCACCGAGAAAGAAACTAAGGAAAGCAAAACACAAAGTTGTTTTAGTTGATTTCCAGAAAATAAACCGGTTGTTTTTGCAATTCAACCGGTTGTTTTTATCAACAGTTAATAAAAAACAACTTAAAACAGATATATGGGAGATCAGGGAAAGAGAGAATCACACAAACAAATTTATACTGGTTCACTCTTACACCAAGAGCTACATCCAGTCCTCAGAAACCATTGGGTAATCCACTATGCAATCAAAACCAGATTACAAACACCACACACCAAAGTAATGACCTTGAACTCCTCAAGAAACACACTACCTTTGGCAAACCACACTAAGAGTGTTGATCTTGAACACCTCAAAAACACACAACACTCCTTAGCAACACAAATACAGAAATACAGTAATCAAGGAAGAAGAGAATGGAATACACCTGGGTATTACAAAGCTTAAAGTTCAGAATACAACCCAATCTTATTCCACACACTTAATAATGATCCAAAGCTCTTTCAAATCTTGGAAAAACTATTTTTGATAAACTTTTTTTTACTTCCATATTAAGAGCATAAAACCACCTTTATATAGACCAACCAAGTGGTCAAAAACATTTAATAAAAGAGCCAAGGTAGTTAGGATCATTTAAAACATATTAAAACCACTTAACAAAATTTGGTTAAGGTTTTCAGAAAAAACAATCGATTGTTTTGTCGAAACAATCGATTGATTTGGTTTGACAGCAAAGTCAACCAAGTCAAACAACTTTCAATCTTTTTCAAAAACCTCTAAGAGCAAAACAACCTGTTGTTTTGAAATTTCAACCTGTTGAAATTTCAACAACTTTTTATAAAACCCATATTTTGAAAAGGTTAAAGATTCAAATGGACTTGGATCATCTTAAGGAGTGAATTAACAAGTTTCAAACAACTAGACACACACTCAACAACAACAAGGTCATCAAGCTTTCCACTTGGATTTGGAGACATCTAAACATCTTGTTCAACAAACAAACCTTATGGTAGCATCTAGAAAAACAATATTTCTTATTTTGTATGGGAAAGTGAACACAAGACATATTAATGGGCCAAACTAAAATAGCATAAACATATTCACTAAGAAAATTTTCCAACACCTACGAATTTTAATTTGTATATAAATTTTAACTTACCTAAGAATTATTATTAGTAGATAAAATTGAGTTATTTATGGATTTTTTTTTGTACATAAAAGTGAAGTAGTTTGGTGGAAAAAAATTGTAAGTAAAATTCATGCGTAATTTTGACGGATCAGGATAAGAAATTGTTTCCTACGGATATTACCTACGGATATTACGTACAACCTTTTACCTATAGATATTATCCATATATTTATATGTAGGTAATAATGCACGAATTTAAATATGTAGATAATTACATATTGATATTATTAGTATTATATTATTATTAATATTATAAATATAATTATTAGTATTATTAATTTATTACAATATTATTATAAATATAATATTAATAAATATTATTATAAATATAATATTAATAAATATTATTATAAATATAATAATAATAATAATTAATATTATTATTATTAGGATTTTTTTCTGTAGGTAACGTTATCTAAGCCGAATTTACTTACGTATAGTTTTTATAGGGAAAATGTAGATAACACTATTTTACCTACCAATTTCGGCAGTAGGTCGTTTGTAAAAAAATAATTAGTGATTGCTTATCATTAACTAAATCAAAGGCATAAAATAAACTTGGCAAAGATGATGGAGTTATTATTGTTGTACTCCAACCATGTAATCTTAAGTGTTGATACTTTCGTCTCCTCGTAACTTTAATCATATGCAACAACATTGTTTTTTCCAAGATAATACTTCCACTAAAATTAATAATCTTTTCAAGCTCCATCCATCTTCTCCAAAAGGAATTTTGCATATTTCATTCCTCAGTCTACCACAATCCAAATTCGATTATGTACTCTCATTGTTTGTGGAAAAGGAACCACACATAAACAACACAACTCTATTTATACTTAGTCATGTCCAATGATTGTAACATTATCTCAGGTCTTTGATACTCCACTTCAGTCTTTTATAAGCCAAACAAACAAGGACATATGGAGTCATTTTTTCTTCATGTTCAACCATACAAAAACTTATTCAAATATTATATTAGTTATGCTTGATGTACATTAAATCATTTTTATAACTTTTATACTAGATTATATTCTCTAACTTCTTGTTTACAAATACAAACGACTTATCCTAAACCTCATAACTCCCCATTTACTTTCATCATGAAATTCTCAAACCACTTAGTTGTTAACACTTCATTAATTTGAGTTTTTAACCATTACATTTGACACTTGAATTGTCTTCTTGCTCATGCTAGTTCAACCAAATTTTCCTTTCTTGGATGACACATAAACTTGAAATCTTACTCCCTTAATAACTTCACCAATATCTTTGTCTTGTGTCTAGTCTCTTCTGATCAAACAAGTACTTAAGATTCTTACAATATTGAATGTAACTAATCAACCTCTTGTAACAATAAATTAAATCCACATAACTTTTCGTTTCCATGATAGTCTTGTAACGACATTGTTATTCACTCTTATCGATCATTTGGATTTATAGGTTGTTTTATACACACCTTCACTATTTTCTTGTTTTGGATACCCAAATCTCATGTCTACTTAGAAAACATTGATGTTTCATGCAACTTTTTTTTTAATCAACAATGTTTCATGCAACTTGATCCATCATCACTCAACAATCTCGTTTTTCTTTCGAAAATCCACACATAATCTAGATTCTTTCGATAAGAGTGTTTTCAAGGGATGGTTCTGAATGCGTGAAATGCTGTGCCTCCAAAATTGTTAAAAGCAGTATCCGGTGCCTCCCAAACTCAATGTTAAAAAACGCCGAAAATGAAAATAAAGTGAGGAATTAATAAAATATGTTCCCATTTTTTAAAAACTACCAATACTTACTAGGGGTTTAAAAAACCTCTTCTGTACACTTATCTTATTAGAGATTTTTTAAACCTCAGTTAACAAACCTCTCTTAAAAATAAGATTTTCTGTATTGTAATTATTTTATCTATTTTATGTTCCATTTCTTTTTGTCAATTTTTAAAATTTTAAAAAAATTCTATAACCAAAATTTTAGTCATATGATAAAATAAACAAATACATGTACACTCTACACATATAATCAGATAGTCTGTTAGCTACATATTACAATTTATTAGACAATCGTATAATTATCAATCTGTCATCTTATTATATTATCACTTAATTTTGACTATAAACTCCATAACAGAATAAAAAAAATGTCATTACATATTTTTAACTTTAATTTAAATTATGAGATTTGAATAACTGTTTTTACGTTGGTGAATGTTAAAAAATAAAAATAACCAAAAAATATATAGTTAAGTAATTGTTAAATAACATTAGAAACAAATATAAAATAAAGTGCGGGATGGGTAAGATAACCTTTATATCTTTAAAATCTTTTTTTTTTTCACTCCCGTAATTTTTTCATAGTCTCATATCTAAAAAAAATTAAAATTATTTATTCAAAATTCCACTATCTGTAATATGTGAGGGCCACACACAGCAAAAAGATAGTCCATGCATGGTGCGTATTCAAAGTTTAACACTTTTAACATTTCACAATGAGAATTTTCGTCTTCGTTTCTACTGCTTATTTGAAGTCAAATAATTAGTTTTAAATAAACTAAAATTAATTGAGAAATAAAAATAAAATATGATATATTGAATCGTCATCTACCTAGAAGCAATCAATTTCATAGGTTGGTTGAATGTATTTAGAAGACACCGAGAGAACCCAACACTCATTTCAATTACTTGGCCACTGTACAATGAGTTTTCAAAAGAGTATACATTTCTTGATTGATTCTATCACAACATAAATGTATTACTAAAGAAGAAACATATATAAGGGGAAAAAAAAAAAGAGAGATAGTTAGAATAAAATGGAGTGATATATATTATTGTAGAATCTGGAAATATATTGTATTGCAAAGAATAGAAGTACAAAGATGGTAAAAAAAATAATCAAGGCATCTCTAAGCCATAGAATACACCTGCATGTTCTGGTAAGTCAGGTTGTGTATGAAAATAGAGAGTTTTAATTTTATTAAAAACATGGAGAGTGACTAAGCTATCGGAGCCTGCATGATGACTTTTTCTGGCATTATTATCCAAACCTAGGAACTCAGAAACTCTGTCTAAACTACCATGAAGGTTGGGACAAAATCTGATGAGATGTTTGACGTCGTATACTCTGTATCCAAAGAAGAATTTAACAAGTTGAAGAAAGTCACCTAAGTTGGGAGGTAAAAATGGTTGCATATAAAAAAAGCGTTGGCTCAATATCTTCACCATGTACCCAAAATCATAGGCACTGTGAAAAGCAATCCACTGAATATTATTGTTGCAGAGGAGTCCTGAGAGCATCATCAACTCGGCAAATCGCACAATGCTCACTCCATACTTTCGATTCTTGTCAAAATCCATGCCTTGACTTCGGAGGAGGGTGATGGAGTCAGGAGCATGAGCATGGCGTGCCACATCAAACTCACAAAAGTTGAATTCCCAAATGAAGCGGTTTGAGGTTCCAAAGGTTGGAAGGTTGCCCTGACTGTCTGAAAAGGTGAGACCCACTTGGATGAGATGCATACCGTCTACATTAGCTTTCATCACTGCGTAGTTATTTTGTGGTTGTCGGAATCCTGGATGCGATTGAAAGATGACGCCGGGGAACTCTGTATCCATAGAGATGAAAGGATACAAGGCAATGATGGAACGAATCAACTCGAACTCCAATTCAAGGTTGTAAGACCATACTGATCTCGTTATTACAGAACCGCAAGGGAATGCCATGTTGCTTTCTCTTTCTGTCTCTCTTTCTCTTCTTATATCTCTTTCTCTTTTGATCTCTTTTTCTCTTCCCTTCAAGAACAACAAAACAACCACACCAACCATCCTGACTATACTATTTTTATAGCCCAAATCACACACAACTTACAAAAGATATAATTGGTTTCTGCAATCTTATCTTATAATCACATTTATTATTTCTTTATGGTATGATTCAATATATTAATTAAATATATCAAGATAAGATTAAGATTGCATTTTCCCTTTTCCAGTTTCTCAGATTTAAAAAAATATTAGATTACATTCCTCAAATCTAATCTTACTTCATCCACTCTACTCTTTATTTCATATTTATTTACAAACTTTTATTTTTTTAATACATATTTTAGGTGTTGAAAATTTCAGAATCAACCCACAATTAGATTTAATTATCTTATTTATTTTTAAACTAGATATAAATAAAATATAAATATTTTTTTTAAGGATATGATTATAAATTAATCATAACTAGCTTATCTATTTTATGAGATTGATATATTTAAATTGCAGAATACTCATTTTATCTATTTTATGTTATTTTTTTAAATTTTTTTGAAAATATTAAAATATAATACCAAAATTTTAGATATATGATAAAATGAAGAAGTTATATGATAAAATAAAAGAAAAATGTTGTAATGTTTTTCTGTTATATTTGTTGTGCATCCTACCTCTGTTTAGGTATATCAATTTAATTGACAGGAATTAATTTATTATGAATTAATTTGTTATTAAGCTAAAACATTGCATGGATTCGTTATTAAAAAAAACCCCAGACTTTTTATTCTATGAATAATTAAACTTTCGACACTTTATTTATTTATTTATTTTTATTATGAAAGATGTTTAATATGTTTAACTATATCTAAATAAATTATTGTTTGTCGACAAAAAATAAAATTCCCTTTAAAAGATATAATTGATTGATAATATATAATATCTCACATATTTTCCCATTTTTAATAAGGTATATTATTTATAAATTGTCAATAAAATAAAATTTTAATTATTAAAGTATTTGTGACATATAAAACTAATTTAAATACTTTTAATACCTTTATTCATTTTATCAACAAAAATAATTTAATATAAAAAAAACTAAAAATATTTGTATTATATAAATACAGATTTTTAAAGATGTGTAAATATAGTTTATATTTTACAAAATAATTAATTTTAAATAAACTAAAAGTTAAGTTGTATAAAAATACGAAATTGATGTATTAAAATTAAGATTTGAAAGTGCAAATACTTAAGTCTGACCGAATTAAATTCTAGATAATTATTTTATCTATTTTATGTTACTTATTAATAGAGTTTGATAGACAATAAAAAGTCCTTTTTTGCTGAATAAGGGTTAACAGGTTTCATTTAATTTCATTGTTATTTGTCAATAAAAAAAACTATTTATATTATATTATTTTTCTCAATTTTTAAAATTTTAAAATCTAAAACTAAAGTTTATATTTAAAATATTATACATTATCGATCTTTAACCAATTAAAGAATTTTTTATAACTCAATAATATTGATGTGGTTAATAAAATAAAGAAATCCATGTAAACCTACACATATAAATCAGATAGTTTGTTATCCACATATTACAGTTCATACTAGAGAATCATATAATTATCAACCTGTCATCTTATTATCAACATAATTTTGACTATATATTTTTAATTCCACAATATTTCATATTAATTATATACTATATTATAAAAATTATAGAATTAGTAAAAAAGAAAAAAGAATACATATATATCAGATCAATTAACAACATTTTTGTGTTTTAACAGAGATCATATCAAAATGATTAACAGAATGTATATTTGTGACAATTGTATTAAAATATTCTCTAATTGACAGGAAACTAACGTAAGTAACTATTTTTATTTATTTATTTGTTATCAAGGCTTTTAATCTGAATAAACTTTTCTCCTGATTTTGCTTAAAGATATTATTGATCAATAATATATAATCACTAAAATATTTTACAATTTTAATTCAAATATATTATTTATAAATTGCCAATAAAATAAAATTGTAAGAATAAAAGTAACTTTAACATCTAAAGTAAATTTAAATACTAGTACGGTAATACTTTTATCATCGCCAAAATAATTAAATTTAATATAAATTAAATAAAATGGAATGCCCGGTGTCCTGTTTTGAATATATTTTATTTTTCTTAAAGTGATCTATTTTTAGAACAAACCAACCACAATAAGAATTGAAATCTATCAATATAAGTTATAATAACAAGTACTTAAAATAAGAGGATAAAATTAGTTTTTATTTTGAAAAGATAAGTGAGGAAGAAAAAAATACCGATGAATTGCGGAAATTAATTCGAATAAGATAAATTAGTTATGATTTTTAATTATCCATAATTCAAATATAATTAGTTCTAAACATAAAGATAATATATTTAAATTTCTAAAGTAACATTATCCGTAATTCTAATATATCCTAATATTAGATATAATATTAAGATTATCTACCTTCAAACAAATACTTCTAAAATCTCTTAGATAACTGATATTATAAATGATGAAAACGATAAAAACATGATTTTTTATTTTAAAATATCTTAATTTCTACTTTAACTTTTTATTTTCACTAACCCTTCGTCGTTACATCCAAAAGTCTTCAATTATCTTAAAACATTGGATTTTTGGAAGGTAGTACTAAAAAAATGACGAGGTTCCTAAACGTTTTGAAAATCTAACTCAAATAAAGTATAATAAAGAAGACAAAAATATGTCTTTATATATATATATAAATATTTTTACAATAACTATAAACTTCAAATCTATACTTTGTAAGTAAAAGAATCAAAGACTTTTAAGTGCAAGGAGACAAAAATAATTAAAAGTTATATGGATAAACTTTTGAGTATAACAAATAAAGTTAAACTTCTCAAGAACCCTTTTTCTGATGAAATAATATTGTTAAAAAATTATGATTACTATATTAGAAAAGTAAGAGTAAAAAATCTCCACTTTTGAGTGAAAGATATGTTAACTATCAATTTGTAAATGCCTTATAGGCTAGAGAACAAAAAAATGATATGATGAGATGAGACTATACAATGTGTTTTTCATGTAAAAGCACAAATTTTTAAAGGTGGAAATAACAAAGAACAATAAATGGAAGAAAAAGATGAAAGAAGGTTCCAAAAATCAATAATGTGAGAACTTTCTCTCTTATCCAAATCGCAAAAAGATAATTTAATGTTGGTGGAGGCTAGATGTCAAGTGTAAAAACTACAGTGATTTGGGATGTGTAAAATGAATCTGCAAGTCTAAATCAAAAGGGGTAAAAGTTATTGTGGAGGAGCAAGAAGATAAGCAACTCTTTGTTTCAACATGTTTTGCTACAACCAACACTTTTAATAACTAATGGTTAATAGACAGTGGTTGCAGAAACTATTTGACCAACGATGAAAAGCTATTTAGAGAGCATGACAAAATCATTATTTTTAAAAGTGAAAATTGGAAATGATTATTACATCATAGTTAAAGGAAAATGGATCATTGTTATTGAAAGCTTAACAAATTTGAATTATATATTTGATGTTTTATGTGTATCTAACAATCATCAAAAATTCCTTAGTGTTGCACATATTGTTGAAAATGGGCTTCAAAGTCTTATTTGAATTGAACTGGTGTTTGACTAAAGATGTAAGGATTGAGAAAAATAGTCTTAGAGTAGAAGTGGTAAAATTAAAATGACACCTCAATATTTTATTATTAAATTTAAAAGAGCATATAAATAGAAATTTTGTTATTCAGGTTTCATTTTAAAAAGAACCACCATCTCTCTAGAAAGTTCTTTTCCTTTCCTCTCCCTTCTCTCTAAGATTCTGACTTCCTCGTTCATCAATTCGACGATCAGAGTCCACCATCAGACTCCTGGCAGTGAGTACTACAAGACTGCCCGATCAGAATCTCTGATAGAGTAAGTTCATTTTTGCTCTTCTCTTTGAGTCAAATTTGGAACTTGTTAGGTTGTTTTTGTCATTGCTTGCATGTGACCCTTTTAGCTTTAGGGTTAATCTCTGTTAGCTTAGGGTCCTAGTGATATAGTTAGATTTTTTATTAGGACTCTGTGTTACAGGTTAAGTTACCTTTGGGTTCTTGATGGTTTTGGAGCTCTTAGCGAATATCTACTAATTTTCAGGTAAGGGAAGCTAGCCTTAATCTCCAATAGAACACTAGGCTAGAAGATTTGAAGGTGAAATTTGATATATGGTTGCTGTTATACAATTATAATGTTGTTGAGTCTGGGTTGTTTGATGTTGATTAGAGTAATTTTAGCTATAGCAGGGTCTTTGTTAATTTGAGTGCTCTCTGATGTGTTTTCGATCAACATAAAATATTTTCGTTCAATCCAAAATTTCTGGGTGCTCTCTGGTGTGATTTCGATTAACCTAAAATATTTTCGTTCAAACCAAAATTCCTGGGTGCTCTCTGGTGTGATTTCGATCAACCTAAAATATTTTCGTTCAATCCAAAAATTTGTATACATATTTGAATATTGCTATTTTATTATTTTAGCATAGTTTATTTTAGATTACTATTGTTAAATAACTTTTTGGATATATTTGGATTGTTAGAAAGTTTAAATTATATATTATGATTGAATGGTGTATTGATGTGTTAAATGAAGTGTGCAATGATTTGAAAGTGTGATCAAGACATAGTATTTTCAGGAAAGGAAATCCCGTGTTGAGATTGTTGTTAGGGTGTATTGATCTGTCAGGCCCGTAATAAGACATCCTGACTCTACTGATATAATGGAATCACATAGATGAAGTTATTCAGTTGGTGAGAGTCGATGGAGGTTCATATGACTTTGTCTGGGGTTTGAAATATAATCTGGTCTTTCAGGTCATATGAATTTACCCTGTCATACGAGATAATGAGATATTGAGATGTTTATGCGCATGGTTGTGTGGATTCACAACGAGTAGTATGACAGGTGCAGGTCTCAGGATTCTAATTTCAATACACGAGTCTTCCGGAAGTAGAGTCAAGTGTCTGTGATATGAGTCAGTGGAAGTCTGACATGTGAAAAATGAATATTGAATGTTAATAGACACTTGATGATTTGAGAATTTGTGTGACACTTGATGATTTGAGAATTTGTGTGACACTTGATGATTTAAGAATTTGTGTTGATTTGAGAAATTGTATGAAACTTAATAATTTATGTGTATTAATTTCAAATTGAAATTTTATATAGAATTTTGTTTTATATAGCTAGCTTACCCTGTTATTTGTTTGTGTTGTTTCTTATCTGTGATGATCGTGTATTTACACGGGAGCAGATGATGTTACAGGTGTTTGAGCTCCTCCTTACTGAGAAGCTGGATGATGAAATTATTTTAGATGAAATTTGAATATTTGTTTTAATTTTATGTGGATATTGAAGTTTTATAAAGAGAGTTATGTTTGTAATATTTTAAGAAAGAGTGGTGGACATATTTGTATTATGTTTATATTTTATTTTTAATATTTTATACAGATTTTAGTTTTTAGATGTGTGAAAATCTAGGGATGTTACAAAAGACACTAAACGTAAAGATGTGTTTAGAGTTAAAATGAGATCTAAACAATATGCTTTAAATCTAATTGATCTATGACATAAAAGACTTAAACATTTTCGTCTTATGCAACTGTTATATATTTCGAAACATGCCTTGGTCAAAGGTGTCTTGGTGATTGAAGACAAGTTGGTAGGTTGTGTGGCTTGCCAATTTTGTAAGCCAATAAGAAAAACATTTCCTCAAACCATCGAAAACCATTTCCTCATACAAATGTTGGGGGACCTCAAAGAGTATTGTTTGTAACTGGTAATAAGTGTTATGTTACTTTTACTGATGATTATATCAGATATTGTTGGATTTATATTTTTATATCCATGACTAAGGTTTCCAGTATCTTCTAGAAATATAAAACATTTGTAGAGAATCAAAGTGATTGCATTTTAAAAGTAATAAGGTTTAACAATGCAAAAAGAATATGCAATTGATTTTTTTTATAAATATTATGAAGAATCTAGCATTGAACATCAACTTACACTGTCATATCCCCCACAACAAAATGGTGTAAGTAGAGGGAAAATAGAAGCATAGCGGGATAACAAGGTGTATGTTACATGAGAAGGATTTGTCAAACAAGTTGTGAGTGGAGGCTGCAAGCACAATTGTATTTTTTCTGAACAGGTTATCAACTATAGTTTTAAACAAAACAATCGATTTGAAGACTGGTTTGGGTACACACCAGATTTACAAAATTTGAGATTTTTCTGGATGTGTTTGTTTTTCTTATGTTCCATATGTTAAAAGAGACAAACTTGACAAAAAAGTTGAAACCAAATTTTTCATTGGATATATAGCATCTCTAAAGCTTACAAAATTTTCTAACCATAAAATGAAAAAAAATATTGTGAGTATAGATGTAAAGTTCATGGAAGATCAACAATGGAATTGGGATGAGCAATAAGAAAGCAATTTCCGAAAACTCCACACTTCTTTGATGTTGAAGTTGATGAAATTCTTGTTAGAGGGACAAGATCTCTATGTGATATTTATCAAAGGCGTAATGTGGATGTTTTAGAACCTATTGAATTTGAAGAAGCTGAAAAAGATGAGAAGTGGATTAATGATATCAAGAAAGAATTAAAGATGATTGTAAAAAATTGACACTTGAGAGCTAGTGAATTGACCTCAAAATAAACAATCCGTAGAGTGAAATGGGTTTATAGAACTAAACTAAATGCAAATGGTTCTATACAATAAATACATGGTCAGATTGGTGGTGAAAGGATATGCTCAAGTGTTTGGAGTAGATTTTTCAGAAATATCTAGATATCTAAGTCCAAGTTTGTGTTCTTGATATCTAGATATCTAAGAAAGCTAAACTTATTACTCCAATTTAGTTTTCTTTATGTAACGATCGAGGCCAGATGAACTACGTCACCCAGTATCGGAGGTTTTCTGACTGTATAGAGTTAATGCAACAAGGTAAAATAGGGAGATACACGATAAATCAGGTAATGCCCTTTTAGGAAAGATACACATTAAATACAACCCATAAACGAGATAACCCATTATAAACACTATAAATAAGCACGATTGTACAAGAATAAAGTACGTTTCATCGGTATATTACTCACTCTCATGCAAAACATTTACTTGATTGTCGGAGAATCTTTTGCAGGTCCACTCCTGACCGACAGCTAAGGAGCGAGTAAGAGAAGGGAAGAGAAAGAGGAATGACCGAGGGATGAACATCAATTGTTCAACCAATAGTAGTTACTATCTAGGCCTTATACAAGTACAATTGGCACTCACCGTGGGACCGAGATAGAATTGAAAGACAACAAATGGTACCAACAAGGTTGATGGTAAACAAGAGAATGACTAACGCCGAGCAGATGGCTATGTTCCAAACCTTGCATAGAAAGATCGCGGAGAGGCACCAAAAGAACAAAAGGGAGATACGAATCATGCGTGAAAAGAATGAGGAGGAGATATGAATCCTTTGAGAAAAAAATGAGCAAATGAGGCAACAACTAACCAAGATCATACTTGAAACAAGGCATAAAGGGTCCGAACCAAAGGCCAGAAGGCCACCTTCACTGGAGAAATCCGATGACACACAAAATCAGGAGAAGACATCCACTTTGAAGACCAATCCATACTTAGAACTTACTGAGAATGACTCATGCATCATCGAGACTCAACCATTTGATACATATTGTTATCTTGGAATAGGAACCCAATGGGCATCCCTTCACTGATCACATTGTGAGACACAATATCCACCAACTTGGAAAGGGTTAAAAATTGACTGGTATGACGGAACTACGGATCTGGACGAACATGTGGATGTGTATACCACCCAGATGCGCCTATATGCATCTGACAATTTGGTGCTCTGCCAAGTGTTTCCCACTTCACTGAAAGGAGAGGCGCTTAGTTCGTTTACAAGTCTCACTCCCAATTTAGTGGATTGCTTTTAAAAAACTATTGTCCAAATTCGAAACCCAATTTGCTACCAGCCAATCACACCACTTAACATCCATTGCACTTATCAACATACAAAAATAGAAAAATAAGTCACTTCAAGCTTTCATGGAGAGATTTAGCAAAGTATCTTTGAATATCCAAAATCTAAGCCTTAAACTAGACATGGATCATATGGTAACAACATTAATGTCAATACTATTCACCGATAGTTTGTATAAGAAACCGGCAACACACTTGGACGAATTATGGCAAAAGGAAACAAAATTTATGCAGTTGGAAGAGTTACTTGATTACTGAAATCAAGTCCGAGCAGAGAATGGCGGTGAAAAGGGGAAAGAATAAGAAAAAAGTGGTCATAATATGTTCGAAAAAAATGATAAATACAGAGAGAATCGAAGACCTCGATTCCATAGTTACACCTCGTTAAATGCTGACAGGGGAAAGATTAGGGACAAGGCTTTGAATGCTGATCTAACTCCTATACTCAGAAAGTTACAAACTCCTAAAGATGCCAATACATATAGGAATTGTCGATACCATCACAACTTCAGACGATCGAAGAGATGCAGGCATTAAAAGATAATATTAAAGAGCTCATTCAAGTCGGGGACTTGCACTAGTTTATACAAACCGACAACACAAGTTCAAATAAATCTCCTCAGTAGAGAGAAAAATATTATGAATGAAAGGTGTATTATCCTTGTCAACATCACAATGATGACCGATGATCAGGGAAACAACCATGAACGAGTGAACCTTTAAGAAGAGATGAGTCTTTACGTCATAGTGGTAGACAAGTGATTAACACAATTGGTGGTGGTTTTGCATGCGGAGGATGCTCAGGATCTGTTTCGAAGAAGCATCTTCGATCTATTCAGTCAGTGAATTCAACTTCGATCATTCCCTAATCGAGGATCCCTCTGATACTCTTCACAAGTGATGACGTTTAAACAATCGACCCGACACAAGATGATCCTATGGTCTTCACAGTGGAATTCGATAATTTAGGAATCATGAAACACTTGTGGATCAAGAAAGTCCAGTGAATATCCTTTATTGGAAGACTTTTAAAAAAGTGAGGATTCTGGAGACCAAAATCCAAGCATATGATGATCAAATTGTTGGCTTTTCTAGGAATGACTGGACACTCAGGGGTATATTGATCTATATACCATGTCTGGTGAAGAGAAACATCTAAGTGGAACTATCAAAATAAGATATTCGAAAGTCAAAGGTAACACTTCCTATATTATCTTGCTTGGCAGACCCTCCCTCAACATCATTTAGGCAATCGTGTCAACTCCAATTCTGGCTATGAAGTTTTCATCCACATCCGGTGATATAGTCACAATGCACGTAGACCAAAAGGTGGCTCGAGAATGCTTTATAGTCAGCCTAAGGGTAGAACCTACCAATAGGGCACAATATTGAGAACTGCACAGGGATCGTTCCCCAAGAACCTCAAGGGAAACAATATCGATGGTCTCTTAAAGAAAAATCACGAGTTAAGCAGAAAATGACCTCGAAAGTCAGGGCCCCCAAGAAAAAACACATGGTCGCCCTTCTTCACCTAGACCCCAAAATGAATGATGCTCGTATAGAACCAGTTCGGTACCGCTACAGGATGATAAGTGATATGTGCCATAATTTAGAAATATTTCATACAAAAAGATATGTAGTTATGGGCTTTAATTGATAAAACAGTATAATTCAATCCCTAATTAAGGTATTTGAACCTTTATACATATTTTTGGATTATAAGATGAATGTGAATCAGAGACAAATGTCTGATTCTAACCCATTGATAATAGCAGTCCTCAATAATATTGAAGATTTAGAAGAATGGGAAGAAAAGAAGTCAAAGATTGCATACAAGACTTAGAGAAAGCAATATCTCAATTGAGCGACATGTCACTTAGCCCAAGCCTAATTAGGTTAAATAAAAGGTGTGAGGCCTAACCCTAGACACCATTGGGAGGATATTGAGAGATAGAAAACCACAAATAAGGCAACCATTGTAACACCCCATAATTTACGTATAACTATTACAATAAAAGTTCTACCAGTTTCTATACAAACTTGGAGTTTTTCAAAAACATTCCTAATACATGATTAGGATTTATAGAAATACAATTTACATATCCACAACTCAAAATAAGACTCTGAACCCTCTAAGGCTCTCCTGCACCTGTATGGTCATCTGCTCGTGTACATAGTACAATCATTGCAGTTCAAACACAACAAGAAAAGCAAGGGTAAGCTAGTGAAAATAGAATTTTATAATATACACAATTAAATCAAAAGAGAAAACCAAATTACATGATCAATTTCTCAAATTATTCAACTTTCTTCAAATCTCAACAATAAACAATCACATAGATCTCACATGGATCTACACATCCAGAATATTCAACAAACAACGTCTTCCGGAAGACCAGTATTAAGTAAGTCCTACCAGAGACTAACACCTGATCCAAAGATTACCAGCGAATCCAACAGAAAGGATCAGGGTAAGTTCAATACAACCCAAGCCGTGCATCTCATATGTCACGGTGTGCATGAACTCCCCCATCAGCTTCTCACCACCTGATATCTTAGTCTATGTGACTTAGATCATCAGTGAAGCTCGGAGATCTCTGTTACCACATAGGCATCAATACTTAATACACAGCAAACATCAGTCCATACATTATCCCAAATGCATGAATTCAATTCCATGCCATCCCGTCATACAATATCATTCCAAACACGATCCACAACATTCAAAAACGTAATTAAAATTAAAAAAACAACACTTAAATATTAAACCATTAAAATATAATATTTTTACAAATTTAAATAATATATAAACAAACAACCTAATATATATAACACACAACATCCCTGCAAGAAAAATTGAATATTGGGACCACGTCCCTTCCGCAGTCAGATCTTCTATCCTAGGGTGCTATAAAAAATTAAATTTAGCTTCCCTTACCTCAATTGCTTGCTTTCCAAGCAACTTTTAGAATTTTATTCCCCGCCGTTTGGATAAGCTTCAAGATTTACGGGCTCTGTTTGAAAATCTGATCGGGTAGAAATGTTCCTTAACTCCTCTGCTACAGCGTGGTATGATCAGATTCTAAAATAGATGAAGATTGGGAGAGAAATTAAGAGAGAGAGAGAAGAGAATTGGAGAGAGAGAGATAGAAGAGAAAATGGCATGGGGGGAGGGGGTCTGTAGCTTTTTCTAAAAAAAGCGTCGTTACATTATCTCCAACTACAAAAATTTTCGTCCTCGAAAATGAACTTACCAAGAAAGAGATTAGGGTATGATGCTCGTATCACTTCTTCAATTTCCCAAGTGGAATCTCCAGAGGTGAGATCCCACAATACTTTCACCATGGGAATACTCCTTCCACGAAGTTGTTTCACTTGTGAATCTAAAATTCTGATTGGCTTCACTTCAAACGACAAATTTTCTTTGACCTGGATGGAATCAGACTCTAGAATGTGGCTAGGATCAGGTACATACTTTCTTAGCTGGGATACATGGAAAATATCGTGAATGTTAGCTAAAGAAGGAGGCAAAGCAATTTCATAAGCCACAGGGCCTATTCTCCTGAGAATTTGATAAGGTCCTATGAACTTAGGAGTCAATTTCTTGGATTTTAGTGCTCTTCCTACACCAGTGAATGGTGTAACTCCTAAAAAGACATGTTCACCCGCAGAGAATTCTAAAGGTCTTCTTCTTTGATCTGCATAAGATTTTTGCCTGCTGAGAGATGTTTTCAATCTTTCCTGAATCATTTTGATTTTCTCATTGGTTTGTTGTATTAATTCTGGTCCAATTAACACACTTTCACCATCCTGAAACCAACACAGAGGTGTCCTACACTTTCTTCCATATAATGCCTCGAAAGGAGCCATTCCTATGCTAGCTTGGTAACTTTTATTGTAAGTGAACTCTACCAAAGGTAGAATTTCATCCCAACTGCCCAAATGATCTAACACACAAGTCCTAAGAAAATCCTCTAAGGAATGGATAGTTCTCTCTGATTGTCCATCAGTTTGAGGATGATACGCTGAACTAAGTCTGAGTTTAGTCCCCAAAGCTTCTTGAAGTGTTTGCCAGAATCTAGAGGTGAATCTGGGATCTCTATCTGAAACTATGCTGGAGGGTACACCATGCAATCTGACTATTTCATCTATGTAAATTTGGGCCAACTTCCGTATAGAGATTCTCAAGTCTATAGGTAGGAAGTGTGCCGTCTTTGTTAGCCTGTCCACTATGACCCAAACAGAGTCATGCTTCCGCAAAGTACGTGGTAAGTGGGTAACAAAATCCATTGAGATATTGTCCCACTTCCACACTGGAATGTTTAACTGAGTTAACATGCCTCCAGGTCATTGATGTTCAATCTTTGATTTCTGACAAGTCAAGCAAGCAGCTACAAACTTGGCTACATCATTCTCCATGCCATGCCACCAATAAGACTTCTTCAAATCTTGATACATCTTGGTCATTCCTGGATGTAAACTGAGTTTGCTTTTATGACCTTCAGATAATATTGTTTGCTTTAGTTCATTATCTTCTGGTATACATATTCTATTTTTGAATCTCAAAATACCATCCACTCCTAAAGAGAAGTCTTTAGCTTTGTCAGTATTTAGTAAGCCCATGAAGTTCTTCAATTTTGAATCTTCCAACTGCTTCTCCTTCACCTTCTCCAGAAATTCATTAGTTATAACAAGTGTATTACAACTAATGCAATTTGAAGACATGGAAACCTCCAAATTCATACTCCTGAAATCTTCAATCAATGCTAGCTCTCTAATCATAAGCGACGACATTTGTATCTTTTTACGACTCAACGCATATGTAACAACATTTGCTTTCCCAGGATGATATATTAGCTGGAAATCATAGTCTTTTAAAAATTCAATCCATCTCCTCTGCCTCATATTTAACTCCTTCTGATCAAACAAATACTTCAAGCTTTTATGATCACTGAACACATTAAAACTAACTCCGTAAAGAAAATGTCTCCATATTTTTAAAGCAAAGACAACTGCTGCCAATTCTAGATCATGAGTTGGATAATTTCTTTCATGCACCTTTAACTGACGAGAAGCGTAGGCAACAACTTTCTTATTCTGCATCAAAACACAACCCAATCCCTGATAGGAAGCATCACAGAAAACTTTAAAAGACTGATTGGTATCAGGGATTGTCAATACAGGAGCATTAGTCAACCTTCTTTTCAACTCTTCAAAGCTTTTCTCACATTGTTCAGTCCATGCAAAAGGATGATCCTTTCTAGTCAATTGGGCCAAAGGAGCCACTATTTTAGAAAAGCCTTCTATAAATCTCCTGTAATATCCTGCTAACCCGACAAAGCTTCTAATTTTTGTAACTGTTTTAGGACGTTCCCACTGAAGTACAACCTCCACTTTAGAAGGATCTACTGATATTCCCTGTGCAGAGATGACATGTCCTAAAAATTGTATTTCTGACATCCAGAAGTCACATTTTGAAAGTTTAGCATATAACTGTTTTTCTCTCAAAATGTCCAGGACGATTCTAAGATGTTCTGCATGTTCTTCCCTTGTACGAGAATAGATCAAGATATCATCTATGAACACTACCACAAACTTATCAAGAAAAGGTCTGAATATCCGATTCATATAATCCATGAAAATAGCTGGAGCATTAGTCACCCCAAATGGCATAACCAGAAATTCATAGTGACCATACCTTGATCTAAAAGCAGTCTTCTGAACATCTTCCGCTTTCACTGAAATTTGGTGATAACCTGAGCGCAAATCTATCTTAGAAAAGACAACTGCCCCATGCAACTGATCCATCAAGTCATCAATTCTAGGAAGAGGATATTTATTCTTTATTGTTAACTTGTTTAATTGTCTGTAATCTATGCATAGACGTGACGAACCATCTTTCTTCTTCACTAATAGCACTAGAGCTCCCCATGGAGAAACACTAGGTCGAATGAATTGCTTCTCCAATAAGTCTTCTAGTTGTTTCTTCAATTCACCTAACTCCGCTGGTGCCATCCGATATGGAGAAATTGACACGGGGCCTGCTCCGGGAATCAAGTCTATTGCAAACTCTATCTCTCTTTTAGGTGGAAGTCCAGGAATCTCATCAGGAAATACATCCATAAACTCCTGAACTACAAACATATCTTTTTGTACTTTATCAGTAACTATAGAACAAGCCAAGAGCATAAAACATTCTGCACCTTCTTGTATCTCTCTCTCAAACTGATGAGCTGAGATAACCTGCATTCCTTCTAATTTAGGGAAAATTAACTTCTTCCGACCACAATCTATAAGGATATGATTAGCAGACAACCAATCCATTCCCAATATAACCTCCAAATCTTTTAGAGGTATACAAATCATGTTGATCTTGTATCTCTGCCCATCTATAATTACTGGACACTCAGCACACATGGAAGAAGTTACTATAATACCTTCTGTTGGTGTAGATACCACCAACTCAAATTCTAATTCTCGGACTGGCAACTTAAGTTTCTTAGCACAATCAAAAGATATAAAAGAATGGGTTGCCCCAGAATCAAACAATACAGATAATTGTGTTCCAAGGATAGAACAAATACCTCTAACAAGGCTATCAGACTGTGAAGCTTCAGCTCCACTAATATCAAAAACTCTGCCAGCAGCTTTGGGTTTTTGATTACTATTTTGTCGTACTTGCTGCACTCCGCCAGAATTTGGAGCTCCCAATTGGACACGACAGTCTTTTGTTGCATGACCCTACCTGTGACATCTATCACATGTCACATTTGACACTGGATAAGGGCAAAATCTAACAACATGTGGCCCACCGCATCTAAAACATCTGAAACTAGGTGGTGATTGAGAACTGGATCTTCCACTGCTATAAGATTGAGGTTTGAAATAAGGTTTCTTTCTATCTTCATATTTAGGCATGCTTTTAGAAGGTCCTCCCACTTGAGGCTTAGCAAGTCTGCTACTATTTTTCGAACTCTCCACTACTTTTGCTTTCTCCACTAGAGCAGGGAAATCTGTAATGGACATAGGAATCACCACTTCTTTAAGTTCTTGCTTCAATCCAAACTCAAATTTTCTACATCTCCAAGCCTCGATCATGGTCTGGGTGTAGAATCTAGCTAGGTGTTTGAACCTAGTAGCATATTCAGTGACTGAAAGATTTCCTTGTTCCAGCTGCATGAATTCAATTTCTTTTGCATACCTGACACTATCAGGAAAATACTCCTCTAGGAATCTTACTTTGAAGTTCTCCCAAGTAGCATCTTCACCTTTGTCTTCCATCATTTGCTTCATGCCTATCCACCAAAACTCAGCTTCTTCAATAAGCATATAGATGGCATAAGATAACTTTCTCTCTTCAGGGCATTGAGTAGCTTCAAAGATTCTTTCTATGTCTCTCACCCACTGGTCTGCTCCATCTGGATTTACCTTGCCATTAAATTTGGGTGGATTGTGTCTCAAAAAATCCTCCAGACTAAAGGTATGGGGTTGTTGATGAAGTTGAGATGCTTCTGCTGCTAATCTAGCTGTTTCTAATTGATGAAGGGCGGCCTGAAGCTGTTGTGCCATAGTAGCACTCTGTTGTTGCAAGGCTGTTGCCATCATCTCTATTGCCCGAGCTAAGTTGGGCATATCTACTGGTGGAGGAGGAGTAGGTGGTCTACGTGCCATCTTCTAAGCACATAAAGAATTGGATTAGAAATTACTAAAAATTTCCAACTACATCTTTAAGACAAATTAACTTCAAAGAAATAATCATATGAAACAAGTAAAAACCAATCAAAACTTATCCCTAAAATGTACTCTAGCTACTTAGAATTAAGATAGAAAATAATCTTGATCTAGTCATGAGTGTGCACCCTCACCACTCTATCAAGATTCTTTTCATTCTTAATACTTTCATCTTTATTCATAACAATTAACTTGACTCGAACACAAACAAGATTTCAGGAAAAACAACTTTGTCAAACATCTTATTAGAAACTTTTAACTAAGTCTTGAGGCTAGACGTAAACAAAAATCTACACGCAGGAGAAACAGAATAAACCCACTACCCTCAGGTTATCCTAAGGATGAACCGCTCTAATACCATTAAATGTAACACCCCATAATTTACATATAACTATTACAATAAAAGTTCTACCAGTTTCTATACAAACTTGGAGTTTTTCAAAAACATTCCTAATACATGATTAGGATTTATAGAAATACAATTTACATATCCACAACTCAAAATAAGACTCTGAACCCTCTAAGGCTCTCCTGCACCTGTATGGTCATCTGCTCGTGTACATAGTACAGTCATTGCAGTTCAAACACAACAAGAAAAGCAAGGGTAAGCTAGTGAAAATAGAATTTTATAATATACACAATTAAATCAAAAGAGAAAACCAAATTACATGATCAATTTCTCAAATTATTCAACTTTCTTCAAATCTCAACAATAAACAATCACATAGATCTCACATGGATCTACACATCCAGAATATTCAACAAACAACGTCTTCCGGAAGACCCGTATTAAGTAAGTCCTACCAGAGACTAACACCTGATCCAAAGATTACCAGTGAATCCAACAGAAAGGATCAGGGTAAGTTCAATACAACCCAAGCCGTGCATCTCATATGTCACGGTGTGCATGAACTCCCCCATCAGCTTCTCACCACCTGATATCTTAGTCTATGTGACTTAGATCATCAGTGAAGCTCGGAGATCTCTGTTACCACATAGGCATCAATACTTAATACACAGCAAACATCAGTCCATACATTATCCCAAATGCATGAATTCAATTCCATGCCATCCCGTCATACAATATCATTCCAAACACGATCCACAACATTCAAAAACGTAATTAAAATTAAAAAAACAACACTTAAATATTAAACCATTAAAATATAATATTTTTACAAATTTAAATAATATATAAACAAACAACCTAATATATATAACACACAACATCCCTGCAAGAAAAATGAATATTGGGACCACGTCCCTTCCACATTCAGATCTTCTATCCTAGGGTGCTATAAAAAATTAAATTTAGCTTCCCTTACCTCAATTGCTTGCTTTCCAAGCAACTTTTAGAATTTTATTCCCCGCCGTTTGGATAAGCTTCAAGATTTACGGGCTCTGTTTGAAAATCTGATCGGGTAGAAATGTTCCTTAACTCCTCTGCTACAGCGTGGTATGATCAGATTCTAAAATAGATGAAGATTGGGAGAGAAATTAAGAGAGAGAGAGAGAAGAGAATTGGAGAGAGAGAGAGAGAAGAGAAAATGGCATGGGGGGAGGGGGTCTGTAGCTTTTTCTAAAAAAAGCGCCGTTACAACCATCAAGGAGAAATATCTTGGATCTTCTTTTCTTGATTTCCATGCTTGTAATGGCCAATATAAGTGACTAATTATTCCTTTTGGGGTTGAGAGTAATTTTTTAAACTCTTATGTATTGAGGTGATATTTATTTATAATATTTTGTTCTTGATTGATGATTGGTATTGTCATTTTATTATTAAGGTTTGAATCTTTATTCATCATTTTGATCCTTAGATTTAATTGAAAAAGTTCTTTATTCCTTATACAAACAACCATTCAAACAAACTTTTACATATATTTTCATATTTAGTGAGTTCAATATCCGTCCTTAAGGAAAAATTACCAATTTTGACTTTGTACACTTACCGTAAAATAGTCATAAAGTTTTCGGCGCCGTTCTTGGGGAACTGTTTTAAATTTTAGAGTATGAATTCCTAGATATTGTTAATATTTTAATGGTTTATTTTTTTAAGTTTTTTATTTGATTTGATTTGATTGATTTTTTATTTGTTTTAAATTTGATAGTTTCTAAATTTTATTATTTTTATTGCTAGTTACTCCTTGTGCTAGTCCTTGAGTAAATTGTCTTATATGATACTAAGAGGACAGGTTTCTAAAGATCAATTGCAATTTGAATCGGAGATTGAAAAGGCTACTCGAAAGAAAAGGGTTAAAAAGAGAAAGAAAAACAAAGAGAAATTAGAGAAGAATCATCAACGACCTATACTCTTCACATTGAAATTTTTCAGAAAAAAAACATGGTTGAAGAGCAACCACCACAGCCCAAAAGAACACTTGGAGATTACGCTATGCAGCAAGGGCTAAGGCATTTTTCTAGTATTGCAATACCTACTATCACTAAGGACTTGGAGATGAAACATGCATTCCTCAATTTGATAAGTACCCATCATTTTAACACAATGGACCATGAGGATCCATATACACATTTGTTTACACTATATGAATTGGTAGGAACAATAGGATCCATATACGTATCCTTATCTGGGAGTAGAGCTTTATCATCCCTAAATGAGTTAGCCCTTAGAGGAGAGGTATGACGTGATGGAGATGGTACATCCACAATAGTGGAGACCTCCACACGATGACCATCAATAGGAGTCGTGACGTCCTGTGAATCTACGACAAGTTGTAAATCTAAGCCCTTGGGTTGCATAGCAGCCTGTGAATCCCCTACCATCCCCGATTTTGAAACCCTAACTATATCAGAAGTGGGACTGGACAATCCCTGCATGGGTGATGACCTCTCATGATCTGAGGCATCCTCAAGAAGAAACATATCTGCAAAATCATCCTCACCTCCATCAGTTTTATCAGAATCAAGTGGACCCAAGTGTGACCCTACATTAGTCCCTCCAGGAACATCAATTGTCAGATTACCGATAGGGCCTTCCACGAGCATCTGCTGCGGATCTTTCTTCCGATACTCTTTATGTTTTTTAGGAACCACGGGGTCCCCCACAACCTTCACATGTTCCCGTTCATTAGGAATTTTCTTTTGAGAAGACTTATGTTGAGGTCCAGTAACACGATCCTGAGAATGAATCACGCAACACTAAGCAAGTTCATGTCCAATCATCTTATAGTGAGAGCACAATGGAGGGAACCATTCATATTCCACGTCTGCTATAAATGCAAAGCCTAAACCTTCAACCAATAGCTGATTTGGAAGAGAGGACAAAAGATTAATATCCACCAACACTCTAGTAAACAAACTCTTATTCGTTTTCATGGTATGATCATCCAAAGACAAAAGAGTACCAATGCCTCTAGTGATGGAAAATATCGCCCTTGGTCTCCAATATTCCAAAGGCAAATTGTAGATTTGAACCCGTACTCTTCATAGTAGATGGAACAAAGTCTTTTGTCCAGGCAAACAATCTCAAGAAGTCAAGAGATAATTGCTAGGAACCCATCCCGGGTACCCATCCATGTCTTCTAAAGAAGAAAAGTTAAACTCATAAAATCTCTTCCTAAGAGGGATTGCTTTCCACGGTCCAATAGCCTTCCACACAAGTTGCAACTTTTTAGTTAAATCAAGATGTGTGAGAGGTTTATCCCCTTTAGATAGAATAGTCAGACCATGTAGATGGGTCTTACAATCCTCAAGACCAGCCAAATAATCTTCCAAGTCAACTCGAACAACAACCATGTCTCCCTTAATACAAAGAGTAAGTAGCTGGGACAAAGGAATGTCACATGTATTTCCCAAAGTCTGAGCAAATATCTTCCTTTAACTTGCCATGGCAGATGTTTTCTTATCCATTAAACAACCTCATTGGATGAGGAAACCTGTAAAGTCCTCCACCATCCTCAAAGGCTAACCTAACCGCTCTGAAACCTTCGAAGGAGAGAGAACGAATACTTTTCTGTATAACAAAGCTTCCCCAAACAAGATTGAAAACAAAGAGTAACACATTTTGCACTCCGACCCGTTTGAAAAACGCAAGTGTCTCTGCACACGTCCACAAACCTAGCTGCAATAAAAAGAATCCACTGCACCCAGAACAAAGCAGAACACCACAATCTGCAACCGCTTGGAAGAACCGCCTCACGCACTCCAATCCAGTAACCCCCACACTCATGAAGTCATCGCTCCCGCAATTCAAAGCAAAACTGCAGTGACCACACCCTCACTGCACCGCTCAAGAATAGAAGGCACTGAACCACCAATTCCAGACCTCAAAAAGAAAGTTGACTACACCAAACCAGGCACACCTAGCGCTCCACTCCAGTACCAACCTGCACAAAAACGTTGATTCTCAATCCCGCACCAAACCCACCACGAAATAGGACTAACACCACAACGCCACCTGCATAAATATGTAACACTGCGCATCAACCCTCCACGAAACAGCCCCCAACACCACAGTGTCACCAGAGGAATACTGCAACAAACACACCAAGAACCACCAAACAAGATACGATCAGCAGCCAAGAGACGTTTTATTTATTTTAAGTAAGTTTTTATTTTTTTAATATTTTTCTTATTTTGTTTTCATTTTTTTTAGTTTTATTATTTTCTTTTATTTTATTCTTAGTTTTATTTGACATAAGTTTTTGTTTTTTTATATTTCTTATTTTTTATTTTTCTGAATTTTTTTTCTCTTATTTCTTATTTTCTTTTTTTAAGATTTTTTTAGCTAATTTTAATTATACGCTTCTGGTTTTATTTTTCTTTTTTTCTAAATTTTTAAAAAAGATTATTTATCTTTCATCTTCTTTATTCTAAATTTTCTATTTTTATTTATTTTTTGAAAAAAATAATAATATTGTACCGACCCGTCTTCGGGCGTTGACCATAGTCAACATTTGGTAGGACCCACTAGGGGCTCCAAGAGGAAAAGGCAATATGTTGACCGCCTTGGGTGTCGCCAGCTTTGGGCATCGCCAAGTATGGGCGTCGCCAGCTTTGGGCGTCGATAGGTTTAGGCGTCGCCCACCTTGAAGGTGTAACCCGTTGTCCTAAGAGCGTGATTTGGCCCAGATGGTGCCACTCCCCCCGATACCCACAAGTAGGAGTGACCGTGGAGGGGGCGGCATAGACGGAGGCGGCACGGTAGAAGCCTGGATGCCTCGGGCCTCGCTATGTCAGGAAGTGAGCATAGCTGTGAAAGGTGGATTTAAAGTCACACCTTCAGTACTAGCAAGAAGAGCCCCAATCCACGACTTATCCGCGCATGAGGTGTAGGAATGCGGCAGAACGCACCACCGCTGATGCCCTCTGGAGCAGATGCGACCTATAAGAGGCCACGCCCCAGAGGGGCGTCTACATGCAGGGTACGTGAGCAACTCAGGGGACTCCAAGGGGAAGTGACTCAGAGACGGGTGCATCAGTTGGCTCCCATGCAGTCACCCCTGGGTGCGCCAGCACTCCAACAGGGCTACCGCACGCGCTAGGATATTCCTAAGTCTGGAATGCAGCGTCGTGGGGTGCGCTCGTTAGTAAGCTTAAGTCAAAGAAGCCACGTGGCAGAGACGCGAGCAAAAGTATATAAGGCACAAAGAGAAACAACAAAAGGTACGTTTTCCAGATACTCTGTCATTTGGCAAACTGTACGCATTTGTCAACTTGAGAGAGAATAGGAGAGAATTCAGTTACGCAGCTCCAGAGCACGGTTGTTGCCCAGTTCTGATACGAAGGTGCACAGTGTTTTCTGCCTCGTTTACTAACTTGAGCGTCGGAGTGCAAACGGTCGCGAGCGCGCTATTTTGCCTCTGTGTTGCAGGAAATCTTCACAGGAGGAGGAGTGGTCTCGAAGATCCGCGTTCCACCGTTAGAAGATACGCACGAAGGTGCTCGAGTTTATGGAAGGAACAAATATATTTTTTCTTTACTTTTGTGCTAATACTTACTTGAGTTGTCTTATAATATATATGATATTAAGAGAAAAAGTTTCTAGAGATCAAGGTGAGAAGACAACTAGGAAAAATGTAAGTAAGAAAAGAAAAGAAAGAAGAAGTGAGAGAGGAGTCCTCTACATCTACCCATCAACTTGAGATAATTTATAAAGAAAGTAACATGGCTGAGGAATGACAACCACCATCTAGAAAAACACTTGTAAATTATATGGATCGGTGGGATTGGAGGACCCAGGAAAAAATGCATCAAGCTATATGACATTAAACAAGCGGTTGCTGAGAGACAATCCAGTATTTTAATTACTATGTTTTGTTTTTGTGTTTTTTGTTTAGTTTTTGTTTAATGTTATGTGTTGTGTGGTGAAACTGAGTTTGATGACCCCAGAACATGTATAACCTAGGGACATGTATTCTTTTCCTAGAGTATGTCCAACAGATGAAACAAGACCATCTACAACTGTAGATGGAGATTTAAATACAGCTGGATGAGTTGCTAGGAAGAGATGATTGAGCACAAAGTATGGTTATCTTTCTAGTTATTATTTCCTTTTAGTTTGTTTTATTTACTTTTTTTAGTTGTTTAATTTTCTTATATTTTTAGTTTTATTTTATTTGTTGAATTTTCTTTCTAGTTTTATTTTGTTTTTAAATATTATTGTGAGAACTGGAATATTAATTTTGAATTGAAAAATTATTAAACAGACTTTGTGTCTAAAGATTAAAACAATGAAATGATATAAACACGGGTTGAAAATTCAAATGTGTTGAATCCATATTCAAATGTGGTTGATATTGTAGTACATGAAAATTAGATTGGATGATTAGTTGGAACATATAATGACAACAATAAAGAATTAGACTAATTAAGCTAATAAGTGTGTACGGAACTTAAACAGTTGAGAGTTTCACTGATTAATCGACAATTATGATTGCTTGATTTTTATTTTTTTTTATGTTACATCATAAAAGAGCATGAAAATCAGTTACAAAATTTGTAAACAAATTTAGAACAATTTTTTACACTTCACATCAAAATTCCCAAATATTAGACATACATCTTGAACTAATTGAGAAATTGAGAATGCGTGAAATGATATGCCTCCAAAATTGTTAAAAGCAATATGTGGTGCCAACTCAATGTTAAAAAACGCGGAAGTGGGAAATTAATAAAATTTGTTGGATTTCTAAAAAACTGCCATTACTTACTTGGGGTTTAGAAAACCTCTTTTGTACACTTATCTTATTGGAGAGGTTTTTTAAACCTTTGTTAGCAAACCTCTCTTTAAAAATAAGAGTTTTTGTATTGTAATTATTTTATCTATTTTATGTCCCATTTCTTTTTATCAATTTAAAAAAAAAAATCTATAACCAAAATTTTAGTTATATGATAAAATAAAGAAATACATGTACACTCTACATATATAGTTAAGCAATAAAATAATTGTTAAATAACATTAGAAACAAAATATAAAATAAAGTGCGGGATCGGGGTAAGATAACCTATATATCTTTAAAATCTATTTTTTTTTCACTCCCGTAATTACCGAAAATTTTATTTTATGTAGTCTCATATTTCTAAAAAAATAAAATTATTTATTCAAAATTCACTATCTGTAATATGTGAGGGCCACACACAGCAAAAAGAGAGTCCATGCAAGGTGCGTATTCAAAGGCTAACACTTTGAACATTTCACAATGAGAATTTTCGTCACCGTTTCTACTGCTTATTTGAAGTCAAATAATTAGTTTTAAATAAACGAAAATTAATTGAGAAATAAAAATAAAAGTTGATATATTGAATGGTCATGCACCTAAAAGCAATCAATTTCATAGGTTTGTTGAGTGTATTTAGAAGACACGGAGAAAACCCAACACTCATTTCAATGTACAATGAGTTTTCAAAAGGGAATACATTTCTTGATTGATTCCATCACAACATAAATGTATTACTAAAGAAGAAACATATATAAGGGGAAAAAAAGAAAGAGAGATACCTAGAATAAAATGGAGTGATATATATTATTGTAGAATCTGAAAATTCTATCGTATTGAAAGAGAATACAAGTAGAAAGATGGTAAAAAAGAAAAATCAAGGCATCTCTAAGCCATAGAACACACCTGCATGTTCTAGTAAGTCAGGCTATGTATGAAAATAGAGAGTTTTAATTTTATTAAAAACATGGAGAGTGACTAAGCTATCGGAGCCTGCATGATGACTTTTTCTGGCATTATTATCCAAACCTAGGGACTCAGAAACTCTATCTAAACTGCCATGAAGGTTGGGACAAAATCTGATGAGATGTTTGACGTCATATACTCTGTATCCAAAGAAGAATTTAACAAGTTGAAGAAAGTCACCTAAGTTGGGAGGTAAATATGGTTGCATATAAAAAAAGCGTTGGCTCAATATCTTCAACATGTACCCAAAATCATAGGCACTGTGAAAAGCAATCCACTAAATATTATTGTTGCAGAGGAGTTCTGAGATCATCATCAACTCGGCAAATCGCACAATGCTCACTCCATACTTTCGATTCTTGTCAAAATCCATGCCTTGACTTCGGAGGAGGGTGATGGAGTCAGGAGCATGAGCATGGCGTGTCACATCAAACTCACAGAAGTTGAATTCCCAAATGAAGCGGTTCGAGGTTCCAAAGGTTGGAAGGTTGTCGTGGCTGTCTGAAAAGGTGAGACCCACTTGGATGAGATGCATACCGTCTATATTAGCTTTCATCACTGCGTAATTATTTTGTGGATGTTGGAATCCTGGATGCGATTGAAAGATGACGCCGGGGAACTCTGTGTCCATAGAGATGAAAGGATACAAGGCAATGATGGAACGAATCAACTCGAACTCCAATTCAAGGTTGTAAGACCACACTGATCTCGTCATTACAGAACCGCAAGAAAATGTCATGTTGCTTTCTCTTTTTGTCTCTCTTTCTCTTCCAATATCTCTTTCTCTTCTTATATCTCTTTCTCTTTTGATCTCTCTTTCTCTTCCCTTCAAGAACAACAAAACAACCACACCAACCATCCTGACTACACTACTTTTATAGCCCAAATCACACACCACTTACAAAACATAATTGGTTCATGCAATCTTATCTTATAATCACACTTATTATTTCTTTATGGTATGATTCAATATATTAATTAAATATATCAGGATAAGATTAAGATTTCATTTTCTTTATTACATTCCTCAAATCTAATCTTACTTCTTGCACTCTACTCTTATTTCATATTTATTTACAAACTTTTATTTTTAATACATATTTCAAGAGTTGATCATTTCAGAATCAATGATAGTTATCTTTTATATCTCAACCCACAATTAGATTTAACTATCTTATTTATTTTTGAAATATATATATATATACATTATAAATATTTTTTTGTTAGGATATGATTATAAGTAAATCATAACTAGCTTATCTATTTTATGAGATTGATATATTTAAATTGCAGATAATTATTTTATATATTTTACGTTCCATTTTTTTTTCAATTTTTAAAATTTTAAAATATAATACCAAAGTTTTAGCTATATGATAAAATGAAGAAGTTATATGATAAATTAACTATCTTATTTATTTTTGAAATATATATATATATATATATATAAATTATAAATATATTTTTTGTTAGGATATGATTATAGGTAAATCATAACTAACTTATCTATTTTATGAGATTGATATATTTAAATTGCATATAATAAGTTTATCTATTTTATGTTCCATTTTTTTTTCAATTTTTAAAATTTTAAAATATAATACCAAAGTTTTAGTTATATGATAAAATGAAGAAGTTATATGATAAAAGAAAAGAAAAATGTTTTAATGTTTTTCTGTTATATTTGTTGTGCACCCTACCTCTGTTTAGTATCCTGCCTCGCTATATCAATTTAATTGACAGGAATTAATTTAGTATTAAGCTATAACATTGTAGGGATTCGTTATTAAGAAAAACCCAGACCTTTTATTCTATGAATAATTAAATTTTCCACACTTTATTTATTTATTTATTTTTATTATGAAAGATGTTTAATATTTTTAACTATATCTAAATAAATTATTTTTTATCAACAAAAAATAAAATACCCTTTATTTGATTAAAGATATAATTTTTCGATAATATATAATATCTTACTTATTTCCCCATTTTTAATAAGGTATATTATTTGTAAATTGTTAATAAAATAAAATTTTAATTATTAAAGTAATTGTGACATATAAAATTAATTTAAATACTTGTAATACTTTTATTAATTTTTATCAACAAAAATAATTTAATATAAACAAAAAAAAATTAAAAATATTTGTATTATATAAATACAGAGTTTTAAATATGTATAAATATAGCTTATATTTTACAAAATAATTAGTTTTAAATAAACTAAAAGTTAAGTTGTATAAAAAATACGAAATTGATGTATTAAAAATTAAGATTTGAAAGTGCAAATACACAGAATTAAATTGCAAATAATTATTTTATCTATTTTATGTTACATTTTTTTATCAATTTTTAAAATTTTAAAATCTAAAACTAACGTTTATATTTAAAATATTATACATTGTCGATCTTTAATCAATTAAAGAATTTTTTTATATCAAAATATAACTCAATAATATTAAAGTGGTTAATAAAATAAAGAAATCCATGTAAACTTACACATATAAATCAGATAGTTTGTTATCCACATATTACAGTTTGTACTAAAGAATCATATAATTATCAACTTGTCATCTTATTATCAACTTAATTTTGACTATATATTTTTAATTTTTAATTCCACAATATTTCATATTAATTATATACTATATTATAAAAATTATAGAATTAGTAGAAAACTAATAATTAAATATACATATATATATATATATATATATATATATATATCATCAATTAACAACATTTATGTGTTTTAACGGAGACCATATATATCAAAATGATTAACAGAATGTATATTTGTGACACTTGTATTAAAATATTCTCCAATTGATAGGAAATTAGCGTAAGTAACTATTTTTATTTATTTATTTGTTATCAATATTTTTAATCTGGATAAACTTTTCTCCTATTTTTTGCTTAAAGATATTATTGATCAATAATATATAATATCTGAAATATTTCACAATTTTAATTCAAATATATTATTTATAAATTGTCAATAAAATAAAATTGTATGAATGAAAGTAACTTTGACATGTAAAGTAAATTTAAATAACTTGTACTGTAATACTTTTATCATCGACAAAATAATTAAATTTAATATAAATTAAATAAAATGGAATGCGCAGTATCTCGTTTTGAATATATTTTATTTTTCTTAAAGCGATCTATTTTTAGAACAAACCAACTACAATAACAATGAAAATCTATCAATAACTTATAATAACAAGTACTTAAAATAAGAGGATATAATTAGTTTTTTATTTTGAAAAATTAAAACAAAAGTAAAAATATAAATTATACATAATCATCAATATATTTTTATGATAAAAGATAAGATTAAATAAGATTAAAGAGAAATGAGGAAGAAAAAGATACCGATGAAGTGCGGAAATTAATTAGAATAAGATAAATTAGTTATGATCTCAATTATCCATAATTTAAATATAATTAGTTCTAAACATAAAGATAATATATTTAAATTCTTAAAGTAACATTATCCGCAATTCTAATATATCCTAATACTAGATATGATATTAAGATTATCTACCTTCAAATAAATACTTCTAAAATCTCTCGAGACACTGATATTATAAATGATGAAAACGATAAAAACAAGATTTTTTATTTTAAAATTTCTTAATTTCAAACTTAATTTTTCATTTTCAATAACCCTTCGTCGTTACATCCAAAAGTCTCTTCAATTATCTTAAAACATTGGATTTTTGGAAGGTAGTACCAAAAAATGACGAGGTTCCCGAACGTTTTGAAAATCTAACTCAAATAAAGTATTATAAAGAAGAAGACAAAAAAAAAAACAAAGAGATGTATTTTTTTTATATATCAAAAATTATTTTCACAATAACTTTAAACTTCAAATCTATACTTTTCATTAAAAGAATCAAAGACATGTAAGTGCATGAAGGAGACAGAAATTGTACCGACCAGATCATCAGTTGTGATGACGTGTCTGGCACGTGACCGTGTGGGGCGTGCTCAGCAGAACACGTGGACAAGAGAGAGATGAATGGTTCAGGAGTGAGCATAGTCGCCGACTCATGGAAGTGGCGTGTCGCAATGAACATAGCCGGTTGTCGCCGGGTTTGTATGACATCGACGTGTTAGACAATGGAAGACCGGGTGGTCAGACATCGCCAATGGGGGCACACCGCTGGATCTTCCAGGAAACCTAGTTAAAACTGTTGGAGGCTCAGAAGAGTAGTTTCAAGCGAGTAAGTCCAGTAAGATGGTTGTTGCACCAGCATGGGGAACAAAGGTCGAGTAAGCTGGGGGGAACACCTTGCTCATCGGCGACGGGACTCCCAGAGTGGACATTCGTTGGTGGCAAGGCTTCCCCAGCTAGAACGTGTACGGCGTAGCAATAAGGAGGGTGGCACTCACGACAAGCGATATCACAGAGATGATGCACTTTGTTGCATCTGATACTCGCCTTGTCATGTGGTGTTTCATAGCGTAGTACGTGCTAGATTACTCCTCGAATAGGGGACTTGGTCGTGCGGCTGGTCACTACGCACAAATAATATTCAAGTTACCTCAACCCAGATGATGACACGTGTAGGGTTGGGTGCTTCCTGTCATTCCAACCCAGATGATGACACGTGTAGGGTTGGATACAGTGTAGAAATGACGCTCGAGTTACCTTAGCTCAGATGATGACACGTGTAGGGCTGGGTGCTACCTGCTACCCCGGCCCAGATAGCGACACGTGCTGGGTTGGATGCGAGCCACGCGTCCAAAGCGTAACTGCCTGGAGAGAGAAAAAACCTAGCTATAAAGGTAAACTTAACAGAATTTGCAGAGGTACATTTTTCATTACGGCTCATTGCTACGGTTGCGTGCACTTTAGTACGATCCTACAGAGTATAGTTTTCTCTCAGTTTTTGGGTGTTCTTGTTACTGACTTGAGCGTCGGAGCGCCACCGGCCGCAGAGGCGCCATCTTGTGTTTTCAGGTTCTCAGAGAGACTATCTGTGGTGTGGACTTGAAGGGCACGTGGTGTCAAGCTGGTGAGGAAGATCGAGACGAGGCCACGCTCTTGCGCTAGGTCAACCGGCAGGATCATCTGGCGCCCACCGTGGGGTCGTATAAAAGGTGATTCCCAACCACAGTTCGTGTTTGCTGATGTGTTGGTGTTTTCTGTTCGACTGCTTGTTGTCGCAGTCGGTTTTCGAAGTTTTACTGTTCGTTCGGAGTTCCTTTGAGTTGCTGAGCTTGCTGGGAAAGGATGAGGACGACGCGGTCTAGTTCAGGCGCGCCGTCAACAGATGAGGATGTTGTGTCTATGACGCAGGTGATGGACATGATGAGGACGCTGCAGGAGAACGTAGCTGCATCACGTTCTGAACAAGAAAGAATGCACGAGGCGCTAGTGGCCTCGCAAGCTAGGAATGAGGAGCTCAACAGGATCAACGAAGAGTTGCGTAAAGCTCTTCAAGAACGGGAGGAGCGCGCGGTTGGGGACGGATCTGCACCCCCATCCCCATCGCGTAGCTTTCCCATGCCATTTTCTCAAGAGATCATCGACTCGGTGGTTCCGGCAAATACGGTGGTGGTGAAGGCGTCTTTCACCGGAGTGGAGGACCCTGAGGCTCATCTCACGGCATTCCACACCTAGATGATGCTCTCGGGGGGTCGGACGCAGTCTACTGTCAGTTTGCCTACTCGCCACATTACCACGTTTCAGCAGTTTTCCAAGATGTTCGTTGAGCAGTACATAGTGAATAAGGCACCGCCGTTGGTGTCTTATGATTTGTTCGACGTAAGGCAGTACCAGGGGGAATCCCTGAAGGATTTCTTGAACAGGTTCGGAGCTCAAATAGTCCGCTTGCCAGGTAAAGATGAAGAGATGTTTGTACATACCTTCAAAAAGGGCGTTTTGCCTGGGCCCTTTAGTGAGTCGCTTATTAGGTCTCACCCAGCCACGTTCGCTGAAATCCGGCGACGTGCCGTGGCTCACATCGCCACTGAGAGCGAAGTCTCCGAGAAAAGGGGAAACGTGGCCCCAGCTAAACCACGCGCTCAGACAAGGATCCAGCCGCAGAGGGTGATGGAAGCGGTGGCGGGAAAGAGGGATCAGAGGACGCGCCATCCTTATAACCCAAGGAAGGGTAAGGGAAAGGGGCCAGGGAAGCCCAGAGAGGCTAATCGCCCGCCAAGGTATGAATTCGTGATGGGGTTGGCGGACCTGATCGCCATCCCAAATATCGCGGCCAGGCTCAAAGTACCCGAGAAAACAACAGACAAGGTGTTGGGACCAAAACCAGACGCATGGTGTGAGTTCCACAAGAGCTTTGGCCACTCTCTCAACTCGTGTTTGGCTTTGGGGCACCAGCTCGCTAAGTTGGTCAAATGTGGGTTCTTGAAGGATTACTTGCTGGAGAAGCAAGCGGGCCAGTCATCAGGCTCCCAAACGGCGGGTGGCGAGGGACAACAGCACGAGGTACCCATCCACAGCGAGATCCACACCATAGCTGGTGGATTTTCGGGTGGCGGGTGCACCGCGTCACAGCGAAAGAAGTACGCAAGGTCTGTGATGTCAGTGGAGGTTTTTGAAGACCACTCGCCCGACGTGGACATCACGTTCACAAAGGACGACCTTAGGGAGGTCGTGCCTCACGACAATGACCCTATCGTAATCTCGCTCGTCACGGCAAGAAGGACTGTTCATCGAGTGCTGGTCGATCAAGGAAGTTCGACATATGTGATGTTTTGGCCGACCTTTGAGAAGTTACCACTATCCCCTGACTAGCTAAGGCCCTATGGGGGTTGCCTGTACGGTTTCGCCGGTGACCAGGTGGAAGTCAGGGGGTATATTGAGTTAAGGACGACGTTCACAGATGGCCTGGCCTCGCGCACAGAGAAGATCAGGTATCTCGTCGTGAATGCTCCGTCGGCATACAACATCCTGTTGGGGAGGCCAACACTCAACGGGACAGGAGCTGTGCCTTCAACAAGGCACATGAAGGTCAAACTACCATCAATGGAAGGGATGATCATCACCATCTGTTCTGACCAAAAGGAGGCGAAGAAGTGCTATGAAAACAGCCTCAAGAACAAGAGATCTGTATGCCACGTAACCACAACGCCACCCCCGGGCGTGGAGCCTGAGCCGGGGAACCGGCGAGTTGTGGATGTGGCGTTGGAGATGGCAGTCTGAGAGCGCCGCTCGGGTGGGGGAAGAGAGAAGCTGCCCCGAGACCGCCAGGGAGTCAGGTATCGCAAGGGCGCTGATCGCCAGCGAGAGGAGGCCTCAGCCGGTGGAGGAATGGCTTGAGAAGAAGATCAACGGCAAGACGTTCAAACTGGGGAAAACCTTAGACAGTGAGACACAAGACCAAATTGCCCGGGTTATAAGTAGACATCTGGATGCGTTTGCATGGTCTACTTCTGACATGCCGGGGATTGATCCCGATTTCTTGTGCCATCGTTTAGCTATGGATCCCAAAGTCAGGCCAATCCGCCAAAGAAGGAGAAAGTTCAATGAAGAGAAGAGGCAGACGATCAAGGACGAGACGCAGAAACTCGTGGCAGCAGGCCATATCAGGGAGATCCAGTTCTAGAATAGCTCGCTAACGTCGTTCTGGTCAAGAAGAGCAGCGGGAAATGGCGGATGTGTGTTGACTTCACGAATCTGAATAAAGCCTGCCCAAAGGATTCTTATCCTTTGCCAAGTATAGACGCCCTGGTAGACAGTGCGTCAGGGTGTAAGTTGCTCAGGTTCTTGGACGCCTTCTCAGGATACAACCAGATTAAGATGCATCCCATGGATGAGGAAAAGACTGATTTCATGACAGAAAGGTCATGCTACTGCTACAAAGTGATGCCCTTCAGGCTGAAGAATGCGGGGGCCACGTACCAAAGGCTAATGGACAAGGTGCTCGCCCCTATGCTCAGAAGGAATGTGCAAGCGTACGTTGACGACATGGTCGTAACATCCCTGGAGAAGAGCAGGCACGTCACTGACCTAGAAGAATTGTTCACATTTCGGCGTAAATCTTGAGAAGTGCATTTTCGGCGTGGAGGCAGGAAAATTTCTGGGTTTCCTCTTGTCGGAGAGGGGAATCGAGGCAAACCCCGACAAATGTGCCGCCATTCTGGCGATGAGGAGTCCTGCCACTGTAAAGGAGGTGCAGCAGCTCACAGGTCGGATGGCCGCCCTGTCTCGGTTCGTGTCCACCAATGGAGAGAAGGGTCACCCATACTTCCAATGCTTAAAGAGGAATAACAGGTTTGTCTGGACGAAGGAGTGCGAAGAAGCTTTTGTGAGGCTCAAAGAATACTTGGCGAGCCCGCCGGTCCTGTGTAAACCCCAAGTGGCAACGCCCCTCAGGTTGTACTTTGCCATAACTGAGAGGGCGATAAGCGCAGTCCTTGTCCAGGATCAAGATCAGGTCCAAAAACCCATCTATTTTGTTAGCAAGGTGTTGCAGGGCCCAGAGGTGAGATATCAGGCTTTAGAGAAGGCGGCTCTGGCAGTCGTATTTTCGGCGAGGAGGCTGCGCCATTACTTTCAGAGCTTTACAGTGTTGGTAATGACTGACCTACCCATCCAGAAGGTTTTGAAGAAACCGGATGTGGCTGGGAGAATGGTGAAATGGGCGGTGGAGTTGTCGGAATTCGACATCAAGTATGAGCCCCGAGGACCGATCAAGGGTCAAATCTTCGCTGACTTTGTGGTCGAGCTATCCTCCGAGGCCGTGCAGAACGCCGGAGATTATTTTCGTTGGGTGCTCTCGGTGGATGGGTCGTCTAACCAGCTGGGTAGCAGGGCCGGAGTTATTCTGGAGGGACCCAACGGTGTGTTGATAGAGCAGTCCCTGAGGTTCGCTTTCAAAGCCAGCAACAATCAGGCAGAATATGAAGCTTTGATCGCCGGCATTCTGTTGGCAAAGGAAATGGGGGCAAAGGTGCTGATGGCCAAGAGTGATTCATTGTTGGTCACTGGGCAAGTAACCGGCGAGTTTCAGGCCAAAGATCTGCAGATGGCAGCTTACTTGGAGTATGTGCAAGAGTTGAGGAGGTCCTTTGTTTTGTTTGAAGTGGTGCACGTGCTAAGAGAGCAGAATGCCCGAGCTGACCTGCTAGCCAAGCTCGCCAGTTCAGGCAACGGGGGCAGACAGAGGACCGTTATACAAGAAACTTTGAAGACACCTCGGGCTTTTGTCGCGGATCACCAGGTCCTTCACATTTGCAGATCGATGGAAAGGACGGCGAGGAGCCATAGATCTCTAACACAGGAGACTTTGAGGACGCCGAGGGTCAGAGCGCGCCGAGCGGAAGAGGTAAAAATGATGCAAGTTTGCGCTATCCACGAACCAGATACGTGGATAACGCCATACCAGCGCTACTTGGCAGATGGCGTGCTCCCAATGGACTCAACAGAGGCCAGAAAGATAAAGAAGAGCTCCAGCAAGTTTACCCTCATCGATGGCGAGCTGTACAGGTTCAGATTTACACACCCTCTTCTTGTATGTGTACACGGAGAGAAGTGCACGAGAATTATGGCTGAGCTCCACGAAGGGATTTGTGGGAGCCACATCGGGGGTCGAGCTCTGGCAACAAGGACTGTCCGCGCAGGATATTACTGGCCCACAATGAGGGAAGATTGCAAGAGATATGCCCATTGTTGCAAGCAATGCCAGCAGCACGCCGATTGGCACAAGGCGCCCCCAGAAGAGCTAAAGTCCATCTATAGCCCCTGGCCTTTCCACACGTGGGGAATTGATATTTTGGGACCCTTCCCGTTGGCGATCAGGCAAGTGAAGTATTTGGTTGTGGCGATCGAGTACTTCACGAAGTGGATTGAAGCAGAACCAGTAGCCCAGATCACCGCGCACAAAATCCAGAGTTTCGTGTGGAAGAATATTGTGTGTCGTTTTGGTGTGCCCAAGCGTTTGGTATCAGATAATGGGACTCAGTTTGCAAGTCACCTGTTGAAGAAGCTGTGTGAGGACATCGGAACACAACAGGTGTTTGCTTCTGTGGAGCACCCACAAACGAATGGGCAAGTGGAGTCGGCCAATCGGGTTCTGCTGAGAGGTCTGAAGAGAAGGTTGGAAAAGGCCAAGGGGTCTTGGGCTGAAGAAGTTCCCCGCATAGTGTGGGCATATCATACCACTGAGCAGTCGGGAACCCATGAAACCCCGTTTAGCTTAGTGTATGGATGCGATGCGATGATTCCAGTCGAAATCCAGGAAAGCTCGCCGAGATTCCAGAACTTCGTGGCGGAAGACTCGAACGAAGAAAGGAGAATGAACTTGGATTTGCTGGATGAGGTCAGGGAGGAAACACGGGTGAAGGCTGAAGCGGTAAAAAGAAGAGTTGAACGCAAGTACAACTCTAGAGTAAGACCAAGGCAATTCAGAGGTGGCGACCTGGTAATGAGGAAGGCCCACCAGTATGAGATGGAGAACAAATTATCGCCCAAGTGGACAGGACCGTTCAGAATAACCGAAGCACTCGGGAACGGCGCCTACCGCTTGGAGACGTTGGAAGGAGGGGCGATTCCTCGCACTTGGAACGCCACCCATCTCAAGTTTTATTACAGTTAAAAGCATTGTAAGTAGCGGTTACTTTGAACAGTTAAGAATGTTTCAGTTTGAACAGTTTTTCAAGGGGGCACTATTTTTCCCTAAGGAGGGTTTTTAACGAGGCCACCCAATAAAGAAGTTTTCGAAGTTTATCAAAGTTTCCCAGTTATTAAGTTTGCATGATCATCGTTTTTTAAGCTTTTAGAAAGAGACTTTATCGCCCTTGTGTAGTTTTAAACAATGGTGAATCCAAATTGCATGCATCAAATACAAAGTTCTCAAAGTATGAAGCTTTAAACCTTCATCGCCATCCGGTGATCGAAGGCACAAGCATAAAATTTTCTGGCCGCCATCTGGCGAGAAAGAGTTTGAAAAGACCTCCTCGCCCCGAGCGAGCGTAGGCGAGAAAGAGATTAAAAAGACCTTATCGCCTCGAGCGAGCGTAGGCGAAAAAGAGTTTGAAAAGACCTCTTCGCCCCGAGCGAGCGTAGGCGAGAAAGAGATTAAAAAGACCTCCTCGCCTCGAGCGAGCGTAGGCGAGAAAGAGATTAAAAAGGCCTCCTCGCCTCGAGCGAGCGTAGGCGAGAAAGAGGTTAAAAGGACCTTCCTCGCCCCGAGCAAGTGAAGGCAATAAAAGATTAAAGTCCTTCTCACCCTCGAGTGAGTTCAGGCCAGATGAAACTAAAAGGTTAGGGGTGTTAATGATCTTAAGTGTGGGAAAGGAAGGTTGGAGATTGCCTTCCCCCTTGAGTGAAACGTCAATATTGATCTAGTAGGACCAGTTAAAGGGTGGTTGGGGGAGGTTCGCAGAGGACACCTCACCACCTAAATCATTGTTCTAAAACTCAGGGAGGTAGAGAAGGATCCGAAAGGCGGCTCTACCCCCAGATGAGGGGACAATGATTTAAGTTATCTCAGGTAAAAGACTCGGGAAGGTTAGGGGGAGATCCGGAAGGCAGCTCTCCTTCCAGATGAGCAAAGATGAAGTCATGTGATGGCCTCGCAGGGGACATTTTCAGTTAAAGGAAAACGGCATCGCCGAAAGCGCATGGGTTGGGATTGAAATAGAAAGAGCATTACACGGTGAGAGCCAGATCAACGAAGTTTTGGTCGATAACGTAGAAATACGCTTGTCCTTTGGCAGATCGGGCGAATGAGATTTCAGATACTAAGATCGACCTACGCCCTTATTGCTAAGTAAGTGATTTCGCGTTAAACGTTATTGCTGCAGACTAACCGTTTGTTCAAGTTAAGGTGATTTCCAAAGAATTAAGTACCAATTTGTGCGAAGTGCGTTGGGTTGAGTAAAAACCAGCCAGTCATACCAGGTGATCGAACAACAGATAAGTTAGAAGACCATATGTATATGCACACGTGTGTCAAATAGTTCAAGCATAAAGAAAATTATTACATACGAGTCAAGATTAAATACAAGAGTTTCAAAAGCGGTAAAGTTGAAGCGGCAGATGGGAGCAGCAGTTAAGTTGGAGGCATAATTTTGCCATCTACCACTTCATTGTACACCGAAAACTCGGAAAGGTCAAGATCAACAAATTTACAGGCGAACTTCTGCAAAACTGCTCCGAAGTCGGAAGTAAGAACTTGGGCAGCCTCAAGCTGAAGCTCGTCGATCTTCGTCTTGAACGCGTTGTTCTCTTTACGAACCTGGGTGATTTCAAGTTGAAGCTCGTTGTTCTCTCCGCGAACTCGGGTGATTTCAAGCTCAAGCTCGTCGACTTTCTGCTTGAACCCGTTGCTCTCTTCACGAACTCGGGCAAGCTCGGTAGCTGTTTCACTCAATTCTTTGTTTGCCTTATCCCGATCTTGTTCAACTTTGCCCAGAAGAGTTTCCCGTTCGGTCGACCTTTTCTCTAGTTTGGACATTTGATCTGCGTCGGTCCTTTGGGCCTCCTCCAGCTTTGCGATTCGCTTCCTCATAGGAACGATTTTGCTCTCCAGCTCAACGGCGTTCTGTAGCTTGTCGTGCAGTTTCTTGCGCAATTCTTTATTGTCCTCACGCAAGCTTCGGAGCTCTTCGTTGAGAGCGTTTTCGATCCGCGAGAACTCTAAGCCTTGCATCATCATGTCGCATTTGACTTTCTCGGCTTCAGCTCTCGCGGTGCTTGCCATCTCCTGATGGATGCGGCAATCGAGCTCAAGTTTGTCCAAGGAGCCTTTTAGCCCTTCGCCGACGATTTGAGGAAGGCATTCGTCGACCATGGCGTGTAGGCGCACGTTGAAAGATTTCAAGGCTTCCTGGTGGGAAGTTGGAAGGCCCGGTGTTGGAGGAGGAGGTAGGGGTTGGTGCTCACCACCACCCTCGTAAGGTTGGATGGTGAGGGGAGCCTCGAGGCGTGGTGGTGAGGCTGGTAGTTCTGTTGCAGCTTGGGAGGAAGCTTGTGTATCAGCAAGCTGTTCAGGCGCAGCTTCAGCAACCAAGGTGTTGGACGCGAGAACGTCCCCAGCGGACTCAAAGGGCGTGGAGGCACTAGGGGATTCTCGGCGTAGTCAGGAGGGGCGACCTCAGCTGCTGGTGGCTCAGTTGCAACTCCCCTTCTCCTTTTGCAAATCAGCCCGTCCTCGGTGCTCTCGTCCGCTTCCTCGTCTGATACAACCCTGGGGGCTTTCCTCTTAGCCCTTTTGGGTGGTAGTTTTTTTCGCTCAGGGGCGGGAAGAGCAACAGCGTTGGACGGGCCAACTGGCGGAGACTGGCCTTGGGCAGCGGCGATCTCTGCGACAGAGTTTGGGACAGTTTGGGAGCCCGCCGCAAGATTGTGGAGCTTGGCTATGGAGCGTAGCTCAGCCATCCTATCCTTCCCCAGCATCATATCTGCATAAAGGGGCCAACAGTTACCAACCAGCACAAAGATTCGACAGTTAATAATGCCCATGAAGATAAGCATTGTAAGTCAATGCGTGGAAAAAGTTAAAACCATACGCAAATCAGAACAACAACATCAAAGTAAGGACAAGGTGATGCAAGTTTGAATTAGGGGAACTCAAAGACTTAAGGACAAACCTATGTGAACATCCAGTTGGCCTTCGAGAAACTCGTAGGTGATGATGGAGGAAGTAGGCACAGTCACGTTGGAAGAGGCAACTCCTTTCCAGAAGTTGCATAAGTCTTTGCCGAGCTCCCCCATTTTTTCTGGCCCCCTGGCCTTCCTGAAGCTCGACTCCTTCTTTCCCTTGTTCACCCAATACAAGGGAAACCCGTCGAGGAGGGAAGGGTCTCGGTCGTTGCAGCGAACGCGCACGAATTTCCCCTTCCAGTCCTTATACGATTTCTGGAAGATGGAAAGGATGGACCTCCCAGCGACCCCGTTGAGGCTAACCCATAGACGATCGCCCGGGTTCTTGGCCTCGAACAGGTAGAGGAACACGTCCACTGAAGCCGGATATCCCAAGTGTGCACAAATGATTTGGTAGGCCCGGACGAACGCCCAGCTGTTGGGATGAAGCTAGGCGGGGGCTATGTCAAGCTCGGTCAGGAGCTCCCTCTGGAAGCGGGTGAAAGGGAATCGGAGCTTGACTTTCTTGAACATTGTGGTGTAGATGAAGCAGAAGGGGTCGTCGTCGCTCCCCTGGTTATCGATGCAAATAGGCTCTCAAGGGGGACAAGGATGCACAGATACCTTGTCATCGTCTTCCTTGCTGAAAGAAAGGTGAGTTTGGTCACCTTTTTGAAGGCGGAGGATGTCGCGGTCGGTGTTGATGGAGGAAGTCTCACCCAGCAGGGCTGAAGAGGCCCAAGGGTATAGTTGCTTGTAGTTTGAAAGGGACCTCACAGCTGCGCTGGTGTGAGGTGGGTTTGGCTGCGGTTGGCTGGGTCGAGAAGACGCGGGTCTCACGACCTGGCTTGAAGGGACGTTAGGATCCCTTGGGGGGTCGCGGGAAGAGGAAGGGTTTGCCCTACGGGTGTTCGTCGGAGGGTTGCGAGGAGATGGAGGAGGGTTTGGTGTAACTTTGGAGCGAGCCATCGGAGAAGCTGCAAGAAGACGAAAAGGGGAAGAGATGAGAGTTTGTAAGCAGAGAGACTCAACAGAAGAGAAGGAGATAGAAGAACAAGGGGGGCTCGCAGAGAAAAGGTTTAGAAACCCTAAACGCAGAAAAGAAAAAGCAAAGCAGAGAAATCATCCCACAACGTACGCTCCAGACAGTTAATGGATGATGCAAACCGATTAAAATGCAGCAAATATCAGTGGGAGTGATAAAAAAGTTACCTTTTGATGATCAGAAAAGTGTTCAGTAAGATGGAGATTGAGGGAGTCGAAGCGTTCACTGAGGTGTTTCGAGAGTTTGGAGTAAGGAAGAAGATAATGAAACAGTGAAGTGGCGCGAAGTGTTTAAAAGTTTTGAAGAGTCTCGAACGTTGCGAGAAGCGCAAGCGACACGGAATTATGGTCGTTGATAGGTCCACGTGTCGAGCGATTGAAGGGGTTGGTGAAGTGTCAAATCGATGAACAGAATGAGCGCCAACGCGCAAGGCCACGCAGGTCGCCGGAAATTTAACCCTATAGCCTTTTCGAAGAACAAGTCGCAGCTCAAGACTGGGGGGCTTGTGTACCGACCAGGTCATCAGTTGTGATGACGTGTCTGGCACGTGACCGTGTGGAGCGTGCTCAGCAGAACACGTGGACAAAAAGAGATGAATGGTTCAGGAGTGAGCATAGTCGCCGACTCATGGAAGTGGCGTGTCACAATGAACATAACCGGTTGTCGCCGGGCTTGTATGACATCGACGTGTTAGACAATGGAAGATCGGGTGGTCAGACATCGCCAATGGGGGCACACCGCCGGATCTTCCAGGAAACCTAGTTAAAACTGTTGGAGGCTCAGAAGAGTAGTTTCAAGCGAGTAAGTCCAGTAAGATGGTTGTTGCACTAGCATGGGGAACAAAGGTCGAGTAAGCTGGGGGGAACACCTTGCTCATCAGCGACGGGACTCCCAGAGTGGACATTCGTTGGTGGCAAGGCTTCCCCAGCTAGAACGTGTACGGCGTAGCAATAAGGAGGGTGGCACTCACGACAAGCGATATCACAGAGATGATGCACTTTGTTGCATCTGATACTCGCCTTGTCATGTGGTGTTTCACAGCGCAGTACGTGCTAGATTACTCCTCGAATAGGGGACTTGGTCGTGCGGCTGGTCACTAGCACAAATAATATTCAAGTTACCTCAACCCAGATGATGACACGTGTAGGGTTGGATGCTACCTGTCATTCCAACCCAGATGATGACACGTGTAGGGTTGGATACAGTGTAGAAATGACGCTCGAGTTACCTTAGCTCAGATGATGACACGTGTAGGGCTGGGTGCTACCTGCTACCCCGGCCCAGATAGCGACACGTGTTGGGTTGGATGCGAGCCACGCGTCCAAAGCGTAACTGCCTGGAGAGAGAAAAAACCTAGCTATAAAGGTAAACTTAACAGAATTTGCAGAGGTACGTTTTTCATTACGGCTCATTGCTAGGGTTGCGTGCACTTTAGTACGATCCTACAGAGTATAGTTTTCTCTCAGTTTTTGGGTGTTCTTGTTACTGACTTGAGCGTCGGAGCGCCACCGGTCGCAGAGGCGCCATCTTGTGTTTTCAAGTTCTCAGATAGACTATCTGTGGTGTGGACTTGAAGGGCACGTGGTGTCAAGCTGGTGAGGAAGATCAAGACGAGGCCACGCTCTTGCGCTAGGTCAACCGACAGGATCAGAAATAATTAAAAGTTATATAGATAAACTTCTGAGTATAACAAATAAAGTTCAACTTCTTAAACTCTTTCTGATGAAATAATATTGTTAAAAAATTATGATTACTATAGTAGAAAAATATGAGTAAAAAATCTCAACTTTTGAGTGGAAGATATGTTAACTATCAACTTGGAAGAATTTGTAAATGCCTTCTAGAGAACAAAGAAAAATGATGAGACGAGACTATAAAATGTGTTTTTCATGTAAAAGAACAAGTTTCTAAACGTAGAAAAAAAAAGAATAATAAATGGATGAAAAAGATGAGAGAAGGTTAAAAAAAAATCAATAATGTGAAAACTTTTCTCCTTATCCACTTTGCAAAAAGATAATTTAATGTTGGTGGAGGCCAGATGTCAAGTGTAAAAACTATAGTGATTTTGGACATGTAAAGCGAATCTGCAAGTCTAAATAAAAAGAGGTAAAAGTAATTGTGAAAGAGAAAGAAGATGAGAAACTTGTTTCAACATGTTTAGCTACAACCAACACTTCTAATAACTCATGGTTAATAGATAGCGGCTGCAGAAACCATTTGACCAACGATGAAAAGCTATTTAGAGAGTATGACAAAATCATAAGTTTTAAAAGTGAAAATTGGAAATGATTATTTCATCTTTGTTAAAGGAAAATGGATCATTGTTATTTAAACTTAACAAGTTTGAATTATATCTCTGATGTTTTATGTGTATCTAACATTGATCAAAATTTCCTTACTGTTGCATAGATTGTTGAAAATGGGCTTCAAAGTCATATTTGAATTTATCTGGTGTTTGACTAAAACAACTAAAGGTAAATATATGTTCAGAGTTAAAATGAGATCTAAACAACATGCTTTAAATCTAATTGATCTATGACATAAAAGACTTGAACATTTTTGTCATATGCAACTGTTATATATTTCAAAACATGCCTTGGTCAAAGGTGTCTCGATGATTAAAGTCAAGTTGGTAGATTGTGTGGCTTGCCAATTCTGTAAGTCAGTCAGAAAAACATTTCCTGATACCACAGAAGACCATTTCCTCATACAAATGTTGGGGGACCTCAAATAGTATTGTCTTTCACTGGTAATAAATGTTATGCTACTTTTATTGATGATTATATAAGATATTGTTCGATTTATATTTTTATATCCATGACTAAGGTTTCTAGTATCTTCTACAAATATTAAACATTTGTAGAGAATCAAAGTGGTTGCAGTTTGAAAATAATAAGGTTTAACAATGCAAAAGCAACATGCAATTGACGTTTTTTAAAAATACTGTGAAGAAGATAGCATTGAACACCAACTTACACTGTCATACCTCCCACAACAAAATGGTGTTAGTGAGAGGAAAAATAGAAGCATCGCAGGATAACAAGGTGTATGTTACATGAGAAGGATTTGTCAAATAAGTTGTGGGTAGAGGCTGCAAGCACAATTGTATTTTTTTCTGAACAGGATCAACTATAGTTTTGAACAAAACAATCCATTTGAAAGCTGGTTTGGGTACATACCAGATTTACAAAATTTGAGATTTTTGTGTGTGTTTATTGTTCTTATGTTCTATATGTTAAAAGAGAAAAACTTGACAAAAATGTTGAAATCAAATTTTTTATTGGATATAGTAACATCTCTAAAGCTTACAAAATTTTTGAACCATAAAATGAAAAAAATCTTGTCAATAGAGATGTAAAGTTCATGGAAGATCAACAATGGAATTCGGATGAATAGTAAGAAAGCAATTTCTGAAAAATCCACACCTCTTTGATGTTGAAGTTGATGAAATTCTTGTTATAGGGACAAGATCTCTATGTGATATTTATCAAAGGTGTAATGTGATGAAGACAATCTCCCCCTATTTGATGAAGACAAATCCTTGGTTTGCTTGTGATGTGCTTGTGATGTTCTGTTTGATTTTGTTAGTACCTGCAAAACATAATTTGTGCATGTATCAACAGTAATCATATCCATATATCATTAGCACCACATAACCAATTTTCACTATGTGATTCTCATAAGGAAAACCAGCAAAATCAGTGTGAAAACAAGTGAAAACAAGGTGCAAAATAAGAGTTATGCAACAACTAACTAAATCATATAAACCCAGTTTTAAAGTAGATATGTAGCAGATACATAGCAACATACATACAAACCATATAATTCTCCCCCAATTTGTCTTCACAAATAGAATAGAAGAAGGAGTAAAATCAGAATTAAGAAAAACCAAAATACCAATGTGTGTAGCAGCACCATTGCAACAACAAACCTGTGATACCATATCAGAACTGCAGCAACATTCTACGGTGTATCAGAGCTATGACCGCAGCAAAATCAAAGTACCATAGACCCCAGAAATTTCAACAAGGAGACCACAGTTTCTCCCCCTATCTTTTCTTCATCCAACAGTTCAAGTTGGTCAAATGATTGCTCAAGAGGTGGATTTGGTAGAAATATTCTTTCTTTTGTTAAGAGCAAACCTTCCAGACGTCCATCAACCCCATGACCACCAATGTGGTTGTCATTCATAAAAAGCTTTAAATTTCAAGGAAAACAAATAATATATCTCTTTATGATCTAATTCAGAGGCACAAAGAATGCATATTTGACTCATAATGGGTTATGAAAGAAAAGAAACAGCTGTAATCATGCATAAGAAATTATAACATCTTTATTCAAATGTGTCAGAGGTAAAACAATCGATTGTTTCGTGAAAACAATCGGTTGTTTTTTTGAGATAGCAAGAAAATGTTATTTTTCAAAGTAAATCATCTTCCAAAGTGATGGGAAATGCATAATGAAATACATTCATACCTTTGCATTACCTCAAGCATGATTAGAATTTCATTTGGTCTTATGAAGCCAAAAGCATAGGAAGAACATATACAACTTACTTTACATAGGTCATGAATTTTGACTTGTCAAGAATTTGAGTAAGGTGTATGCTCTTGAACCATAAGCATCACTTTGATTATTCTTCATCATAGCACATATACTTGAAAGGTTCTGCAACACAGAATTGATGCATATATAAAGCAAGTATAGCAGTAAGATAACAAGACACACACAAACTGGTTTTCTGCATATACAACATTTGTAGAAAAACTAGAAAAAGTGAAGTGTTCAAGTGCTTTCAAGTGCAGAAAAGCAACAACATAATGCACAATTTTAAAGCTTTCTATAAAACCAAATCAAGCATAAACTTCTTCCCCTATTTGTTCTCACAAATAGACAATGAGAAGGGTTGTACAAAGCAGAAATCAGAATGATAAAACAGTAGTTCAGTAGTACAAACAATGTTGACATTTCAAGAATAGAACATGACATAGAGCTTTCAAAGTGGATATAATCTTTTATTATCAGATTCTGAGGCACATTTAATGTATATTTGTCCAAAAGCAAGATTTGAAAAAGAGGAATGGTTTAATCATGCATAAGAAAACTTGGAAGCATTATACAAAGGTACTAGAGGAAAAACAATCGGTTGTTTCGAAAAAAACAATCAGTTGTTTTACTGTGACAACAAAAAGAACATTTTTCATAACAAAAAATTACCTTTTAAATTGATGAAAATGCAGTATGCAATTTGTTCATACCTTTGCACAGAGAACCCCAATAGATTCACTCAAAAAGAAGACTTTGATATGTATATATGGTCACAAGGCATAGTTACATAAATTGAGAAAAAAAACACACATACTCTCTTTCAAGTTTCTTTTGATCAACACTATGCATGTGCAAAGGATGTCTCTTGACATTCAGAGAACCGTGCAAGACATACACAATTGAAAAGTGTAGGTACAAAGATTGTCTTTGCTCTTGATATTTTTCCCTTTAGCAGTCATTTTTCAAGTCCAAAAATGATTTTTGGCTGTCAAGGATACCTACAAGGAAAAATTAAGAAGCAAGATTTGCTCCCTTTATGAATTTGGGTCCAATGATGTTAGTAGGAACCTCAGAAACCTTAGGAACCCATTTCAAAATACCTTTAGGAACAAAAAACTTCCTTATATTGCAGAATCTAACTGAGTGGCCTCTTTTCATGCAATAAAAAATATGTAACAACCGTGTTTCGATTTTTCAATCGGTCGTTTTTTTGGCGGTTTTGAAAAAGACTTTGAAAACTCAGTTTTCTTGCTATGTGGATTAAAACCTAAACTTGCTTTTCCAAAAGCACAATTTTGAGATGCCAAGACAGTCTCAAAGTTGGATTTACCCTTTGAAAGTCTATCCACAGTTTTCACAAGGTAGTGAACCTTCTTTTCAAGAGATTCACAATTTTCACAAACAAGTGAGTCACATTTGCAAGAAGAGTTCTTATAAAGCATTTCTAGATTTTCAAAATCAGTTTTTGAATTCTCCAACTCTTCTTCTAGTGCCTTGACTTTGTTTTCAAGCCAGTTATTCAACCCTTTTAACCAGTTGTACAAGATTGCCAATCGGTTAGCTTCTTCATGTGTTTCTTTAAAAGCTTCAAGAAGTTGACTATAATTTTTAGCATTTAAAGAAGTACAAGAACTTACACTACTTGCATCATCTTCTTCCCTGACCATCAAACACAAATTGACTTCTTTTTTATTTTCTTTTCTTTTCTTTCTTGCTTGACTTCTTCTCCTTGCTCTCTTTATTTCATTGGTTCCCTCATGAGTTACTTCAAGTGTATCCCACATCTCTTTAGTAGATCCACATTTTGAGACCTTGAAAAACTCATTAGAATTTAAGGCAGAGGTGATAAAAGAACCCTTTTCTATTGCATCCCAAATTCCTCTATCTAGTGATTCAACAAAAAATTTCATTATAACCTTCCAAAACTGATAGTTCAAACCACAAAATAAAGGTGACCTGTTTATTGAGGCACCCTGCCCAAAAGGTAATTTTTCAGCCATAAGAAAAAGGTTTTTAGGATCAAACTTGAATATCTTTTAAGAACCAAGCTCTTGATGCCAATTGTTAGAATATATGACCTTAAACAAGAAGGGGCGTGAATTTTTTATTAAAGATTTTCGAAAACTTTGAAGGTATAATGAAAGCTAATGAAGAATCACCGAGAAAGAAACTAAGGAAAGCAAAACACAAAGTTGTTTTAGTTGATTTCCAGAAAATAAACCGGTTGTTTTTGCAATTCCATCGGTTGTTTTTACCAGCAGTTAATAAAAAACAACTTAAAACAGATATATGTGAGATCAGGAAAAGAGAGAATCACACAAACAAATTTATACTGGTTCACTCTTACACCAAGAGCTACATCCAGTCCTCAGAAACCACTGCGTAATCCACTATGCAATCAAAACCAGATTACAAACACCACACACCAAAGTAATGACCTTGAACCCCTCAAGAAACACACTACCTTTAGCAAAACCACACTAAGAGTGTTGATCTTGAACACCTCAAGAACACACAACACTCCTTGGCAACACAAATACAAAAATACAGTAATCAAGGAAGAAGAGAATAGAATACACTTGAGTATTACAAAGCTTAAAGTTCAGAATACAACCCAATCTTATTCCACACACTTAATAATGATCCAAAGCTCTTTCAAATCTTGGAAAAACTGCTTTTGATAATCTTTTTTTTCTTCCTTCTAGATTAGGAGCATAAAACCACCTTTATATAGACCAACCAAGTGGTCAAAAACATTTAATAAAGGAGCCAAAGTAGTTAGGATCATTTAAAACATATTAAAACCACTTAACAAAATTCTGTTAAGGTTTTTCAGAAAAAATAATCGGTTGTTTAGTAGAAACAATCGATTGATTTGGTTTGACAGCAAAGTCAACCAAGTCAAACAACTTTCAATCTTTTTCAAAAACCTCTAAGAGCAAAACAACCTGTTGTTTTGAAATTTCAATCTCTTGAATTTTCAACAGCTTTATATAAAACCCATATTTTCAAAAGGTTAAAGATTCAAATGAACTTGGATCATCTTAAGGAGTGCATTAACAAGTTTCAAACAACTACACACATACACAACAACAACAAGGTCTTCAAGCTTTCCACTTGGATTTGGAGACATCTAAACATCTTGTTCAACAAACAAACCTGGTAGCATCTAGAAAAACAATATTTCTTATTTTGTATGGGAAAGTGAACACAAGACATATTAATGTGCTAAACTAAAATAACATAAACAAATTCATTAAGAAAATTTTCCAACACCTACAAATTTTAATTTGTATATAAATTTGAACTTACCTACGAATTATTATTAGTAAATAAAATTAAGTTATTTATGGATTTTTTTATACATAAAAGTGAAGAAGTTTGGTGGAAAAAAATTGTAAGTAAGATTCATACGTAATTTTGACGGATCAGGATAAGAAATTGTTACCTGCGGATATTACGTACAACCGTTTACCTATAGATATTATCCATATATTTATATTTAGGTAATTATGCACGAATTTAAATATGTAGATAATTACATATTGATATTATTAGTATTATTGCGAATATTAATAATATTATTATTAATATTACAAATATAATTATGAGTATTATTAATATTATTACAATATTATTATAAATATAATAATAATAAATATTATCATAAATATAATAATAATTATTATTATTATTATTATTAAGATTTTTTTTCGTAGGTAACGTTATCTAAGCCGAATTTACTTACGGATATTTTTTATAGGTAAAATGTTGATAACACTATTTTACCTACCCATTTAGGCAGTAGGTCATTTGTAAAAAATTAATTAGTGATTGCTTATCATTAACTAAATCAAAGGCATAAAATAAACTTGGCAAAGATGATGGTGTAACACCCCAGAAAATAACATCTAACTATTACAATACAAGTTCCACGTATTTCAATACAAACTTGGAGTTTTTCAAAACATTCCTAATACATGATTAAGATTTATAGAAATACAAATATTTACATATCCATAGCTCAAAATAAAACTCTGAAACCTCTAAGGCTTTCCTGCACCTGTATGGTCATCTGCTCGTGTACATAGTACAGTCATCGCAGTTTAAACACAACACATAAAGCAAGGGTAAGCTAGTGAAAATAAAATTTTATAATATACGAAATTAAATTAAAAACAGAAAACAAAGGATATTTAGAGTAAAAATGAACTTACTCTGTTTAAAAATCTGATCGGGTAGAAATGTTCATTAACTCCTCAGCTACAGCGTGATATGATCAGATTCTAAAATAGATGAAGGTTGAGAGAGAAAATTAGGAGAGAGGGAGAGAAGAGAATATGGAGAGAGAGAGAAAAAAAAAGAAGAAAATGGAAGGCACTGGTGGTGGTGGGGGGGCAAGACTTCTATTGGTGTTTTTTAAAAAAACACGCTATTACATTATCTCCAACTACAAAAATTTTCGTCCTCGAAAATGATTAGAGTATGTTGCCCGTATCTCCTCTTCAATTTCCCAAGTGGAATCTCTAGAGATGAGATCCCATAATACTTTCACCATGAGAATATTTCTTCCAAGAAGTTGTTTCACTTGTGAATCTAGAATTTTGATTAGCTTCACTTCAAATGATAGATTTTCTTTCACCTGGATTGAATCAGACTCTAGAATGTGACTGGGATCAGGTACATACTTTCTTAGCTGAGATACATGAAAAATATTGTGAAGGTTAGCTAAAGGAGGAGGCAAAGGAATTTCGTAAGCCACAGGGCCTATTCTCCTGAGAATTTGATAAGGTCCTATGAACTTAGGAGTCAATTTCTTGGATTTGAGTGCTCTTCCTACACCAGTGAACGGTGTAACTCTCAAAAAGACATGCTCGCCCGCAAAGAATTCTAAAGGTCTTCTACTTTGATCTACATAAGATTTTTGCCTGCTGAGAGATGTTTTCAATCTTTCCTGAATCATTTTTACTTTCTCATTGGTTTGTTGTATTAATTCTGGTCCAATTAACACATTTTCACCATCATGAAACCAGCACAAAGGTGTCTTGCACTTTCTTCCGTACAATGCCTCAAAAGGAGCCATTCCTATGCTAGCTTGGTAACTATTATTGTAAGTGAACTCTACCAGTGGTAGAATTTCATCCCAACTGCCCAAATGATCTAACACACAAGTCCTAAGAAAATCCTCTAAGGACTGGATAGTTCTCTCTGATTGTCCATCAGTCTGAGGATGGTATGTTGAACTAAGTCTGAGTTTAGTTCCCAAAGCTTCTTGAAGTGTTTTCCAGAATCTGGGATCTCTATCTGAAACTATGCTGGAGGGTACACCATGCAATCTGACTATTTCATCTATGTAAATCTGGGCCAACTTCCGCATAGAGATTCTCAAGTCTATAGGTAGGAAGTGTGTCGTCTTTGTCAACCTGTCCACTATAACCCCAACATAGTCATGCTTCCACAAAGTACGTGGTAACTGGGTAACAAAATCCATTGAGATACTATCCCACTTCCACACTGGAATGTTTAACTGAGTTAACATGCCACCAGGTCATTGATGTTCAATCTTTGATTTCTGACAAGTCAAGCAAGCAGCTACAAACTTGGCTACATCATTCTCCATGCCATGCCACCAATAAGACTTCTTCAAATCTTGATACATCTTGGTCATTCCTGGATGTAAACTGAGTTTGCTTTTATGACCTTCAGATAATATTGTTTGCTTTAGTTCATTATCCTCTGGTATGCATATTCTATTTTTGAATCTCAAAATACCATCCACTCCTAAAGAAAAGTCTTTAGCTTTGTCAGTATTTAATAAACCCATGAAGTTCTTCAATTTTGAATCTTCCAATTGCTTCTCCTTCACCTTCTCTAGAAATTCATTAGTTATAACAAGTGTATTACAACCAATGCAATTTGAAGACATGGAAACCTCAAAATTCATACTCCTGAAATCTTCAATCAAGCTAGCTCTCTAATCATAAGCGACGACATTTCTATCTTTTTACGACTCAACACATCTGCAACAACATTTGTCTTCCCAGGATGATATATTAGTTGGAAATCATAGTCTTTTAAAATTCAATCCATCTCCTCTGCCTCATATTAATGTCCTTCTGATCAAACAAATACCTCAAGCTTTTATGATCACTAAACACATCAAAACTAACTCCATAAAGAAAATGTCTCCATATTTTTAAAGCAGAGACAACCGCTGCCAATTCAAGATCATGAGTTGGATAGTTTCTTTCGTGCACCTTTAACTGACGCGAAGCATCGGCAACAACTTTCTTATTCTGCATCAGAACACAACCCAATTACTGATAGGAAGCATCACAGAAAACTTCAAAAGATTGATTGGTATCAGGGATTGTCAATACAGGAGTATTAGTCAACCTTCTTTTCAACTCTTCAAAGATTCTCTCACATTGTTCAGTCCATGCAAAAGGATGATCCTTTCTAGTCAATTGGGTCAAATGAGCCACTATTTTAGAAAAGTCTTCTATAAATCTCCTGTAATATCCTGCTAACCCGACAAAGCTTCTAATTTTTGTAACTGTTTTAGGACGTTCCCACTGAAGTACAACCTCCACCTTAGAAGGATCTACTGAGATTCCCTGTGCAGAGATGACATGTCCTAAAAATTGTATTTCTGACATCCAAAAGTCACATTTTGAAAGTTTAGCATATAACTGCTTTTCTCTCAAAATGTTCAAGACAATTCTAAGATGTTTTGCATGTTCTTCCCTTGTACGAGAATAGATCAAGATATCATCTATGAACACTACCACAAACTTATCAAGAAAAGGTCTAAATATCCAATTCATATAATCCATGAAGATAGCTGGAGCATTGGTCACACCAAATGGCATGACCAGAAATTCATAGTGACCATACCTTGATCTAAAAGCAGTCTTCTGAACATCTTTCGCTTTCACTAAAATTTGGTGATATCCTGAGCGCAGGTCTATCTTAGAAAAGATAATTGCCCCATACAACTGATCCATCAGGTCATCAATTCTAGGAAGAGGATATTTATTCTTGATTGTTAACTTGTTTAATTGTCTATAATCTAAGCATAGGCGTGACGAACCATCTTTCTTCTTCACTAATAACACTAGAGCTCCCCATGGAGAAACACTAGGTCGAATGAATTATTTCTCCAATAAGTCTTCTAGTTGTTTCTTCAATTCAGCTAACTCTGCTGGTGCCATTCAGTATGGAGAAATTGACACATGGCCTGCTCCAGGAATCAAGTCTATTGCAAACTCTATCTCTCTTTTAGGTGGAAGTCCATGAATATCATCAGGAAATACATCCATAAACTCCTGAACTACAAACATATCCTTTTGTACTTTATCAGTAACTATAGAACAAGCCAAAAGCATAAAACATTCTGCACCTTCTTGTATCTCTCTCTCAAACTGATGAGCTGAGATAACCTGCATTCCTTCTAATCCAGGGAAAATTAACTTCTTTCGACCATAATCTAGAAGGATATGATTAGCAGACAACCAATCCATTCCCAATATAACCTCCAAATCTTTTAGAGGTATACAAATCATATTGATTTTGTATCTCCATCCATCTATAATTACTGGACACTCAACACACATGGAAGAGGTTACTATAATACCTTCTGTTGCTGTAGATACCACCAACTCAATTTCTAATTCTCGGACTGGCAACTTAAGCTTCTTAGCACAATCAAAAGATATAAAAGAATGGGTTGCCCCAAAATCAAACAATACAGATAATTGTGTTCCAAGGATAGAACAAATACCTCTAACAAGGCTATCAGACTGTGAAGCTTCGGCTCCACTAATAGCAAAAACTCTGCCAGCAGCTTTGGGTTTTTTATCACTATTTTGTTGTACTTGCTGCACTCCGCCAGAATTTAAAGCTCCCAATTGGACACGACAATCTTTTGTTGCATGACCATACTTGTGACATCTATCACATGTCACATTTAACACTGAATGAGGGCAAAATCTAACAACATGTGGCCCACCGCATCTAAAACATTTGAAACTAGGTGGTGATTGAGAACTGGGTCTTCCACTGCTATAAGATTGAGGTCTGAAATAAGGTTTCTTTCTATCTTCATATTTAGACATGCTTTTAGAAGGTCCTCCCACTTGAGGCTTAGCAAGTCTGCTATTATTTTTCAAACTCTCCACTACTTTTGCTTTCTCCACTAGAGTAGGGAAATCTCTAATGGACATAGGAATCACCACTTCTTTAAGCTCTTGCTTCAACCCAAACTCAAATTTTCTACATCTCCAAGCCTCAGTCATGGTCTGGGTGTAGAATCTAGCTAGGTGTTTGAACCTAGTAGCATATTCAGTGACTGAAAGATTTCCTTGTTCCAGCTGCATGAATTCAATTTCTTTTGCATACCTGACACTATCAGGAAAATATTCCTCCAGGAATCTTACTTTGAAGTTCTCCCAAGTGGCATCTTCTCCTCTGTCTTCCATCATTTGCTTCATGCCTATCCACCAGAATTCAGCTTCTTCAGTTAGTACATAAATGGCATAGGATAACTTTCTCTCTTCAGGGCATTGAGTAGCTTCAAAGATTCTTTCTATGTCTCTCACCCACTGGTCTGCTCCATCTGGATTTACCTTGCCATTAAATCTGGGCGGATTGTGTCTCAGAAAATCCTTCAGACTAAAGGTATGGGGTTGTTGATGAAGCTGAGATGCTTCAGCTGCTAATCTAGTAGTTTCTAATTGATGAAGGGTAGCCTGTTGCTGTTGTGCCATAGTAGCACTCTGTTGTTGCAAGGTTGTTGCCATCATCTCTATTGCTCGAGCTAAGTTGGGCATATCTACTGGTGGAGGAGGAGTAGGTGGTCTACGTGCCATCTACTAAGCACGTAAAGAATTGGGTTAGAAATTACTAAAAATTTCCAACTACATCTTTAAAACAAATTAACTTAAAAGAAATAATCACACAAAATAGATACAAAACCAATCAAGACTTATCTCTAAAATGTACTCTAACGGTTTAGAATTAAGATAGAAAATAATCTTGATCCAATCATGAGTGTGCACCCTCACCACTCTATCAAGATTCTTTTCATTCTTAATACTTTCATCTTTATTCATAACAATTAGTTTGACTCGAACACAAACAAGATTTCAAGAAAAACAACTTTGTCAAACATCTTATTAGAAACTTTTAACTAAGTCTTGAGGCTAGACTTAAACAAAAATCTACCCGCAGGAGAAACAGAATAAACCCACTACCCTCAGGTTATCCTAAGGATGAACTACTCTGATACCATTAAATGTAACACCTCGGAAAATAACATCTAACTATTACAATACAAGTTCTACGTATTTCTATACAAACTTGGAGTTTTTCAAAACATTCCTAATATATGATTAAGATTTATAGAAATACAAATATTTACATATCTATAGCTCAAAATAAAACTCTGAAACCTCTAAGGCTTTCCTGCACCTGTATGGTCATCTGCTCGTGTACATAGTACAGTCATCGCAATTTAAACACAACACAAAAAGCAAGGGTAAGCTAGTGAAAATAAAATTTTATAATATACGAAATTAAATTAAAAGAGAAAATCAAATTACATGGCCAATTTCTCAATTATTCAATCTTCTTCAAATTCCAACATAAATCAATCACATAGATCTCACATGGATCTACACATCCAGAATATTCAACAAACAACGTCTTCCGGAAGACCCGTATTAAGTAAGTCCTACCAGAGACTAACACCTGATCCAAAGATTACCAGCGAATCCAACAGAAAGGATCAGGGTAAGTTCAATACAACCCAAGCCGTGCATATCATATGTCACGGTGTGCATGAACTCCCCCATCAGCTTCTCACCGCCTGATATCTTAGTCTATGTGACTTAGATCATCAGTGAAGCTCGGAGATCTCTGTTACCACATAGGCATCAATACTTAATACACAACAAACATCAGTCCATACATTATCCCAAATGTATGAATTCAATTCCATACCATTCCGTCATACAATATCATTCAAAAAGTGATCCACAATATTCAAAAGCGTAATTAACATAAAAAAAACACTTAAATATTAAACCATCAAAATATAATATTTTTACAAATTTAAATAATATATAAACAAACAACCCAATATATAAACACACAACATCCCTGCAAAAAAAATTGAATATTGGGACTCTGTCCCTTCCGCATTCAGATCTTCTATCCTAGGGTGCTATTAAAAATTAAATTTAGCTTCCCTTACCTCAATTGCTTGCTTTCCAAGCAACTTTTAGAATTTTATTTCCCACAGTCTGGATAAGCTTTAAGATTTACGGGCCTAATGCAAGTTATCCAAACATAACAAAAATTCAGTATAAAGTAGAATAAGTTGAGAGGATTAAACTTCTCAACTGACCCCACCAAATATTGATGACTAAATTCTAAGGAAAAACAGAGAACAAAGGATATTTAGAGTAAAAATGAACTTACTCTGTTTAAAAATCTGATCGGGTAGAAATGTTCCTTAACTCCTCAACTACAGCGTGGTATGATCAGATTCTAAAATAGATGAAGATTGGGAGAGAAAATTAGGAGAGAGGGAGAGAAGAGAATATGGAGAGAGAGAGAGAAAAAGAAGAAAATGAAAGGCACTGGTGGTGGTGGGGGGGCAAGACTTCTATTGGTGTTTTTTAAAAAAACACACTATTACAAATGTAGTCATTATTGTTGTACTCCAACCATGTAATCTTAAGTGTTGATACTTTCGTCTCCTCGTGACTTTAATCATATGCAACAACATTGTTTTTTTCCAAGATAATACTTCCACTAAAATTAATAATCTTTTCAAGCTCCATCCATCTTCTCCAAAAGGAATTTTGCATATTTCATTCCTCAGTCTACCACAATCCAAATTCGATTATGTACTCTCATTGTTTGTGGAATGATTGTAACATTATCTCAGGTCTTAGATACTCCACTTCAGTCTTTTATAAGTCAGACAAGTAAAGACATATGGAGTCATTTTTTCTTCATGTTCAACCATACAAAAACTTCTTCAAATATTATATTAGTTATGCTTGATGTACATTAAATCATTTTTATAACTTTTATACGATTATATTCTCTAACTTCTTGTTTACAAATACAAACGACTTATCCTCAAACCACTTAGTTGTTAACACTTCATTAATTTGAGTCTTTAACCATTACATTTGACACTTGAATTGTCTTCTTGCTCATGCTAGTTCAACCAAATATTCCTTCCTCGGATGACACATAAACTTGAAATCTTACTCCCTTAATAACTTCACCAATATCTTTGTCTCTTCTGATCAAACAAGTACTTAAGATTCTTACAATATTGAATGTAACAAATCAACCTCTTGTAACAATAAATTAAATCCACATAACTTTTCGTTTCCATGATAGTCTTGTAACGACATTGTTACTCACTCTTATCGATCATTTGGATTTATAGGTTGTTTTATACACACCTTCACTATTTTCTTGTTTTGGATACCCAAATCTCATGTCTATTTAGAAAACATTGATGTTTCATGCATTTTTTTTTTAATCAGCAATGTTTCATGCAACTTGATCCATCATCACTCAACAATCTCGTTTTTCTTTCGAAAATCCACATATAATCTAGATTCTTTCGATAAGAGTGTTTTTAAGGGATGGTTCTGAATGCGTGAAATGCTCTGCCTCCAAAATTGTTAAAAGCAGTATCCGGTGCCTCCCAAACTCAATGTTAAAAAACGCCGAAAATGAAAATAAAGTGAGGAATTAATAAAATATGTTCCCATTTTTTAAAAACTACCAATACTTACTAGGGGTTTAAAAAACCTCTTCTGTACACTTATCTTATTGGAGATTTTTTAAACCTCAGTTAACAAACCTCTCTTAAAAATAAGATTTTCTGTATTGTAATTATTTTATCTATTTTATGTCTCATATTTAAAAAAAATTAAAATTATTTATTCAAAATTCCACTATCTGTAATATGTGAGGGCCACACACAGCAAAAGATAGTCCATGCATGGTGCGTATTCAAAGTTTAACACTTTGAACATTTCACAATGAGAATTTTCGTCTCCGTTTCTACTGCTTATTTGAAGTCAAATAATTAGTTTAAAATAAACTAAAATTAATTGAGAAATAAAAAAAATATGATATATTGAATCGTCATCTACCTAGAAGCAATCAATTTCATAGGTTGGTTGAGTGTATTTAGAAGACACCGAGAGAACCCAACACTCATTTCAATTACTTGGCCACTGTACAATGAGTTTTCAAAAGGGTATACATTTCTTGATTGATTCTATCACAACATAAATGTATTACTAAAGAAGAAACATATATATGGGGAAAAAAAGAAGAGAGATAGGTAGAATAAAATGGAGTGATATATATTATTGTAGAATCTGGAAATATATTGTATTGCAAAGAATAGAAGTACAAAGATGGTAAAAAAAATAATCAAGGCATCTCTAAGCCATAGAACACACCTGCATGTTCTGGTAAGTCAGGTTGTGTATGAAAATAGAGAGTTTTAATTTTATTAAAAACATGGAGAGTGACTAAGCTATCGGAGCTTGCATGATGACTTTTTCTGGCATTATTATCCAAACCTAGGGACTCAAACTCTGTCTAAACTGCCATGAAGGTTGGGACAAAATCTGATGAGATGTTTGACGTCGTATACTCTGTATCCAAAGAAGAATTTAACAAGTTGAAGAAAGTCACCTAAGTTGGGAGGTAAAAATGGTTGCATATAAAAAAAGCGTTGACTCAATATCTTCACCATGTACCCAAAATCATAGGCACTGTGAAAAGCAATCCACTGAATATTATTGTTGCAGAGGAGTCCTAAGAGCATCATCAACTCGGCAAATCGCACAATGCTCACTCCATACTTTCGATTCTTGTCAAAATCCATGCCTTGACTTCGGAGGAGGGTGATGGAGTCAGGAGCATGAGCATGGCGTGTCACATCAAACTCACAAAAGTTGAATTCCCAAATGAAGCGGTTCGAGGTTCCAAAGGTTGGAAGGTTGCCCTGACTGTCTGAAAAGGTGAGACCCACTTGGATGAGATGCATACCGTCTACATTAGCTTTCATCACTGCGTAGTTATTTTGTGGTTGTCGGAATCCTGGATGTGATTGAAAGATGACGCTGGGGAACTCTGTGTCCATAGAGATGAAAGGATACAAGGCAATGATGGAATGAATCAACTCGAACTCCAATTCAAGGTTGTAAGACCATACTGATCTCGTCATTACAGAACCGCAAGGGAATGCCATGTTGCTTTCTCTTTTTGTCTCTCTTTCTCTTCTTATATCTCTTTCTCTTTTTCTCTTCCCTTCAAGAACAACAAAACAACCACACCAACCATCCTGACTACACTATTTTTATAGCCCAAATCACACACAACTTACAAAAGATATAATTGGTTTCTGCAATCTTATCTTATAATCACACTTATTATTTCTTTATGGTATGATTCAATATATTAATTAAATATATCAAGATAAGATTAAGATTGCATTTTCCCTTTTCCAGTTTCTCATATTTAAAAAAATATAAGATTACATTCCTCAAATATAATCTTACTTCATGCACTCTATTCTTATTTCATATTTATTTACAAACTTTTATCTTTTTAATACATATTTTAGGAGTTGAAAATTTCAGAATCAATTATAGTTATCTTTTATATCTCAACCCACAATTAGATTTAATTATCTTATTTATTTTTAAACTAGATATAAATAAAATATAAATATTTTTTTAAGGATATGATTATAAATAAATCATAACTAGCTTATCTATTTTATGAGATTGATATATTTAAATTGCAGATAATTATTTTATCTATTTTATGTTCATTTTTTTTTAAATTTTGAAAATATTAAAATATAATACCAAAATTTTAGTTATATGATAAAATAAAAGAAAAATGTATAAAAAATACTAAATTGATGTATTAAAATTAAGATTTGAAAGTGCAAATACTTAAGTCTGATATAATTAAATTTCAGATAATTATTTTATGTTACCTATTGATAGAGTTGGGACACACAATAAGAAGTCCTTTTGGTTGATAGGTAAATGAAAATGTATTTTGTGAGCATCATTTTGTATAAGGGTTGACCATTCCTGAAGTGGTTTCATTTAATTTCATTGTTATTTGTCGATAAATTTTTTTTATTTATGTTACATTATTTTTCTCAATTTTAAAAGTTTTAAAATCTAAATCTAAAATTTATATTTAAAATATTATACATTATCGATCTTTAACCAATTAAAGAAATTTTTATATTAAAATATAATTCAATAATATTAATGTGGTTAATAAAATAAAGAAACAAATGTAAACCTACACATAAATGAGATAGTTTCTTATCCACATATTACATATGGTACTAGAGAATCATATAATTATCAACCTGTCATCTTATTATCAACTTAATTTTGACTATATATTTTTAATTCCAAAATATTTCATATTAATTATATACTATATTATAAAAATTATAGAATTAGTAAAAAAAATATATACATATATATCACATCAATTAACAACATTTCTGTGTTTTAATAGAGACCATATCAAAATGATTAACAAAATGTATATTTGTGACACTTGTATTAAAATATTCTCTAATTGACAGGAAACTAACGTAAGTAACTATTTTTATTTATTTATTTGTTATCAAGCCTTTTAATCTAAATAAACTTTTCTCCTGATTTTGCTTAAAGATATTATTGATCAATAATATATAATATCTGAAATATTTTACAATTTTAATTCAAATATATTATTTATAAATTGCCAATAAAATAAAATTGTAAGAATAAAAGTAACTTTGACATCTAAAGTAAATTTAAATACTTGTACTGTAATACTTTTATCATCGCCAAAATAATTAAATTTAATATAAATTAAATAAAATGGAATGTCCGATGTCTTGTTTTGAATATATTTTATTTTTCTTAAAGCGATCTATTTTTAGAACAAACCAACTGTAACAGCGTTTAAACCACGCAGAGTTTCTTTCTTCTTCTTTTTCTTCCTTATCTCCATTTCTCTCTCTCTCCATATTCTTTTCTTTCCCTCTCTTTTAATTTTCTCTCCCAATATTCATCTATTTTATAATCTGATCAGACCACGTTGTAGCTGGCGAGTTAAGGAACATTTCTACCCGATCAGATTTTCAAACAGAGTAAGTTCATTTTTACTCTAAATATTCTTTGTTCTCTGTTTTTCCTTAGGATTTAGTCATCAATCTTGGTGGGTCAGTTGAGAAGTTTAATCCTCTCAACTTATTCTATTATATACTGAAATTTTGTTCTGTTTGGATAATTTGCATTAGGCCCGTAAATCTTCAAGTTTATCCAAACGGTGGGGAATAAAATTCTAAAAGTTGCTTGGAAAGCAAGCAATTGAGGTAAGGGAAGCTAAATTTAATTTTTAATAGCACCCTAGGATAGAAAATCTGAATGCGGAAGGGACCTGGTCCCAATATTCAATTTCTCTTGCAGGGATGCTGTGTGTTTATTTATATTGGGTTGTTTGTTTATATATTATTTAAATTTGTGGAAATATTGGGTTTTGATGATTTAGTATTAAAGTGTTATTTTTTTATGTCAAATAAACTTTTGAATATTGTGGATAACTTTTTGAATGATATTGTATAATGGTATGGAATTGAATTCATACATTTGGGATAATGTATGGACTGATGTTTGCTGTGTATTAAGTATTGATGCCTATGTGGTAACAGAGATCTCCGAGCTGCACTGATGATCTCAGTCACATAGACTAAGATATTAGGTGGTGAGAAGCTGATGGGGGAGTTCATGCACACCGTGACATATGAGATGCACGGCTTGGGTTGTATTGAACTTATCATGATCCTTTCTGTTGGATTCGCTGGTAATCTTTGGATCAGGTGTTAGTCTCTAGTAGGACTTACTTAATACGGGTCTTCCGGAAGACGTTGTTTGTTGAATATTCTGGATGTGTAGATCCATGTGAGATCTATGTGATTGTTTATTGTTGAGATTTGAAGAAATATGAATAATTTGAGAAATTGATCATGTAATTTGGTTTTCTCTTTTGATATAATTGTGTATATTATAAAATTCTATTTTCACTAGCTTACCCTTGCTTTTCTTGTTGTGTTTGAACTGCAATGACTGTACTATGTACACGAGCAGATGACCATACAGGTGCAGGAGAGCCGTAGAGGGTTCAGAGTCTTATTTTGAGCTGTGTATATGTAAATATTTGTATTTCTATAAATCCTAATCATGTATTAGGAATGTTTTTGAAAAACTCCAAGTTTGTATAGAAACTGGTAGAACTTTTATTGTAATAGTTATATGTAAATTATGGGGTGTTACACCAACCACAATAAGAATTCAAATCTATCAATATAAGGTAGTACTAAAAAAATATGAGGTTCCTGAACGTTTTGAAAATCTAACTCAAATAAAGTATCATAAAGAAGAAGAAAAAAAAAAGACAAAAATATGTCTTTTTTTTATATATAAAAAATATTTTTACAATAACTATAAACTTCAAATCTATACTTTGTAAATAAAATAATCAAAGACTTGTAAGTGCAAGGAGACAAAAATAATTAAAAGTTATATGGATAAACTTTTGAGTATAACAAATAAAGTTAAACTTCTCAAGAACCCCTTTTCTGATGAAATAATATTGTTAAAAAATTATGATTACTATATTAGAAAAATAAGAGTAAAAAATCTCCACTTTTGAGTGAAAGATATGTTAACTATCAATTTGTAAATGCCTTACAGGCTAGAGAACAAAAACAATGATGAGACGAGACTATACAATGTGTTTTTCATGTAAAAGCACAAATTTTTATAGGTGGAAAAAACAAAGAACAATAAATGGAAGAAAAAGATGAAAGAAGGTTCCAAAAATCAATAAGGTGAGAACTTTCTCTCTTATCCAAATCGCAAAAAGATAACTTAATGTTGGTGGAGGCTAGATGTCAAGTGTAAAAACTACAGTGATTTGGGATGTGTAAAACGAATCTGCAAGTCTAAATCAAAAGAGGTAAAAGTAATTGTGGAGGAGCAAGAAGATAAGCAACTCTTTGTTTCAACATGTTTTGCTAGAACCAACACTTTTAATAACTAATGGTTAATAGACAGCAATTGCAGAAACCATTTGACCAACGATGAAAAGCTATTTAGAGAGCATGACAAAATCATCATTTTTAAAAGTGAAAATTGGAAATGATTATGACATCTTAGTTAAAGAAAAATGGATCATTGTTATTGAAAGCTTAACAAATTTGAATTATATTTTTGATGTTTTATGTGTATCTAACATTCATCAAAATTTTCTTAATGTTGCACATATTGTTGAAAATGGGCTTCAAAGTCTTATTTGAATTGAATTGGTGTTTGACTAAAGACACTAAATGTAAAGATGTGTTTAGAGTTAAAATGAGATCTAAACAATATGCTTTAAATCTAATTGATCTATGACATAAAAGACTTAAACATTTTCGTCTTATGCAACTGTTATATATTTCGAAACATGCCTTGGTCAAAGGTGTCTTGGTGATTAAAGACAAGTTGGTAGATTGTGTGGCTTGCCAATTTTGTAAGCCAGTAAGAAAAACATTTCCTCAAACCATCGAAAACCATTTCCTCATACAAATGTTGGGGGACCTCAAAGAGTATTGTCTATAATTGGTAATAAGTGTTATGTTACTTTTATTGATGATTATATCAGATATTATTGGATTTATATTTTAATATCCATGACTAAGGTTTCCAATATCTTCTAGAAATATAAAACATTTGTAGAGAATCAAAGTGATTGCATTTTAAAAGTAATAAGGTTTAACAATGCAAAAAGAATATGCAATTGATTTTTTTTATAAATATTATGAAGAATCTAGCATTGAACACCAACTTACACTGTCATATCCCCCACAACAAAATTGTGTAAGTAGAGTAAAAATAGAAGCATAGCGGGATAACAAGGTGTATGTTACATGAGAAGGATTTGTCAAACAAGTTGTAGGTGAAGGCTGCAAGCACAATTGTATTTTTTTCTGAACAGGTTATCAACTATAGTTTTGAACAAAACAATCGATTTGAAGACTGGTTTGGGTACACACCAGATTTACAAAATTTGAGATTTTTTTGGATGTGTTTGTTTTTCTTATGTTCCATATGTTAAAAGAGACAAACTTGACAAAAAAGTTGAAACCAAATTTTTCATTGGATATATAGCATCTCTAAAGCTTACAAAATTTTTGAACCATAAAATGAAAAAAAAATATTGTGAGTATAGATGTAAAGTTCATGGAAGATCAACAATGGAATTGGGATGAGCAATAAGAAAGCAATTTCCGAAAACTCCTTGATGTTGAAGTTGATGAAATTCTTGTTAGAGGGACAAGATCTCTATGTGATATTTATCAAAGGTGTAATGTGGTTGTTTTAGAACCTATTGAATTTGAAGAAGCAGAAAAAGATGAGAAGTGGATTAATGATATGAAGAAAGAATTAAAGATGATTGGAAAAAATTGACACTTAGAGCTAGTGAATTGACCTCAAAATAAACAATCCGTAGAGTGAAATGGATTTATAGAACTAAACTAAATGCAAATAGTTCTATACAATAAATACAAGGTCAGATTGGTGGTGAAAGGATATGCTCAAGTGTTTGGAGTAGACTTTTCAGAAATATCTAGATATCTAAGTCCAAGTTTGTGTTCTTGATATCTAGATATCTAAGAAAGCTAAACTTATTACTCCAATTTAGTTTTGTTTATGTACCGAGGGATGAACATCAATTGTTCAACCAATAGTAGTTACTATCTAGGCCTTATACAAGTACAATTGGCGCTCACCGTGGGACCGAGATAGAATTTAAAGACAACAAATGGTATCAACAAGGTTGATGGTAAACAAGAGAATGACTAACGCCGAGCAGATGGCTATGTTCCAAACCTTGCATAGAATGATCGTGGAGAGGCGCCAAAAGAACAAAAAGGAGATACGAATCATGCGTGAAAAGAATGAGGAGGAGATATGAATCTTTTGAGAAAAAAATGAGCAAATGAGGCAGCAAGTAGCCAAGATCATACTTAAACCAAGGCATAAAAGGCCACCTTCACTGGAGAAATTTGATGACACACAAAATCAAGAGAAGACATCCACTTTGAAGATCAATCCATACTTAGAACTTACTGAGAATGACTCATGCATCATCGAGACTCAACCATTTGATACATATTGTTATCTTGGAATAGGAACCCAATGGGCATCCCTTCACTGATCACATTGTGAGACACAATATCCACCAACTTGGAAAGGGTTAAAAATTGACTGGTATGACAGAACTACGGATCTGGACAAACATGTGGATGTGTATACCACCCAGATGCGCCTATATGCATCTGACAATTTGGTGCTCTGCCAAGTGTTTCCTGTTGGGTTTAATAGTGCCAAAGTTCAAGAGGGGGGGTGAATTAACCTTTTAAAACTTTCTCGCAGAAACAATGTTTAACCCAGTTTTACAGAAAATAAATCGATTTATGTGAAAATGAACAGATTTATTTCAGCACTGTTTTTGTTTGAAAAGCTTTTAATTCAGCAAGGTTAATCACAAGATTATGCAGTGAGAATTTCCAGCAGCACACACACAACTATCAGATTAGAAAAACAGTGAAATACCAAAACAGCAAGTTTCAATTTCAAGCAAGTGATTAAGGTTCAATTGATAGCATGCTAATTAATTGAGTGACCTTTGCAAACAAACTGATCCAGTGGCTTTTAACAGACTATGAGTGTTCTTCTTGATGTCAAGGAATTTTCCAGAAATTAAGAACAATGAATCACAGAACAGCAAGCTTCAACTTTAAGCAATTTGTTTAAGGTTCAATTGATAGCATTGACAGTTTCTTAAGCAGCCTATCACAGTCAGTCTGTTCCAATGGTTTTTAGCAGATTGTATACGTTCTTATCAGATTCAAACACCTTTTTTAGAAATCAAGAACAGTATGCACAGTGCCCAGAAAGAACAGATTTATTTTCAATTGAACAGATTTATTTCTTTGCTGTTTTATCAATTATGCAGAAACGAAATTGCAGAGAGTGAGAGAGAATGAACACAAGCAATTATACTGGTTCACTCAACTGAGCTACATCCAGTCTTCACCAACAACAAGTGGAAATCACTAACACACAGTACAACCAAGTACAATTCCCACTGTTCTTGAACCCTACAAGAACTTAGGTACTCTTGCTGAAAAAACCTATTTCAGCATACACACACATCCACTCTTCAAGAACACCTATCAAGAAGAGTGTTTAACCAAACTATTACAAGAAAGAGATGTGAAACGACTACACCTAATTGAGGATACACAGATCTGCCTTAAACCAGTAGGCAAGATTGCTAGAACAGTAGCAGCACCTCACACCAAGCTATTTGAACCAAACCAAGAACAAGCACTTTGTGATTTTTTGAAATCTTTGAAGAACAAATGCTAATCCTTTGTAAACACTTAATTCTCTGCTGTCAAAACTCGTTTTTGCAAATGTATGAATTGTTATTAAGCTCAGAAACAAGTTTGCATTTTATAGAAAGCCAGCTTATAACAGAATTTTGAAAAACAGTTAAAGCTGTTATAAAATGAACAAATTGAAAATAAAATGAACTGATTTATTTTCAAAAGCAGTTAGAGAATTTGTTAAGTGAGGAGACTTAGTCAACCATTCTGGTGCTGAGATAAAACTGAAAAACGTTTAAGCTTGACATGGCACCAGAGGCAAAAAGAATCTATTCATTTACAGATGAACAGATTTATTTTTCAAAACGAAAACAGAGACAGTTTAACAATTTAAAACTCAGTCGTTTTGAAAAGAAGAAGGCTTAGTCAAAATACCTGATGCACAAAATCTAATTTTTACAAGACTTTAGCCAAGGCATCAGTGAAAAAATGAATCTGTTTATTTAGAAAAGAACAGATTTATTTTTATGCAGTAAACGTGTTTTTGTGTAAAACATGTGAAAAACAGTTTAAGAAAACTTATGCTTGTTCTTATCACATGGCCAGTGGTTATGAGGTGAGTTACCCAGCAAAAAGCCCACTCTTAGACAACCTCTAAGCACTAACTAAGACACACTTAAAGCAAAGCAAAAATACATGAAAAGTACATAAAAGTCTTCATCAAACACTACATACAAGTCTTCATCAAACACAATCTTGAAGGGGCAGCAACCATCTTCAACAATCTCCCCCTGTTTGATGGAGACAAATCCCCATAGCTAACCTCATAGCTTTGTTGCTTTAAGTTCTTGCACCAGATTTTAAACCAGAATTGCACCTGCACTGCACCAGATTTTAAACCAGAAAAAAAACAGCAGTATTGCATAGCATAAGACATGGTTTTAAGGTGCAGAATTAACTCCCTGTTACAGCTAGCTTCACCTAGCATGGTGAGCTATTTTTCTCCCCCTTTGGATTCATCAAACAACATATAAGCATAGGGAATAAAGGGATATAAAGCAGAAACCACAATCATAATAGTTCAGAAACATAGAACCAAATTGTTCAACATTACAGAAACTTGAAAGCTGATAAAGAAAACATTAAAATCAGAAAAAAAACTACTGATCCTTGTAGTAAAGCTCTGCAAGCTGTGCCTGAACCCCTTCAATCTGATTATCAAGGTGTTGGAACCTTGCATGAGTAGTCTCAAAGTGTGCCCTTTGTTCTGCAGACATGACATCAAGACGATACAGCACTTGCCTCTCAAACATAGACATTGGTTCTCCACGATATTCTGGGCTTTGATAGGCAACTATGGCATTTGCAGCAACTTCCTCATGTTCAGATTGGGCAGCAGGTGAGTCATCATCCATAGGAACAGCTTCATCATCATCCTCATGTTCTGCTTGAGTGTCCTTCTCCTTGAGAACCACCCACTTGTTTTCAATTTTGTGAAAACCCATTTTGGTGAAAGTTGAAGTATCAATCTCACTTACAGCTTTGATAGGGTCATTTCTCTCATTTGTAACATCAACACCAAAGTAATCAATTATTTTGGAAACAAGAATAGCATGGGGAAATCTGTAATCAGCCAACCTTTTTGACTTGAGCATGTGTTCATTGACAATGAACACCCAGTTTACCTTAATCTGGTTCATGATGCAATATAGGAGAATGAGATCCTCTTCATGTAAGACAGCATGGTTTGTCCCTTTTGGAATCAGTTGCCAAGCTATGATGTATGCAACTAGACGTGGAGTGAGGTTCAAATGCCCTGCATGGAACCTGTTTATACTCTCTGTAGGATTCCTCATGCAACTCTTATAATATTGCAGCTTGTTGAATTCTGAAATTCCACTGGTATTTCCTTTCCCTACTTTCAGTCCAGCATATTTTATTCCAGCCACAGAATTCCACACCTCACTTGTGATCTTCATCTTGGTCCCTTTCACATAAGAGACAACATTCTTCCCATCCAATGTGAGGTTAGTATAAAAAACTTTAACCAAGTCAGGATAAACATTACCCGTTAATTCCAGCATCTTTTTCAGTTTCTGGTGCTTCAAAACAGCCCTTGTTTCTACCAATTTTTCAGATTTCAACTAGTTGAAATCCAGCACCTTGGGTATGTTGATCTGCTTCCTGCTTGTTTCATGAATGTAGGCATTGATGCCTTCTTCATTTCCAGCGAACCATCCTTCTAACACACCTTGAGAAGTGGTTTGCTTTCCCTTGCTTTTTTGTTTTTGTCTTGAAGACGAAACCATGTTTGAACCTGAATTCTTTTCTTGATTTCAAATGGTGAGAATAGAAAGAGAATGGCCAATGTGGGTAGCAAGTATTCACACAGATTTATAGCAGAATAAATGGATTGATATGGCAGTTATGAGTGGATATGCATGAAGATATTATGCTCTGAATTTGTGCAGAGAATCTTTGAAAATATGCACCAAATATTTAGGGTCACGATGCATACACTCAAATTCTTATTGAGCACCCAAACCATCAAATCGGTTACATAACCATGACCAAAACCGTCAAAGGTACAGAGGTTAATGCCCACTAAGTCAGTCAAGCAGTCAAAGATCATAATTTCTCTTTCCTAGTCATCAATGCATATCAGTGCAAAAAATAAACACATTTAATTGCGAATAAACAGATTTAATTTTTCACTGCTAGGCACAATTGATATTTATAATACCCAATTCATTAAGCAGAAAATTAAACCTATCTTTGGCTAATGGTTTTGTGAACAAATCAGCAAGCTGTAAATCAGTACCAATGAACTTAATATCACATGCTCCATTAGATATGTGTTCCCTTAGAAAATGATGCCTTATTTCAATGTGTTTGGTTCTTGAATGCATGACAGGATTTTTGGTTAAGTTGATTGCACTTGTATTATCACACAGCAGAGGTATATGGTTAAGTAAGATACCAAAATCATTCAATTGTTGCCTTAGCCATATAGTTTGAGCACAGCAACTCCCTGCTGCAATGTATTCTGCTTCAGCAGTGGAAAGAGCTACACAAGCCTGCTTTTTGCATTGCCATGAGATCAAGCTTGATCCAAGCAAATGACAGGTTCCACTTGTGCTCTTCCTATCAATTTTGCAACCTGCAAAATCTGAATCAGAATACCCAGTTAAGCTTAATGAAATGTTACCTGGATACCACAAGCCAACTTCTTTAGTTCCTTGCAAATACTTCAAAATCCTTTTGACAGCATTGTAGTGTGATTCTTTAGGAGCAGATTGAAACCTTGCACACATGCACACTGCAAACATTATATCTGGCCTGCTGGCAGTAAGATACAGTAGTGATCCTATGAGCCCTCTGTATTTGGTTTCATCAACAGAAATTCCAGCTTCATCATGATCCAAATGACAGCTTGTTGAGAAGGGTGTGCTGATTGGTTTACACTTGTCCATTTCAAATTTCTTCAACAAATCCTTGCAATACTTAGCTTGACTTAAGAAAATGCCATCCTTGAGTTGTTTGACCTGCAAGCCTAGAAAATAGTTCAACTCACCCATCATTGACATTTCAAACTCACTCTTCATGACTTTCACGAAAGCTTCACACAATTCTCCATTGTTTGATCCAAAAATGATGTCATCCACATATACTTGGACTAGAATTGAGTCATCTCCTTTCTTCTTAATGAACAAGGTCTTATCTGATGTGCCTCTGTCATAGCCTTGTGAGGTGAGAAAGTCACTTAGCCTCTCATACCATTGCCTAGGAGCTTGCTTGAGTCCATAGAGAGCCTTTTGGAGTTTGAACACATATTCTGGATGTTGATGGTCTTCAAAACCTGGTGGTTGTGAAACAAATACTTCTTCATTTATATAACCATTTAGAAAGGCACTTTTCACATCCATTTGAAATAGCTTGAACCCTTTGATGCAGGAGAAGGCAAGCAGCAGTCTAACAGCTTCTAACCGAGCCACTGGTGCATATGTCTCATCATAGTCTATTCCTTCTTCTTGATTGTACCCTTTAGCTACAAGCCTAGCCTTGTTTCTGGTGATCACTCCATGCTCATCCATTTTGTTTCTAAATACCCATTTTGTTCCAATTACATTCATCTCAGGTATTCTAGGAACAAGAGTCCAGACCTCATTAAGAGCAAACTGATTCAGTTCCTCTTGCATAGCTAAAATCCAGTTGCTGTCCTTGAGAGCTTCATTCAAATTCTTGGGTTCAACTTGAGATATAAATGCCATTGCTTCACATAAATTGTTCAAGGATTTTCTAGTTGACACTCCTTTCTCAATGTTTCCAATGACATTATCAAGGGTTAAGTCTCTTGGGGTTTTCCACTCTTTTGGCAAACCTGCAGCTGCAGTAGATTCTTGTATAGCATGTGTATCAGCAGTATCAAAATGAATCGATTCATTTTGATTTAAAACAGATTTAAATTCATTACTGTCAGGTTCATCAGCAGCAGTTTTAGATACACTATGATCAGTTTCATCAAAAACAACATGCATTGATTCTTCTACTATAAGCAGCCTTTTATTGAAGACTCTATATGCATGACCATTCAAAGCATAACCAATGTGCACACCTTCATCAGATTTAGCATCAAACTTACCAAGATTTTCTTTGCCATTATTCAATACAAAACATTTACACCCAAATACTCTAAGGTGGCTTACACTAGGTTTTCTGCCCTTATACAATTCATATGGGGTTTTCTTAAGAATTGGTCTTATTAAGGTCCTATTTAAGACATAACCTGCAGTATAAACAGCATCAGCCCAAAAATACTTAGGAAGCTTAGATTCATTTAACATAGTTCTAGCAAGTTCCTCTAGTGATCTATTTTTTCTTTCAACTACACCATTTTGTTGGGGTGTCCTAGGGGCTGAAAAGGTATGAGCTATCCCATGCTTCTCACAGAACCTTTCAAACTTAGCATTTTGAAACTCTCCCCCATGATCACTTCGAATTGATTTAATGCAGCAACCATTTTCATTTTGTAGAATTTTTACTAATCTCTTAAAGGCAGAATAAGCATCATGTTTATGTGCAAGAAATAGAGTCCATGTAAATCTAGAGTAATCATCCACAACAACTAAAGCATACAAATTTCCAGCCAAGCTAGCAACTCTAGATGGACCAAATAAGTCCATATGTAACACATCCAATGGATTTTTTGTAGAGACAATATCCTTTAACTTGAAAGAGGATTTGATTTGTTACCTTTCACACAAGCATCACAAAGCCTGTTGTCCTGAAATTTAATGTTAGGTAAACCAGAAACTAAATCTTTAGATTTCAATTTATTCAAGTGATTTGTGTGTATGTGAGCTAACCTCCTGTGCCACAACCAAGACTCATCACTTCTGGACAGCAAACACTCATTTGAAGAGTTAGTTTCCATGATATTCAACAGATAAATGTTATTCACTCTCTTACCAGTAAACAGTACCTTACTAGATGAATTACTTGAGATTGTGCAGCCATTTGACTCAAAATTCACTTTGTATCCTTTGTCACAAAGCTGGCTTATGCTGAGAAGACTATGCTTGAGTCCTTCTACATACAGCACGTTCTCAATGGTTGTTGAGTTCCCTGTTCCAACAGTTCCTCTGCCCAAAATCCTCCCTCGGTTATTGTCACCATAGGTTACATGTCCTTCTGCTTTGAGCTTTAAGCTGGTGAACTTTGTAAGATCTCCAGTCATATGCTTGGAACAGCCACTGTCCAAGTACCACTGGTTTTTCTTGCTTCCAATCTGTAAAACAGAATAAAAAATATACAAATGGTACCCTTTTCAGTATAGGGTCCAGCACAGATTAAAACCTTCTCTTTGGTAGCCATTTTGCTAAGTTCTTAGGAACAAGATGCTTTCTAGCAATGCAAGACCTAGATGTATGACCAGATTTCATGCAATAAAAACAGGTTACATGAGATGCCTTTTTGCCACTGTTAAAAGCTGAAAAAACTGATTTTGCTGGAACAAAAAAACTTGAAAGCTTTTTGACATTGGTTGTATTTCCAGGGGTATAACCAAGTCCATTCTTATTGAAAACAGCATTCTGTGATCCAAGGAGAGACTCAAGGTTTTGTCTTCCCTTGGTGAAATTGGAAAGGGTTTTCAGCAAATATTCCACTTGTTTTTCCAATCTTTTGCAGTTTTCACAGTTTTTAATAGAGGCATGCAAGCAAGTCAGTTAAAGGCTTACCAAATCTGTTTTGGCCTTATGCAATTCTTCCTCAAGTGTTTTTACTTTAGGTGCAAGCACATTATTTACCTTTTGCAGCTTATTGCATATTACAGCTAGCCTATTGGCTTCATCATGTGTTTCCTTGAAGGCAGCAAGCAAATCGTCATAGTTATCAGAATCAGCAGAAAAATTACTTACTGATTCAGAGCTTGACTCCTCATCCTTCATCATGAAACACAAATTGTTCTCCTCATCTTCTGTTGAAGAGCTGCTGGTTGAGGATACTTCATTTTCCTCCCATGAGATGTAGGCTCTTCTTCCTTTGTTCCTTTCAAATTTCTTGCTGGCAGATTTGTCCCTTGTTTGATTGTCTGGACAATCTGTTTTGATATGCCCTGTTTTGCCACATCCAAAACAAGTATATTTAGAGGAATTTAAATCATTGGGTTTAGGATACCTTCTTTTCTGCTGGTTCCTATTTTTGCTTTTCTTCCTCAGGAATTTGCTGAATCTTTTTGTAAGAAGGTTGATTGTGTCATCATCTTCAGCATCTTCTTTTTCCTTCTTGATCTCATCCAATTCAGTTGCTTTCAGTGCAAGACCTTTGGGTTTTCTCTCTGTTGTTTCCTGCTCTTTAAGTCTTTTAAGCTCTAGCTCATGCTCCATCAGCTTTCCAAATAGTGCAGCAGTTCCCAACTTTGACAGATCACGACTTTCAGAGATAGCTGTCACCTTTGGTTGCCAGCTTCTGTCGAGGCACTTCAATATCTTTATGTTGAGTTCCTCTCTGTCAAATTCTTTTCCCAAGCCAGTGAGGTGATTCACAATATGAGTGAACCTTTTCTGCACATCAGCAATGCTCTCCTCGGGTTGCCTTCTGAACAACTCATATTCTTGGATGAGTGCATGTTTCCTTGACCTTTTCACATCTTCAGTACCCTCATGAGTCACTTCCAAGACTTCCCACATCTCCTTAGTTGACTTACATTGGGATATCTTGAAGAACTCATCCATTGTCAATGCAGAGGTTATGATGTTCTTGGCCACAAGATCATGTTGAGCCTTCCTCCTTTCGGACTCATTCCATTCTGATCTTGGTTTTTCCACTTGTTCATCCTTGACAACCTGCATTGGCACATAAGGTCCATTGACCACAGCTTCCCAAATTAATGCATCAATGGATTCCATGAAAATTCTCATTCTAACTTTCCAAAATGCATAATTCATTCCATTGAACATAGGTGGTCTATTAACAGCAGAACCCTCAGCAAAAAGCACATTAAACTCAGACATTATTACAAACAAACTTGATTAAAATACAAGTCCTAGCTCTTGATACCAATTGTTGGGTTTAATAGTGCCAAAGTTCAAGAGGGGGGGTGAATTGACCTTTTAAAACTTTCTCGCAAAAACAATATTTAACCCAGTTTTACAGAAAATAAATCGATTTATGTGAAAATGAACAGATTTATTTCAGCACTGTTTTTGTTTGAAAAGCTTTTAATTCAGCAAGGTTAATCACAAGATTATGCAGTGAGAATTTCCAGCAGCACACACACAACTATCAGATTAGAAAAACAGTGAAATACCAAAACAGCAAGTTTCAATTTCAAGCAAGTGATTAAGGTTCAATTGATAGCATGCTAATTAATTGAGTGACCTTTGCAAACAACCTGTTCCAGTGGCTTTTAACAGACTATGAGTGTTCTTCTTGATGTCAAGGAATTTTCCAGAAATTAAGAACAATGAATCACAGAACAGCAAGCTTCAACTTTAAGCAATTTTTTTAAGGTTCAATTGATAGCATTGACAGTTTCTTAAGCAGCCTATCACAGTCAGTCTGTTCCAATGGTTTTTAGCAGATTGTATACGTTCTTATCAGATTCAAACACCTTTTTTAGAAATCAAGAACAATATGCACAGTGCCCAGAAAGAACAGATTTATTTTCAATTGAACAGATTTATTTCTTTGCTGTTTTATCAATTATGCAGAAACGAAATTGCAGAGAGTGAGAGAGAATGAACACAAGCAATTATACTGGTTCACTCAACTGAGCTACATCCAGTCTTCACCAACAACAAGTGGAAATCACTAACACACAGTACAACCAAGTACAATTCCCACTGTTCTTGAACCCTACAAGAACTTAGGTACTCTTGCTGAAAAAACCTATTTCAGCATACACACACACCCACTCTTCAAGAACACCTATCAAGAAGAGTGTTTAACCAAACTATTACAAGAAAGAGATGTGAAACGACTACACCTAATTGAGGATACACAGATCTGCCTTAAACCAGTAGGCAAGATTGCTAGAACAGTAGCAGCACCTCACACCAAGCTATTTGAACCAAACCAAGAACAAGCACTTTGTGATTTTTTGAAATCTTTGAAGAACAAATGCTAATCCTTTGTAAACACTTAATTCTCTGCTGTCAAAACTCGTTTTTGCAAATGTATGAATTGTTATTAAGCTCAGAAACAAGTTTGCATTTTATAGAAAGCCAGCTTATAACAGAATTTTGAAAAACAGTTAAAGCTGTTATAAAATGAACAAATTGAAAATAAAATGAACTGATTTATTTTCAAAAGCAGTTAGAGAATTTGTTAAGTGAGGAGACTTAGTCAACCATTCTGGTGCTGAGATAAAACTGAAAAACGTTTAAGCTTGACATGGCACCAGAGGCAAAAAGAATCTATTCATTTACAGATGAACAGATTTATTTTTCAAAACGAAAACAGAGACAGTTTAACAATTTAAAACTCAGTCGTTTTGAAAAGAAGAAGGCTTAGTCAAAATACCTGATGCACAAAATCTAATTTTTACAAGACTTTAGCCAAGGCATCAGTGAAAAAATGAATCTGTTTATTTAGAAAAGAACAGATTTATTTTTATGCAGTAAACGTGTTTTTGTGTAAAACATGTGAAAAACAGTTTAAGAAAACTTATGCTTGTTCTTATCACATGGCCAGTGGTTATGAGGTGAGTTACCTAGCAAAAAGCCCACTCTTAGACAACCTCTAAGCACTAACTAAGACACACTTAAAGCAAAGCAAAAATACATGAAAAGTACATAAAAGTCTTCATCAAACACTACATACAAGTCTTCATCAAACACAATCTTGAAGGGGCAGCAACCATCTTCAACATTTCCCACTTCACTGAAAGGAGAGGCGCTTAGTTCGTTTACATGTCTCACTCCCAATTTAGTGGATTGCTTTTAAAACACTATTGTCCAAATTCGAAACCCAATTTGCTACCATCCAATCACACCACTTAACATCTATTGCACTTATCAACATACAAAAATAGAAATATAAGTCCCTTCAAGCTTTGATGGAGAGATTTAGCGAAGTATCTTTGAATATCCAAAATCTAAGCCTGAAACTAGACATGGATCATATGGTAACAACATTAATGTCAATACTGTTCGCCGATAGTTTGTATAAGAAACCAACAACAAACTTGGACGAATTATGGCAATAGGTAACAAAATTTATGCAGTTGGAAGAGTTACTGGATTACTGAAATCAAGTTCGAGTAGAGAATGGCGGTGAAAGGAGAAAGAATAAGAAAAAAGTGGTCATAATATGTTCGAAAAAAATGATAAATATAGAGAGAGTCGAAGACCTTGGTTCCATAGTTACACCTCGTTAAATGCTGATAGGGGAAAGATTAGGGACAAGGCCTTGAATGCTGATCTAACTCCTATACTCAGAAAGTTACAAAGTCCTAAAGATGCCAACACATATAGGAAATGTCGATACCATCGCAACTTCAGACGATCGAAGAGATGCAGGCATTAAAAGATAAGATTAAAGAGCTCATTCAAGTCGGGGACTTGCACTAGTTTATACAAACCGACAACACAAGTTCAAATAAATCTCCTCAGTACAGAGAAAAATATTCTGAACGAAAGGTGTATTATCCTTGTCAACATCACAATGATGGCCGATGATCGGGGAAACAACCATGAACGAGTGAACCTTTAAGAAGAGATGAGCCTTCACGTCATAGTGGTAGACAAGTGATTAACACAATTGGTGGTGGTTTTGCATGCGGAGGATGCTCAGGCTCCGCTTCAAAGAAGCATCTTTGATCTATTCAGTCAGTGAATTCAGCTTCGATCATTCCCTAATCGAGGATCCCTCTGATACTCTTCACAGGTGATGACGTTTAAACAATCGACCCGACACAAGATGATCCTATGGTCTTCACAGTGGAATTTGATAATTTTGCAATCATGAAAACACTTGTGGATCAAGAAAGTCCAGTGAATATCCTTTATTGGAAGACTTTTAAAAAGGTGAGGTTCTGGAGACCAAAATCCAAGCATATGATGATCAAATTGTTGGCTTTTCTAGGAATGAGTGGACACTCAGGGGTATATTGATCTATATACCATGTCTGGTGAAGAGAAACATCTAAGTGGAACTATCAAAATAAGATATTTGAAATTCAAAGGTAACATTTCCTATATTATCTTGCTTGGCAGACACTCCCTCAACATCGTCTAGGCAATCGTGTCAACTCTAATTCTGGCTATGAAGTTTTCATCCACATCCGGTGATATAGTCACAATGCACGTAGACCAAAAGGTGGCTCGAGAATGCTTTATGGTCAGCCTAAGGGTAGAATGATGGCAAATTCATGAAGGTCTTCTTGAATCATGTAAGAGATGGTGCGGAATCCATGGATGTGTGTGTGCAAGATCCTCCTAAGAGTGATGTTGATCTTGAAGGTGCATGGTGTGTATGAATATTGGGAGGTTGGGCCAGCCCAAGGAAAGGTGAAGGATGTGAAGTTTAGAGCCTAGAATTCTAGGGAGAAGCAAAGCTTGGCACAAATTGGCAGCATAACTTTACTCACAATAAACTTACAATACATGAGGTTGGCTCCTCCTTTTATAGGCTAAGGAGGACCAGATTTGATGACCTAAATGCTACACAAATGTAAGCCAAATGAAATGTAAATGTGAAGCACATGGGTGCACATGGCACATGGGTGCACATGGGTGCACATGGTCCTTTATTAGTAAAGGCTTCTAGAAACCTTTAGCTAATCAAGGTTAATGCTTCCTTAATTCTAATGTGCAGAAAATTAAACAATTGTCCACATGCTTATGCTATTTACACCTCAGTTAAAGCTAAACTACACTTGATGGGCCTTCACGGAATATGTGCTATTAGGCCTTTTTGCATTCATAGCTTGATCCAAGTCTTCTTGTTCTAGACGCTCTTGGCTTGGTCTTGGACGCTCCTAGCTTGGTCTTGGATGCTCTAGATGCTCTTGCTTTGGGGTCTAGACGTTCTTGACTTGTCTCTTGCCTTTCATGGAAGGGTGTGCTTGGCCCTCTTCCATCATCCCCTCCCTCTTGAAAAGGATTTGTCCTCAAATCCAATGCTTTTGCTTCCTAGGGGAATGATTGTGGTTGGATGGTGTCCATCATCTCCTCCTTCTTGAGAAGATCTATCCTCAGATCTACAGACTTGATCTCGGATAGCAACCTTTTGCTTCGCCAAAGCTTGTCCTCCTGGATCAAACGTCCACCTATAGAAATAATCAAATAAGGCATAGGTGTTAGTTTGCAAATTAATTTTACTAGGTTGCCATTTTTATTTTTCTTTTGGTTTTGGCAACCTTGGACAAAGTTTCTCTTTTAATGGTTGTGTGTGGTCTCTAATCATCTTATGTATTTTAAAATGTTCATTTGTGGTTACTTTCTCTTTAGGCATAAATCCTATAGAAGATGGTAACAACTTAAAAGGAGAAAGATGATTGAACCCACACATAACTTTAAAAGTAGAAATATAAGTAGTTTTGTGAACTACTTTATGGTAAGTTTGCTCACCTCTAGAGTTGTGTGTGCACTTCATGATTATTCTAGGCATAGTAGAAAGAGCTAGATTTTCAAATATATTTTGACCATGCGTTTGAGGATGATAAGAATTTAAAGTGTGCAATTTAGTTGCAAGTTTTCCAAAGGAAATCCTCAAATCATGGTTTGCGAAATTTGGAACTCTATTGAACACTATGCTTGAAGATAAACCATGAAGATGTATCACTTCTCTAGAGAAGAGTTTATCCATAACCATGAAGATTGAATCACAACCTTTTGTTGTCCTAGGGAGTTTTAATATGAAATTTATATCTTCCCAAGGATCATTTGCAAAAGGTGAAGGAGTATAGAGTTTATGAGACATTGCCTTGGGCGTAGTTTGAAAACAAGAATTGTACCTAAGGTAATGTCTTTGAACTTCTTTTCTCATGGGGGACAAAAGTTTTCCTTTTAAAAGCTCTAGAGTTTTATCAACTCTAATTTGTCCCATGAGTTCTCCTTCATGAAGACTTTTTCTCTTATGTGTAAGGATAGTCTCGTTGTGACAACCATTGTTTATAAGGATTTGTACACTTTGCAATGGTTGTCTCAATAAGACATGACAAGTTTCTTCAGGCACTACTTCACATAAAAAATTGTTTTTGTAGATGCTTATAAAAAACTTGACATTCACTTGGTGATATCCTAGCACATATGAGAAATAATCCTAGCACATATGATTCTATCTTCTTTTTCACTTAGGCTTGTAAGTGTTCCTTTACAAAAGGTAAGGCTTTGAGGTTGTTCAACAAGACACATATTTTCAAAGGTATTTTTAAATCTTTGGTCTTGTTGAATGACCTTGTGGGAAGGAACACTCTTCTCCCACGCCTTTTGTTCTTCAAGGGTCTTCTCATGCTTTTCTTTTTCTTCTTTTTCTTTAGCTTCCCTTTCGACTTCCCCTCTCTTCTTTTGTGTTTTTCTTTCCTTTCTTTCTTTATGGGAAGCAAACAATTTTTCTACCCTCATTTCCCAATCTAGGCAAGCTTCTATATTTTCTTTTCCATGGGAGTGGGGTTGGTCTACCCTAACCTCTCTTGGGTTTTCTATTTCTTTTCTATCTCTTCTATGTCTTCTAGGGGGTGCTTGATAATAATCATTTATTCTAAGGCTTCCCTGATGGAAGAGGGCCAAGCACATCTAACCATGAAAGCCAAAGCCCAACACTAGACCATGAAGAGCGTCTAGACCATGATGAGCGTCTAGCTAGAAGGATGGAGCGTCTAGGACGTGAAGGGGAAAGGCTACCCATGGAGCGTCTAGGACCTATCACAAGGTCAATGGCTAAGCATATTCAAGCCCAATTGAAGGAAGCCACAGATGGAAGAGAGAAGGCTTTGTACATGTTGCATAAAGGCCCATTAGGGGTGCTTAGTAATTAGAGAAGTGTAGAAAGCATATTTGAGTGAAACATTCTAGAAACTCTTTAGGTGTGGCCGGTCATGAGCACATGGCACTTGGCTTTGTGAATTGCATTTAATTTGGTTTACATTTCATTAGGTATTAGCTTAAAACTTACGGCAAAGTAGCTTATAAATAGGAAGGCCTACACCTTGTATTTCCAAGTTTATTGTGAGTAAAGTTATGCTGCCATTTTGTGCCAAGCTTTGCTTCTCCCTACAACTCTAGGCTCTAAACTTCACATCCTTCACCTTTCCTTGGGCTGGCCGAACCTCCCTATGTTCATACCTATCATGCACCTTCAAGATCAACATCACTCTTAGGAGGATCTTGCACACACACCTCCATAGCTTCCGCACCATTTTCTTACATGATTCAAGAAGACCTTCATGAAATTTGCCATCATTTGGTATCATGAGCTATGGTTCTTCAAGATGAGTTGCTTTTGGTCTTTCATTTTTAGTTCTTCTTTACTTTCATGTTGTTCATCTTATTTTCCATAATTGTCTTGCTGTTTTTTACATTTTAATTTGTTTGGTGTGCTTTGTGGAAGATCCAACCGAAGCACTCTTGTTCAATTGATCTTGAACAAGTTCTTGTGCAAATTGTGATAGGATTCCATACACCTTTGAGTTGCCATTTTCTTTTAGGCTTTTGAGTCTTTATTGCTTTCATTATTTGGTTCATATTATGCTTTTGAGTCTTTAATTTCTGAATCTTATATGTTTTGTCAAGTCATGTTCATCCACATTGTCAACAATTCTTAGTAGTCCTTTATTTGGCTTGATTGTTTCTTGATTTTGGGTATCTTTAATTGCTTTGAATCTGCTGTTCTTTGATCTTTTGGTGCCTTTTTAATTTTAGTTTGAGTTCATATTGTGTTTAGATCCTACACAATTCTATTTCACAAATTTCCATTGTGTCTAAACTTTGGTATCTTGCTGTTTTTGTTTCCAGTTTTCAGAATCCCCTGTTTCAGATTTTCTGTGCTGACTGTTTTGATCCAGAAAAATATTTTTCACTCATAGGAAAATTTTGATTCTCAGGAATTTGCAAGTTTGAAGTGTTATAGAAAGGACAAAAAAAGAATTAGTCCAAAAGAAGCAACAGAAAAAAAATGATAAATCTTTTAAAATCAGTGTGCAAATCTGAGGCGCTACAGCTGGCGTAACTGAACACCAAAATTGCAAAATTTATTAAAACAAATTGGTGCATGCGTTTTGAGTGATTCCAAAGCCAGGATTTAGCTAAGATCTTGAATATCTTGCATATCAAATTTCAGAATCATATCTTAAAAACACAGCTCAGCATAAATTGGGGAAAAACACGTTTCTGGCCCACAACATTTTCCAGTGGTGCTGTTTTTTTTATTTGGTCATCTAAATCTAGTGCCATTCTTAGGATTCTTTTGTGCGCCTACCTTTATTTTGGTACCTTTTATTTGCTTGCTTAATATTTCTTGAACCTCTTTCTAGTTGTCATAATCTAACTCCTTTTGGTGGTACTGTTTTATTCAATTTAATTGTTTCTTGCTTTTGTTCTTTGACCTCTAATTTGGGTGTTGGGATTTATTCTCCTTTGGTGCTTATGTGAATGGAAACTTGACTTGGTTAAGGTTTAGCCCTCTGATAGGTGCTGGAAATTGGAGAATCAAGACCTTCATTCTAAGGGGAAGACAAAGACAAAGCCGAAGCAAACTTTCTCAAAACACTACACACATTTGGAGGGCTAACAAGCAAAGACAACAAGAGGGAGTGTCACTAGCAAAAAGAGGATCAACAAAGGGGGTTTTCTTAAATTCCTTACAACTTAATTTGTGTTAATTACCTCTTAATTACGCTTTAGACGGTGAGTGTGTCTTCAAGGGCTCAAAGTGTCCAAGAAGCCTCACCTAGGGCCGAATAGTATAGCATTCTTGTTTAGTAATTGTTACTTGTTTGTATTTGCTTTTCTATTGCTTTAGTAGTGACACTTTGCATGGTTAGTTTTGTTTAAATTTGTGTTAAACTGACTAGTTTTGTTGAATAGATAGCTTACATTGTTTTCTTGCATTTATTTCTCAACTTATTTGTGTTCTAAGTGTTTCACTAAGAGAAAGTCTTGTGTGAAGATATTGGAGGATAGTTTTTTGCAAGGAAAAGGCTTGGTACTTAAGTAGTCCTTTGTGACTCACCTCCCTTACCTGGAAAAATACCTTCTTTAACTTTCCTAAACTTTCTCAAAGTAAAACACCTATATACACAAAGTTTTAGCCATGTCTTCTTCTTCTCACTCTCCAAAGTCTATTGAAAGTGAAGTAAAATCTTTGAAAACTCTTTTGAAAGAAGTATCCCAAGCGGTACAATTAATTTCTTTTAGACAATTGGAGAATGAGAACAAAATCAATGAGATGGCTAAAGCTCAAGAAGAGAAATCACTAAAATCACAAAAATAAAAATAAAAACTCATACTCATGCATCTAGAAGCAATGAGTCTCTAGGGGAGGGAAGCCTTAGAATTAATGACTACTACCAACCACCCCCTAGAAGGAATAGGCAAAGGGAGCAAGAGGTGCCAAGGGAAACTAGAGTAGACCTACCTCATTTTCATGGAAAAGAAAATGTAGAAATCTATCTAGATTGGGAAATGAAGGTAGAGCAACTCTTTGCTTGCCATAGGGTAAGTGAGGAACGTAAAGTACCCTTAGCCGCCCTTAGCTTCCAAGGGAACGCCATGTATTGGTGGACCTCTCTCGAAAGAGAAAGGCGTCTTCATAGGGAACCTCCCATTACATATTGGAATGACCTTAGGGGAGCCCTAAGACGCCGGCACATACCTTCCTACTACCATAGGGAGTTGATGGACAAGCTCCAAAGACTCCAACAAAAAAACATGAGTGTGGAAGAGTATAGACAAAAAATGGAGCTCTACATGATGAGAGCCTCCATTAGAGAAGAGAAGGATACCACAATAGCTAGGTTCCTTAGTGGCCTATCACTTGAGATAAGAGATAGAGTGGAGCTCTTACCTTATCAAGACTTGAATGATTTGGTTCAACTTTGCATTAAAGTTGAGCAACAAATTTTACGCAAAACATCAAGTCAAAAGGTGAGCCCTTACTCTAACTTTTATCCCAAGAAAGAGTTTAGAAGGGAGGGTAGTATATCCAAAGAAAAACCAAAAGAACCTACCAAACCTTTTACCAAAGAAACCTCCACCCCACCCATCCGAGCTAGAGATGTCAAGTGTTTCAAGTGCTATGGAAGAGGGCATGTGCAAGCACAATGTCCAAACCAAAGGACTTTGTTTCTTAAGGGTGTAGACGAGTACACTAGTGGCGAGGATGAGCCTAGTGAGAAAGAAGAGGGGGGAGAGGATGAGAGGGTAGCTCCACTAGAGGGAGAATTGCTTATGATTAGGAGAACCCTCAACAATCACCCTAGCACATCCATTGAAACACAAAGAGAGAACATATTTCATACAAGATGCAATGTTTTAGAAAACATATGCTCTCTCATTGTGGATAGTGGATCTAGTTGCAATTGTTGTAGTGCTAGGATGGTGGAGAAGCTTAAGCTACAAGTAGTTCCTCACCCAAAACCTTATAAACTTCAATGGCTTAATGAAAATGGGGAACTACATGTAGACAAGCAAGTGGAAATCAAGTTTTCCATAGGGAACTACAAAGATAAGGTTTTATGTGATGTAGTACCTATGGAAGCTTGTCATATTTTATTAGGGAGACCATGGCAATTTGATAAGAAAACCTTGCATGATGGTCTCACTAACGAAATTTCCTTCACCCACAAGTATAAAAAGTTTGTAGTTAGCCCTTTACCACATTCTCAAGTGGTAAAAGACCAAATACAAATGAAGCAAAAGAGGGATGAGGAAAACAAAAAAAAAAAGAGCGCTAGAAAAAGAGAAAATCCTTAGGGATAGGAAGGCGTAGGAGAAGAGTGTTCCTTCCCACAAGGTTGGTCAACAAGAAAAGCCTCTTGAAAACGTTTTTGAAAATTTGCTTCTTGTTGAACAACCAAGCCTTATCTTTTGTAAAGGAGCACTTACATGCACTGCCACAAGTAGTGAACTTATGACTTTACCTCCTCAAATAGAAAATCTTTTAAGTGAATTTGAAGATCTATTCTCCCATGAGGGGCCCATTGGGCTTCCTCCTCTAAGGGGGATAGAACATCAAATTGACTTCATTCCGGGGGCAAGCCTACCAAATAGGCCTGCTTATAGAACCAACTCCGAGGAAACAAAGGAGATAGAATCACAAGTTCAAGACTTGTTGGAGAAGGGTTGGGTTCAAAAGAGCCTAAGCCCTTGTGTTGTACCTGTCTTGTTGGTGCCCAAAAAGGATGGAAAATGGCGCATGTGTTGTGATTGTCGAGCAATCAACAACATCACCATCAAGTATAGGCATCCAATCCCAAGGCTTGACGATATGCTTGATGAATTGCATAGGTCAACTCTATTCTCCAAAATTGACCTTAAAAGTGGATATCACCAAATTCGAATCAAGGAGGGTGATGAGTGGAAAACCGCTTTTAAGACCAAATTTGGATTATATGAGTGGTTGGTGATGCCCTTTGGGCTTACTAATGCCCCAAGTACATTCATGAGGCTTATGAATCACACCTTGAGGGATTGTATAGGTAAATATGTAGTAGTTTATTTTGATGATATCTTAGTATATAGTAAAACCCTAGAAGACCATTTAAGTCACCTTAGGGAAGTTCTTCTAGTGCTTAGGAAAAATAGTCTTTTTGCAAATAGGGATAAGTGTACCTTTTGTGTAGATAGTGTAGTTTTCTTAGGCTTCATAGTAAACAAAAAGGGGGTGCATGTAGATCCCGAGAAAATCAAAGTCATCCGCGAGTGGCCAACTCCACAAAATGTAAGTGATGTAAGAAGTTTTCATGGGTTAGCTAGCTTCTATAGAAGGTTTGTGCCTAATTTTTCTAGTCTAGCTTCTCCTTTGAATGAACTTGTTAAAAAAGATGTTGCATTTTGTTGGAATGAAAAGCATGAGCAAGCCTTTCAAAGGCTAAAAGCTCAACTCACCAATGCACCCATTCTATCTCTCCCAAATTTTTCCAAAACTTTTGAGATAGAGTGTGATGCATCGGGGGTAGGCATAGGTGCGGTTTTGTTGCAAGGTGGACACCCCATTGCTTATTTTAGTGAAAAACTCTATGGTGCCACCCTCAACTACCCCACCTATGACAAAGAGCTTTATGCTCTTGTACGAGCCCTAAAGACTTGGGAACACTACCTTGTGTCCAAAGAATTTGTCATCCATAGTGATCACGAGTCTTTAAAATATTTAAAGGGCCAACACAAGCTCAACAAGAGACATGCTAAATGGATGGAATTTCTTGAACAATTTCCTTATGTAATCAAATACAAGAAAGGAAGCACCAATATAGTGGCCGATTCTCTTTCAAGACGGCATACACTCTTTTCAAAATTGGGTGCCCAAATTCTTGGATTTGACCACATAAGAGAGCTTTACCAAGAAGATCAAGAACTCTCATCCATCTATGCCCAATGTCTACATAGAGCGCAAGGAGGTTACTATGTGTCCGAGGGATATCTTTTTAAAGAGGGAAAACTTTGTATTCCCCAAGGAACACATAGGAAACTCCTTGTCAAAGAATCACGTGAAGGGGGACTCATGGGCCATTTTGGAGTCGATAAGACTCTAGATCTTTTAAAAGCAAAATTTTGTTGGCCACACATGAGGAAAGATGTCCAACGACATTGTTCTAGATGCATCTCATGTTTAAAAGCAAAGTCTAGAACAATGCCGCATGGACTCTACACCCCTTTGCCGATTGCAAATGCTCCTTGGGAAGACATTAGCATGGATTTCATTTTAGGACTTCCTAGGACTGCAAGAGGCCATGACTCTATCTTTGTGGTAGTGGACCATTTTAGCAAAATGTCCCATTTCATTCCATGCCACAAAGTAGATGATGCTCAAAATATTTCTAAACTCTTCTTTAGAGAAGTGGTGAGACTCCATGGTCTCCCTAGAAGTATAGTGTCCGATAGAGATCCCAAGTTTATAAGCCACTTTTGGAAAACTCTTTGGGGTAAACTTGGAACAAGACTACAATTTTCAACTTCTTGTCATCCTCAAACGGATGGGCAAACCGAAGTAGTCAATAGATCTCTTGGAACTATGCTTAGGGCTATCATGAAGGGCAGCCACAAATCTTGGGATGAGTATCTTCCCCATATTGAATTTGCCTACAACCGAGTGGTTCACAAGACTACTAATGCTTCTCCTTTTGAAGTAGTATATGGTTTTAATCCTCTTACACCCATGGATTTGATACCTCTTCCTAATCCACAAGATTTTGTGCATAAGGAAGGAGTAATCAAAGCTGACTTTGTAAAGAAAATGCATGAGAAGATTAAACTCCAAATACAACACCAAAATGAGAAGTAAACAAAATACAACAATAAAGGGAAGAGAGAAATAATTTTTGAGGAAGGAGACTTAGTTTGGCTTCACCGTCGCAAAGATAGATTTCCCACTCAAAGGAAGTCCAAACTAAGTCCCCGAGGTGATGGACCCTTTCAAGTCCTCAAGCGAGTCAATAACAATGCATATAAATTGGACCTTCCTCTTGAGTATGGAGTACATGACACTTTTAATGTAATTGACATTTCTCCATTTGTAGGTACCAATGACGAAGACGAGCTAGATTTGAGGACAAATCCTTTCCAAGGGGGAGGGGATGATGGAAGAGGGCCAAGCACATCTAACCATGAAAGCCAAAGCCCAACACTAGACCATGAAGAGCGTCTAGACCATGATGAGCGTCTAGCTAGAAGGATGGAGCGTCTAGGACGTGAAGGGGAAAGGCTACCCATGGAGCGTCTAGGACCTATCACAAGGTCAATGGCTAAGCATATTCAAGCCGAATTGAAGGAAGCCACGGATGGAAGAGAGAAGGCTTTGTACATGTTGCATAAAGGCCCATTAGGGGTGCTTAGTAATTAGAGAAGTGTAGAAAGCATATTTGAGTGAAACATTCTAGTAACTCTTTAGGTGTGGCCGGTCATGAGCACATGGCACTTGGCTTTGTGAATTGCATTTAATTTGGTTTGCATTTCATTAGGTATTAGCTTAAAACTTACGGCCAAGTAGCTTATAAATAGGAAGGCCTACACCTTGTATTTCCAAGTTTATTGTGAGTAAAGTTATGCTGCCATTTTGTGCCAAGCTTTGCTTCTCCCTACAACTCTAGGCTCTAAACTTCACATCCTTCACCTTTCCTTGGGCTGGCCGAACCTCCCTATGTTCATACCTATCATGCACCTTCAAGATCAACATCACTCTTAGGAGGATCTTGCACACACACCTCCATAGCTTCCGCACCATTTTCTTACATAATTCAAGAAGACCTTCATGAAATTTGCCATCATTCCCTCCCCAAAAGAATCATGATCTTTAGAGATAGATGCATGAGAAGGTAATTTTTTTAAAATGTGAGACTTCTCATCCTTTGCTTTAGTCAATACATTAAGTTTAGTCTCACTCTCCAATTGTCTATATGCAATTGATTGCACAGTTTGTGAAACTTCTTTCAAAAGAGTTTTTAAAGATTTTAATTCACTTTCAATAGACTTTGGAGAGTGAGGAGGAGAAGACATGGCTAAAGTTTTTGTGTATATAAGTGTTTTACCTTGAGGAAATTTAGGAAAGTCAAAGAAGGTAGTTTTCCAGGTAAGGGAGGTGAGTCACAAAGGACTACTTAAGTACCAAGCCTTTGCCTTAGCCAAAAACTGTCCCTCAATGTCTTCACACAAAACTTCCTCTTAGTAAACTACTTAGAACACAATTAAGTTGAGAAATCAAAACTTTTTTTTCAATGCAATAAAACAATGTATGCTAACTAATTAACAAAGCTAGACGGTTTTAACAAAGCTTAAAACAACCACACATACAAAGCGTTACTAATTAAGCAATATAGAAACATCTAAAAACAATTAACAATTGCTAATTAAAGAGTTCTATACTAGTCGGCCCTAGGTGAGGCTTCTTGGACACTTGGAGCCCTTGAAGACACACTCACCGTCCAATAACGTAATTAAGAGGTAATTAACACAAATTAAGTTGCAAGGAAATTAAGAAAACTCCCTTTGTTGATCCTCTCTTTGCTAAATGCACTTCCTTGTTGTCTTTACTTGTTGGCCCTCCAAGTGTTTGTGGTGTTTTTCAAGAAAGCTTGATTCGGCCTTGGCTTTGTTTTCCCCTTAGAATGAAGGTCTTAATTCTCCAATTCCAGCACCTATCAAAAGACTAGACCTTACCCAAGTCAAGTTTCCATTCAATTAAGCACCAAAGGAGAATAAATTCCAGCACCAAATTAGAGGTCAAAGAACAAAAGCAAGAAACAATTTAATTGAATAAAACAGTACCACCAAAAGGAGTTAGATTATGACAACTAGAAAGAGGTCCAAGAAATATTAAGCAAGCAAATAAAAGGTACTCAAATAAAGGTAGGCACACAAAAGAATTCCTAAGAATGGCACTAGAATTAGATTACAAAATAAAAAATCGCACCACTGGAACATTGTTGTGGGCCAGAAACGTGTTCTTCCCCAATTTATGCTGAGCTGTGTTTTTAAGATATGATTCTGAAATTTGATATGAAATATATTCAAGATCTTAGCTAAAATCTGGCTTTGGAATCACTCAAAAAGAATGCACCATTTTTTTTTAATAAATTTTGCAATTTTGGTGTTCAGTTACGCCAGCTGTAGCGCCTCAGATTTGCACACTGATTTTAAAAGATTTATCATTTTTTGTATGTTGATTCTTTTGAACTAATTATTTTTTTTTCCTTTCTATAACACTTCAAAATTGCATATTCCAGAGAATCAAAATTTTCCTATGAGTGAAAATATTTTTCTGGAACAAAACAGCCAGCACAGAGAATGTGAAACAGGGGATTCTGGAAAAAAACTGGAAAAAACAGTAAGATACCAAAATTTAAACACAATGGAATTTGTGAAATAGAATTTGTGTAGGATCTAAACACAAATATGAACTCAAACTAAAATTAAAAAGGCACCAAAAGATCAAAGAACAACAGATTCAAAGCAATTAAAGATACCCAAAATCAAGAAACAATCAAGCCAAATAAAGGACTACTAAGAATTGTTGACATTGTGGATGAACATGACTTGACAAAACATATATGGATTCAGAAATTAAAGACTCAAAAGCATAATATGAACCAAATTAAAAGTGCAATAAAGACTCAAAAACCTAAAAGAAAACAGCAACTCAAAGGTGTATGGAATCCTATCACAATTTGCACAAGAATTGTTCAAGATCAATTGAACAAAGTGCACCGGTTGGATCTTCCAAATAGCACACCAAAACCATATAAAATGTAAAAAACAGCAAGACAATTATGGAAATAAGATGAACAACATGAAATAAAGAAGAACTAAAAATGAAAAGACCAAGAGCAACTCATCTTGAAGAACCTAAGCTCATGATACCAAATGATGGCAAATTCATGAAGGTCTTCTTGAATCATGTAAGAGATGGTGCGGAAGCCATGGATGTGTGTGTGCAAGATCCTCCTAAGAGTGATGTTCATCTTGAAGGTGCATGGTGTGTATGAATATTGGGAGGTTGGGCCAGCCCAAGGAAAGGTGAAGGATGTGAAGTTTAGAGCCTAGAATTCTAGGGAGAAGCAAAGCTTGGCACAAATTGGCAGCATAATTTTACTCACAATAAACTTACAATACATGAGGTTGGCTCCTCCTTTTATAGGCTAAGGAGGACCATATTTGATGACCTAAATGCTACACAAATGTAAGCCAAATGAAATGTAAATGTGAAGCACATGGGTGCACATGGGTGCACATGGTCCTTTATTAGTAAAGGCTTCTAGAAACCTTTATCTAATCAAGGTTAATGCTTCCTTAATTCTAATGTGCAGAAAATTAAACAATTGTCCACATGGTTATGCTATTTACACCTCATTTAAAGCTAAACTACACTTGATGGGCCTTCACGGAATATGTGCCATTAGGCCTTTTTCCATTCATAGCTTGATCCAAGTCTTCTTGTTCTAGACGCTCTTGGCTTGGTCTTGGACGCTCCTAGCTTGGTCTTGGATGCTCTAGATGCTCTTGCCTTGGAGTCTAGACGTTCTTGACTTGTCTCTTGCATTTCATGGAAGGGTGTGCTTGGTCCTCTTCCATCACAGAACCTACCAATAGGGCACAATATTGAGAACTGCACAGGGAGCGTTCCCCAAGAAACTCAAGGGGAACAATCCCGATGGTCTCGTAAAGAAAAATCACAAGTTAAGCAGAAAATGACCTCGAAATTCAAGGCCCCCAAGAAAAAACACATGGTCACCCTTCTTGACCTAGACCCCAAAATGAATGATGCTCTTATAAAACCAGTCTGGTACCGCTACAGGATTATAAGTGATATGTGCCATAATTTAGAAATATTTCATACAAAAAGATATGTAGTTATGGGCTTTAATTGATAAAACAGTATAATTCAATCCCTAATTAAGGTATTTGAACCTTAATACATATTTTTGGATTATAAGATGAATTTGAATCAGAGACAAATGTTTGATTTTAACCCATTGATAAAAGCAGTCCTCAATAATATTGAAGATTTAGAGGAATGGGAAGAAAAAGAAGTCAAAGATTGCATACAAGACTTAGAGAAAGCAATATCTCACTTGAGCGACATGTCACTTAGCCCAAGCCCAATTAGGTTAAGTAAAAGGTGTGAGGCCTAACCCTAGACACCATTGGGAGGATATTGAGAGATAGAAAACCACAAAGGAGGCAACCATCAAGGAGAAATATCTTGGATCTTCTTTTTTTTATTTCCATGCTTGTAATGGCCAATATGAGTGGCTAATTATTCCTTTTGGGATTGAGAGTAATTTGTTTAAACTCTTATGTATTGAGGTGATATTTATTTATAATATTTTGTTCTTGATTGATGATTGGTATTGTCATTTTATTATTAAAGTTTGAATCTTTATTCATGATTTTGATCCTTAGATTTAACTGAAAAAGTTCTTTATTCCTTATACAAACAACCATTCAAACAAACTTTTACATATATTTTCATATTTAGTGAGTTCAATATCCATCCTTAAGGAAAAATTACCAATTTTGACTTTGTACACTTACCGTAAAATAGTCATAAAGTTTTCGGTGCCGTTCTTGGGGAACTGTTTTAAATTTTAGAATATGAATTCCTAAATATTGTTAATATTTTAATGGTTTATTTTTTTAATTTTTTTATTTGATTTGATTTTATTGATTTTTTTATTTGTTTTAAATTTGATAGTTTTTAAATTTTAATATTTTTATTGCTAGTTACTCCTTGTGCTAGTCCTTGAGTGAATTGTCTTATATGATACTAAGAGGACAGGTTTCTAAAGATCAATTGCAATTTGAATTGGAGATTGAAAAGGCTGCTTGAAAGAAAAGGGTTAAAAAGAGAAAGAAAAGCAAAGAGAAATTAGAGAAGAATCATCAACGATTTATACTCTTCACATTGAAATTTTTCAGGAAAAAAACAACATGGTTGAAGAGCAACCACCACAGCCCAAAAGAACACTTGGAGATTACGCTATGCAGCAAGGGCCAAGACATTTTTCTAGTATTGCAATACCTACTATCACTAAGGACTTGGAGATGAAACATGCATTCCTCAATCTGGTAAGTACCCATCAATTTAACACAATGGACCATGAGTGATTGCATTCTCAAGGAGCTCTTCTTGGATGTTTGGTAATATGGTGCGGAAGCTTATGTATGAAATAGGCAAGGTCCTCCTAGGAGTTGTGGTGACCTTGAAGGTGCATGAAGAGTATGGAAGAAGGGAGGTTCGGCCAGCCCTTTGATAGATGGTGAAGGAAGATTAAAACCTAGAAACTAGGTAAGGAGCAAGTATGGCACAAAATGGGCAGCATAACATTACTCAATTTAATCTTGCAAATACAAGTGATAGGCTTCTCCTTTTATATGCTAAGGAGGCCGTAAATGTTAAGCTAAGAGAAGATGAAATGTAAGCCAAATGAAATGGAAATGTGAGGCACATGGGCACATGGAGCACATGGGTGCACATGTCTTCACAAAACCGTCCCTAGATTAGTGAAGGCTTCTAGGAACCTTTAGCTAATCAAGGTTAACTCCTCCTTAATTCTAATGTGCAGAAAAATAAACATTTGTCCACATGGCTATGCTATTTACACCCCAATTAAAGCTAAACTACACTTGATGGGCCTTCACGGAATATATGCTAGTATGCCACTCTCCCATTCATAGCTTTGATCCAAGTCATCTTGTCCTAGACGCTCCTAGCTGGTCCTAGACGCTTCTAGCTTGGCCTTCTTGTCCTAGACGCTCCTAGCTTGTCTTAGACGCTCTTGACTTGGCTCTTGCCTTTCATGGAAGGTTGTGCTTGGCCCTCTTCCATCATCCCCTCCCTCTTGAAAGGGATTTGTCCTCAAATCCAATGCTTTTGCTTCCTAGGGGGATGGTTGTGGCTGGATGGTGTCCATCATCTCCTCCTTCTTGAGAAGATCTACCCTCAGATCTTCATACTTGATCTTGGATAGCAGCCTCTTGCTTTGAGAACTAGGATTGCCCTCCCGGGTCAAACGTGTACCTACGGAAATCATCAAATAAAGCAGAGATGTCAGTTTGAAAATTAATTTCACTAAGTTTCCATTTTTGTTTTTCTTTTGTGTTTGGCAAATTTTTACAATATTTCTTTTTTTGATTGTTGTATGTGTTCTCTAATCATCTTATGCTTTTTAAAATTTTCCATTGTGGTTACTTTCTCCTTAGGCACAAATCCTATAGGAGATGGTAACATCTCAAAAGAAGGAGTATGATTTAGCCCACATACAACCTCAAAAGTAGAAATATAAGTAGTTTTGTGAACTACTTTATGGTGTGCATGCTCATCTCTAGAGTTGTGTTTGTCTTTTATGATTACTCTAGGCATAGTAGAAAGAGCTAGATTTTCAAATGTATTTTGATCATGCCTTTGAGGATGATAAGAATTTAAAGTGTACAACTTAGTTGCAAGTTTTTCAAAGAGAATCCTCAAATCATGGTTTGCGAAATTTGGAGCTCTATCCAACACTATGCTTGAGGATAAACCATGAAGAGGTAGCACTTCTCTAGAGAAGAGTTTATCCATGAAAATCAAATCAAAACCTTTTGTTGACCTAGGAAGCTCTAATATGAAGTTTATGTCTTGCCAAGGATCATTTACAAAAGGTGAAGGAGTATAGAGTTCTTGAGACTTTGCCTTAGGTGTAGTTTGAAAACAAGACTTGTACCTAAAGTAATGTCTTTGAACCGCTTTTCTCATGGGTGACAAAAGTTTTCCTTTTAAAAGCTCTAGAGTTTTATCAATTCTCATTTGGCCCATGAGTTCTCCTTCATGTAGACTTTTTCTCTTATGTGTCAAGATAGTCTCGTTGTTACAACCATTGTTTATGGTAATTTGTACACTTTGCAATGGTTGTCTCAATAAGACATGACAAGTTGCTCTAGGCACTACTTCACACAAAAATTTGTTTTTGTAGATGCTTATAGATAACTTGACATTCTCTTGGTGATATCCTAGCACATATGAGAAATAGTCTTTATCTATGCAAGCTTCTTTTAAAGACTCTTCTTGTTTGCTTATGCTTGCAAGTGTTCCTTTACAAGAGGTAAGGCTAGGTTGTTCAACAAGAAGCATGTTTTCAAGGGTATTTTCAATGTGCTTGTTTTGTTGAATGACCTTGTGGGAAGGAACACTCTTCTCCCACGCCTTTTGTTTCCCAAAAGTTTTCTCTTTTTCTATTTTCTCTTCATCCCTCTTATGTTTCATTTGTATTTGGTCTTTTACCACTTGGGAATGTGGTAAAGGGCTAAGTACAAACTTTTTGTGTTTGTGGATGAAGGAAATCTCGTTAGTTAGACCATCATGCAAGGTTTTCTTATCAAATTGCCATGGTCTACCTAATAAGATGTGGCAAGCTTCCATAGGTACTACGTCACATAAAACTTTGTCTTTGTAGTTACCTATAGAAAACTTGATTTCCACTTGTTTGTCTACACGTAGTTCCCCATTCTCATTGATCCATTGTAAATTGTAAGGTTTTGGATGAGGAACTACTTGTAGATTTAGTTTCTCAATCAATCTAGTGCTACAACAATTGCAGCATGATCCACCATCCACAATAAGAGAGCATATATTTTCTAAAACATTGCATCTAGTATGAAAGATGTTCTCTCGTTGTGTCTCAATGGATGCACTAGGTTGATTGTGGAGGATTCTTTGAATCATCAATAAGGCCCCCTCCAAAGGATTTATCCTCTCTCCTTCCCCCTTTCTTGTGTACTAGGTTCATCCTCACCACTAGTGTACTCATCTTTTCCTTTTAAGAACAAAGCCCTTTGGTTTGGACATTGCGCTTGCACATGCCCTCTTCCAAAACACTTAAAACACTTGGTGTCCCTAGCACGGATGGATGTGGTGGAGGCATCTTTCACTAAAGGTTTGGTAGTTTCTTTGGGTTCGTCTCTAGATGTGCTACCTTCCCTTTTAAAGTCTTTCTTGGGATAAAAGTTGGAGTAAGAACCCACCCTTTGACTTGAAGTTTTGCGCAAATTTTGTTGTTCAACTTTAATGCAAAGTTGAACCAAGTCATTCAAGTCTTGGTAGGGTAGAAGTTCTACTCTATCCCTTATCTCAAGATTGAGCCCACTTAGAAACCTAGATATGGTGGTGGTTTCTTCCTCTCTAATGGATGCTCTCATCATGTAGAGCTCCATTTTCTACCTATACTCTTCCACACTCATGTTCTTTTGTTGGAGTCTCTGGAGCTTGTCCATTAACTCCCTATGGTAGTAGGAAGGTATGTGGCGACGTCTTAGGGCTCCCCTAAGGTCATTCCAATATTCTATGGGAGGCTCCCTATGAAGACGTCGGTCTCTCTCTAGAGAGGTCCACCAATACATGGCATTGCTTTGGAAACTAAGGGTTGCTAAGGGTACCTTCCTTTCTTCACTCACCCTATGGCAAGCAAAGAGTTGCTCTACTTTCATCTCCCAATCTAGGTATACTTCTACATCTTCCTTACCATAAAAATGGGGTAGGTCTACCCTTACTTCCCTTGGGATCTCTTCCTCCCTTTGCCTATTTCTTCTAGGGGGTGGTTGGTAATAGTCATTGATTCTAAGGCTTCCCTCCCCTAGAGACTCATTACTTTTAGAATGGGATGTATTTGTATGAGATTTTTTTGATTTTTGAGACTTCTCTTCCTTGGCTTTAGTCAACTCATTGATTTTAGTCTCATTCTCCAATTGTCTAAATGAAATCATTTGCACAGCTTGTGAAACTTCTTTCAAAAGAGTTTTCAAAGATTTTACTTCACTTTCAATAGACTTTGCAGAATGAGAAGAAGAAGACATGACTAGAGCTTTGTGTGTAGAAGTATTTTACCTTGAGAAAATTTAGGAAAGTCAAAGAAGGTAGTCTTCCAGGTAAGGGAGGTGAGTCACAGTGGACTACTTAAATACCAAGCCTTGCCTTAGCCAAAGACTATCCCTTAATGTCTTCACACAAAGTTTTCTCTTGGTAAACCACTTAAAACACAATTAAGTTGGAGAAATCAAAATTTTAATGCAAGAAAGCAATGCAAGCTAGCTAATTAACCAAACAAGAATTAACAAAGCTTTAAGCAAAACAAAACAATTAAAAACGTAACTATCTAAAGCAAAGAGATGCAATTAAAACAATTAACAATTGCTAAACTAGATAGTTCTACACTAGTCGGCCCTAGGTGAGGCTTCTTGGATACTTGAAGCCCTTGAAGACACACTCACCGTCTAATCACGTAATTAAAGAAGTAATTAACAAAAGTTAGGTTGCAAAGAAAAGTAAAGGAAACTCCCTTTGTTGATCTTTTTTTGCTATTGGCACTTCCTTGGTTGTCTTTTCTTTGTTGGGCCTTCCAATGTTTGTGGTGTTTTTGGTAGGTATTTGTTTTCTGCCCTTGCCTTTGTTCCTCTTAGAATTAGGGAATTAATTCTCCAATCCAGCACCTATCAAGCAAACTAGACCTCACTCAAGTCAAATTTCCACTCAAATAAGCACCAATTGAGAATAAATCCACCACTAAATTTAGAGACCAAAGAATTAAAGCAAGAAACAAATTAATTGGATAAAACAGTACCACACAAATGGAATTAAAATGAGACAACTAGAAAGAGTTCCAAATAAATATTTAGACAAGCAAATAAAGGTACTCAAAGAAAGGTAGGCACACAAAATGGATCCTAAGAATAGCACTAGAATTGATTTCAAAATCAAAAACAGAACCACTGAAAAAATTGTTGTGGGTCAGAGAGCGTGATTTTCCCCGATTTATGCTGAGCTGTCCTTTTAAGATTTGCTTCTGAAAATTTATATGCCAATAATTCAAGATCTCAACTAAATTCTGGCGTTCGTTTCACTCCAAACGTATGAACCATTTTGTTTTAATAAATTTTCTAAAATCAGTGTTCAGTTACGCCAACTGTAGGGCCAGATTTGCACACTGCTTTTATAATATTTATCATTTTTTTCTATTGACTCTTTTGAACTGGTTCTTTTTTTTTCTTTTCTGTAACACCTCAATCTTGCATAATCCAGAGGATCAGAAATTTCCTAAGTGGGAAAATAATTTTCTTAAGCAAAACAGTCAGCACAGAGTTATGCAAAACAGGGAATTCTGTAAATCTGAAAAAAAAAAAAAACAGCAAGATACCAAAAGAAAAACACAATGGAATTGGTGAAAAGGAATTTGTGTAGATCTAAACACAAATATGAACTCAAGCTAAAAAATAAAAGGCACAAAAGGATCAAAAACACAGCAGATTCAAATCAAACATTTAGACAAATCAAGAAACAAATAAGCCAAACAGAGTACTACTATGATTTGATGACATTTTGGAAAAACATGACTAGACAAAACACATATAGATTCAGAAATTAAAAGACTCAAAGAGCATAAAATGAACCAAATAAAATTGCAATAAGGACTCAAATACCTAAAAGAAAAAACAGCAACACAAAGTGTATGGAATCTTACAAAAAATTGCACAAAGATTGCTCAAGAACAATTGAACAAGATGCACCGATTGGAATTTCCAAACAACACACCAATTCAAAGCAAAAATTAAAAAACAGCAAGACAATATGGAATGTAAAGAACAACACGGAATAAAGAAGAACTCAAAAAGAAAATGACCAAGAACTACTCATCTTTGAAGAACCTATGCTCATGATACCAAATGATGGCATTCTCAATGAGCTCTTCTTGGATGTTTGGTAATATGGTGCGGAAGCTTATGTATGAAATGGGCAAGGTCCTCCTAGGAGTTGTGGTGACCTTGAAGGTGCATGAAGAGTATGGAAGAAGGGAGGTTCGGCCAGCCCTTTGATAGATGGTGAAGAAAGATTAAAACCTAGAAACTAGGTAAGGAGCAAGTATGGCACAAAATGGGCAGCATAACATTACTCAATTTAATCTTGCAAATACAAGTGATATGCTTCTCCTTTTATAGGCTAAGGAGGCCGTAAATGTTAAGCTAAAGATGAAATGTAAGCCAAATGAAATGGAAATGTGAGGCACATGGGCACATGGAGCACATGGGTGCACATGGCTTCACAAAACCGTCCTTAGATTAGTGACGGCTTCTAGAAACCTTTAGCTAATCAAGGTTAACTCCTCCTTAATTCTAATGTGTAGAAAAATAAACATTTGTCCACATGGCTATGCTATTTACACCCCAATTAAAGCTAAACTACACTTGATGGGCCTTCACGGAATATATGCTAGTATGCCACTCTCCCATTCATAGCTTTGATCCAAGTCATCTTGTCCTAGACGCTCCTAGCTGGTCCTAGACGCTTCTAGCTTGGCCTTCTTGTCCTAGACGCTCCTAGCTTGTCTTAGACGCTCTTGACTTGGCTCTTGCCTTTCATGGAAGGTTGTGTTTGGCCCTCTTCCATCAATGAGGATCCATATACACATTTGTTTACACTATATGAATTGGTAGGAACAATAGAATCCATATACGTATCCTTATCTGGGAGTAGAGCTTTATCATCCCTAAATGAGTTAACCCTTCGAGGAGAGGTATGACATGTGGGAGATGGTACATCCACAATAGTGGAGACCTCCACATGATGACCATCAATAGGAGTCGTGACGTCCTGTGAATCTACGACAAGTTGTAAATCTAAGCCCTTGGGTTGCATAACAGTCTGTGAATCCCCTACCATCCCCGATTTTGAAACCCTAACTATATCAGAAGTGGGACTGGACAATCCCTGCATGGGTGAGGATGATCTGAGGCATCCTCGAGAAGAAACATATCTGCAAAATCATCCTCACCTCCATCAGTTTTACCAAAATCAAGTGGACCCAAGTGTGACCCTACATTAGTCCCTCCAGGAACATCAATTGTCAGATTACCAATAGGGCCTTCCACAAGCGTCTGCTGCGGATGTTTCTTCCGATACTCTTTATGTTTTTTAGGAACCACGGGGTCCCCCACAACCTTCCCATGTTCCCGTTTATTAGGAATTTTCTTTTGAGAAGACTTATGTTGAGGTCCAGTAACACGATCCTAAGAATGAATCACCCGACACTAAGCAAGTTCATGTCCAATCATTTTATAGTGAGAGCACAATGGAGGGAACCATTCATATTCCACGTCTGCGATAAATGCAAAGCCTAAACGTTCAACCAATAGCTGATTTGGAAGAGAGGACAAAAGATTAATATCTACCAACACTCTAGCAAACAAACTCTTATTCGTTTTCATGGTATGATCATCCAAAGACAAAGGAGTACCAATGCCTCTAGTGATGGAAAATATCGCCCTTGGTCTCCAATATTCCAAAGGCAAATTGTAGATTTGAACCCAGACTTGGGTTTTAGTACTCTTCATAGTAGATGGAACAAAGATTTTTGTCCAGGCAAACAATCTCAAGAAGCCAGGAGATAACTGCTAGGAACCCATCCCAAGTACCCATCGCATGTCTTATAAAGAAGAAAACTCAAACTCATAAAATCTCTTCCCAAGAAGGATTGGTTTCCACGGTCCAATAGCCTTCCACACAAGTTGCAACTTTTTAGTTAAATAAAGATGTGTGAGAGGTTTATCCCCTTTAGATAGAATAGTCCGACCATGTAGATGGGTCTTACAATCATCAAGACCATCCAAATAAGCCAAATAATCTTCCTCGTCAACTCGAACAACAACCATGTCTCCCTTAATACAAGGAGTAAGTAGCTGGGACAAAGGAATGTCACATGTATTTCCCAAAGTCTGAGCAAATATCTTCCTTTAACTTGGCATAGCAGATGTTTTCTTATCCATCAAACAACCTCATTAGATGAGGAAACCCGTAAAGTCCTCCACCATCCTCAAAGGCTAACCTAACCGCTCTGAAACCTTCGAAGGAAAGAGAACGAATACTTTTTTGTATAACAAATCTTCCCCAAACAAAACAAAGAGCAACACGTTTTGCACTCCGAGCCGCTTGAAAAACGCAAGTGTCTCTGCACACGTCCACAAACCTAGCTGCAATAAAAAGAATCCACGCACCCGGAACAAAGCAGCACACCACAATCTGCAACCGCTTGGAAGAACCGCCTCACGCATTACAATCCAGTAACCAGCACGCTCATGAAGTCACCGCTCCCGCAATTCAAAGCAAAACTGCAGTGACCACACCCTCACTGCACCGCTCAAGAATAGAAGGCATTGAACCACCAATTCCAGACCTCAAAAAGAAAGCTGACTACACCAAACCAGGCACACCTAGCGCTCCACTCCAGTACCAACCTGCACAAAAACGTTGATCCTCAATCCCGCACCAACCCCACCACGAAATAGGACCAACACCACAACGCCACCTGCATAAATACGTAACACTGCGCATCAACCCTCCACGAAACAGCCCCCAACACCATAGTGTCACCAAAACAAAGGAACACTGCAACAAACACACCAAGAGCCACCAAACAAGATACGATCAGCAGCCAAGAGACGTTTTATTTATTTTATTTTGTTTTCATTTTTTTAGTTTTATTATTTTCTTTTATTTTATTCTTAGTTTTATTTGACGTAAGTTTTTTTTTTTATATTTCTTATTTTTTATATTTCTTATTTTTTATTTTTCTGAATTTTTTTTCTCTTATTTCTTTTTTATTTAAGATTTTTTAGCTAATTTTAATTATACGCTTCTGGTTTTATTTTTCTTTTTTTCTAAATTTTTTAAAAAGATTATTTGTTTTTCTTCTTCTTTATTCTAAATTTTCTGTTTTTTATTTATTTTTTGAAAAAAATAATAATATATTTTTTCTTTACTTTTGTGCTAATACTTACTTGAGTTGTCTTATAATATATATGATATTAAGAGAAAAAGTTTCTAAAGATGAAGGTGAGAAGACAACTAGGAAAAATGTAAGTAAGAAAAGAAAAGAAAGAAGAAGTGAGAGAGGAGTCCTCTACATCTACCCATCAACTTGAGATAATTTATAAAGAAAGTAACATGGCTGAGGAATGACAACCACCATCTAGAAAAACACTTGTAAATTCTATGGATCGGTGGGATTGGAGGACCCAGGAAAAAATGCATCAAGCTATATGACATTAAACAAGCGGTTGCTGAGAGACAATCCAGTATTTTAATTACTATGTTTTGTTTTTGTGTTTTTTGTTTAGTTTTTGTTTAATGTTATGTGTTGTGTGGTGAAACTGAGTTTGATGACCCCAGAACATGTATAACCTAGGGACATGTATTCTTTTCCTAGAGTATGTCCAACAGATGAAACAAGACCATCTACAACTGTAGATGGAGATTTAAATACAGCTGGATGAGTTGCTAGGAAGAGATGATTGAGCACAAAGTATGGTTATCTTTCTAGTTATTATTTCCTTTTAGTTTGTTTTATTTACTTTTTTTAGTTGTTTAATTTTCTTATATTTTTAGTTTTATTTTATTTGTTGAATTTTCTTTCTAGTTTTATTTTGTTTTTAAATATTATTGTGAGAACTGGAATATTAATTTTGAATTGAAAAATTATTAAACAGACTTTGTGTCTAAAGATTAAAACAATGAAATGATATAAACACGGGTTGAAAATTCAAATGTGTTGAATCCATATTCAAATGTGGTTGATATTGTAGTACATGAAAATTAGATTGGATGATTAGTTGGAACATATAATGACAACAATAAAGAATTAGACTAATTAAGCTAATAAGTGTGTACGGAACTTAAACAGTTGAGAGTTTCACTGATTAATCGACAATTATGATTGCTTGATTTTTATTTTTTTTTATGTTACATCATAAAAGAGCATAAAAATCAGTTACAAAATTTGTAAACAAATTTAGAACAATTTTTTACACTTCACATCAAAATTCCCAAATATTAGACATACATCTTGAACTAATTGAGAAATTGAGAATGCGTGAAATGCTATGCCTCCAAAATTGTTAAAAGCAATATGTGGTGCCAACTCAATGTTAAAAAACGCGGAAGTGGGAAATTAATAAAATTTGTTGGATTTCTAAAAAACTGCCATTACTTACTTGGGGTTTAGAAAACCTCTTTTGTACACTTATCTTATTGGAGAGGTTTTTTAAACCTTTGTTAGCAAACCTCTCTTTAAAAATAAGAGTTTTTGTATTGTAATTATTTTATCTATTTTATGTCCCATTTCTTTTTATCAATTTAAAAAAAAAAAATCTATAACCAAAATTTTAGTTATATGATAAAATAAAGAAATACATGTACACTCTACATATATAGTTAAGCAATAAAATAACTGTTAAATAACATTAGAAACAAAATATAAAATAAAGTGCGGGATCGGGGTAAGATAACCTATATATCTTTAAAATCTATTTTTTTTTCACTCCCGTAATTACCGAAAATTTTATTTTATGTAGTCTCATATTTCTAAAAAAATAAAATTATTTATTCAAAATTCACTATCTGTAATATGTGAGGGCCACACACAGCAAAAAGAGAGTCCATGCAAGGTGCGTATTCAAAGGCTAACACTTTGAACATTTCACAATGAGAATTTTCGTCACCGTTTCTACTGCTTATTTGAAGTCAAATAATTAGTTTTAAATAAACGAAAATTAATTGAGAAATAAAAATAAAAGTTGATATATTGAATGGTCATGCACCTAAAAGCAATCAATTTCATAGGTTGGTTGAGTGTATTTAGAAGACACGGAGAAAACCCAACACTCATTTCAATGTACAATGAGTTTTCAAAAGGGAATACATTTCTTGATTGATTCCATCACAACATAAATGTATTACTAAAGAAGAAACATATATAAGGGGAAAAAAAGAAAGAGAGATACCTAGAATAAAATGGAGTGATATATATTATTGTAGAATCTGAAAATTCTATCGTATTGAAAGAGAATACAAGTAGAAAGATGGTAAAAAAGAAAAATCAAGGCATCTCTAAGCCATAGAACACACCTGCATGTTCTAGTAAGTCAGGCTATGTATGAAAATAGAGAGTTTTAATTTTATTAAAAACATGGAGAGTGACTAAGCTATCGGAGCCTGCATGATGACTTTTTCTGGCATTATTATCCAAACCTAGGGACTCAGAAACTCTATCTAAACTGCCATGAAGGTTGGGACAAAATCTGATGAGATGTTTGACGTCATATACTCTGTATCCAAAGAAGAATTTAACAAGTTGAAGAAAGTCACCTAAGTTGGGAGGTAAATATGGTTGCATATAAAAAAAGCGTTGGCTCAATATCTTCAACATGTACCCAAAATCATAGGCACTGTGAAAAGCAATCCACTGAATATTATTGTTGCAGAGGAGTCCTAAGATCATCATCAACTCGGCAAATCGCACAATGCTCACTCCATACTTTCGATTCTTGTCAAAATCCATGCCTTGACTTCGGAGGAGGGTGATGGAGTCAGGAGCATGAGCATGGCGTGTCACATCAAACTCACAGAAGTTGAATTCCCAAATGAAGCGGTTCGAGGTTCCAAAGGTTGGAAGGTTGTCGTGGCTGTCTGAAAAGGTGAGACCCACTTGGATGAGATGCATACCGTCTATATTAGCTTTCATCACTGCGTAATTATTTTGTGGATGTCGGAATCCTGGATGCGATGGAAAGATGACGCCGGGGAACTCTGTGTCCATAGAGATGAAAGGATACAAGGCAATGATGGAACGAATCAACTCGAACTCCAATTCAAGGTTGTAAGACCACACTGATCTCGTCATTACAGAACCGCAAGAAAATGTCATGTTGCTTTCTCTTTTGTCTCTCTTTCTCTTCCAATATCTCTTTCTCTTCTTATATCTCTTTCTCTTTTGATCTCTCTTTCTCTTCCCTTCAAGAACAACAAAACAACCACACCAACCATCCTGACTACACTACTTTTATAGCCCAAATCACACACCACTTACAAAACATAATTGGTTCATGCAATCTTATCTTATAATCACACTTATTATTTCTTTATGGTATGATTCAATATATTAATTAAATATATCAAGATAAGATTAAGATTTCATTTTCTTTATTACATTCCTCAAATCTAATCTTACTTCTTGCACTCTACTCTTATTTCATATTTATTTACAAACTTTTATCTTTTTAATACATATTTCAAGAGTTGATCATTTCAGAATCAATGATAGTTATCTTTTATATCTCAACCCACAATTAGATTTAACTATCTTATTTATTTTTGAAATATATATATATATATATATATATATATTATAAATATTTTTTTTGTTATGAGATTGATATATTTAAATTGCAGATAATTATTTTATCTATTTTATGTTCCATTTTTTTTTCAATTTTTAAAATATAATACCAAAGTTTTAGTTATATGATAAAATGAAGAAGCTATATGATAAAAGAAAAGAAAAATGTTTTAATGTTTTTCTGTTATATTTGTTGCGCACCCTACCTCTGTTTAGTACCTGCCTCGCTATATCAATTTATTTGACAGGAATTAATTTATTAAGAATTAATTTGGTATTAAGTTATAACATTGTAGGGATTCGTTATTAAAAAAAACCCAGACCTTTTATTCTACGAATAATTACATTTTCCACACTTTTATTTATTTATTTATTTTTATTATGAAAGATGTTTAATATGTTTAACTATATCTAAATAAATTATTTTTTATCAACAAAAAATAAAATACCCTTTATTTGATTAAAGATATAATTGATCGATAATATATAATATCTTACATATTTCCCCATTTTTAATAAGGTATATTATTTATAAATTGTCAATAAAATAAAATTTTAATTATAAAAGTAATTGTGACATATAATTAAATACTTGTAATACTTTTATTCGTTTTTATCAACAAAAATAATTTAATATAAACAAAAAAAATTAAAAATATTTGTATTATATAAATACAGAGTTTTAAATATGTATAAATATAGTTTATATTTTACAAAATAATTAGTTTTAAATAAACTAAAAGTTAACATTGGATTTTTGGAAGGTAGTACTAAAAAAATGACGAGGTTCCTAAACGTTTTGAAAATCTAACTCAAATAAAGTATCATAAAGAAGAAGACAAAAAAAAAAAAAAGACAAAGAGGTGTATTTTTTTTATATATCAAAAATTACTTTTACAATAACTATAAACTTATAATCTATACTGTCATTAAAAGAATCAAAGACATGTAATTGCACGAAGAAGACAAAAATAATTAAAAGTTATATTGATAAACTTATGAGTATAACAAATAAAGTTCAACTTCTTAAATTCTTTCTGATGAAATAATATTGTTAAAAAATTATGATTACTATACTAGAAAAATATGAGTAAAATATCTCAATTTTTTAGTGGAAGATATGTTAACTATCAACTTGGAAGAATTTGTAAATGCCTTCTAGAGAACAAAGAAAAATGAGACTATAAAATGTGTTTTTCATGTAAAAGAACAAGTTTATAAAGGTAGAAAAAACAAAGAACAATAAATCGAAGAAAAAGATGAGAGAAGGTTCAAAAAAAATCAATAATGTGAGAACTTTTCTCCTTATCCACATTGCAAAATGATAATTTAATGTCGGTGGAGGCTAGATGTCAAGTGTAAAAACTATAGTGATTTTGGACATGTAAAGCGAATCTGCAAGTCTAAATAAAAAGAGGTAAAAGTAATTGTGAAGGAGCAAGAAGATGAGAAACTCTTTGTTTCAACATGTTTAGCTACAACCAACACTTCTAATAACTCATGGTTAATAGATAGCGGCTGCAGAAACCATTTGACCAACGATGAAAAGCTATTTAGAGAGTATGACAAAATCATCAGTTTTAAAAGGGAAAATTGGAAATGATTATTTCATCTTAGTTAAAGGAAAATGATTCATTGCTATTGAAAGCTTAACAAGTTTGAATTATATCTCTGATGTTTTATGTGTATCTAACATTGATCAAAATTTCCTTACTGTTGCATAGATTGTTGAAAATAGGCTTCAAAGTCATATTTGAATTTATCTGGTGTTTGACTAAAACAACTAAAAGTAAAGATATGTTCAGAGTTAAAATGAGATCTAACCAATATGCTTTAAATCTAATTGATCTATGACATAAAAGACTTGAACATTTTCGTCTAATGCAACTGTTATATATTTCAAAACATGCCTTGGTCAAAGGTGTCTCGGTGATTAAAGACAAGTTGGTAGATTGTGTGGCTTGCCAATTCTGTAAGTCAGTCAGAAAAACATTTCCTCATACCACAAAAGACCATTTCCTCATACAAATGTTGGGGGACCTCAAAGAGTATTGTCTTTAACTGGTAATAAATGTTATGCTACTTTTATTGATGATTATATAAGATATTGTTCGATTTATATTTTTATATCCATGACTAAGGTTTCTAGTATCTTCTACAAATATTAAACATTTGTAGAGAATCAAAGTGGTTGCAGTTTGAAAATAATAAGGTTTAACAATGCAAAAGCAACATGCAATTGACGTTTTTTATAAATACTGTGAAGAAGATAGCATTGAACACCAACTTACACTGTCATACCCCCCACAAAAAAATGGTGTAAGTGAGAGGAAAAATAGAAGCATCGCGAGATAACAAGGTGTATGTTACATGAGAAGGATTTGTCAAACAAGTTGTAGGTAGAGGCTGCAAACACAATTGTATTTTTTTCTGAACAGGATCAGCTATAGTTTTGAACAAAAACAATCCATTTGAAAGCTGGTTTGGGTACATACCAGATTTACAAAAATTGAGATTTGTTTTTATGTGTTTATTTTTCTTATGTTCCATATGTTAAAAGGGACAAACTTGACAAAAATGTTGAAACCAAATTTTTTATTGGATATAGTAACATCTCTAAAGCTTACAAAATTTTCGAACCATAAAATGAAAAAAATCTTGTTAGTAGAGATGTAAAGTTCATGGAAGATCAACAATGGAATTCGGATGAGCAGTAAGAAAACAATTTCCGAAAAATCCACACCTCTTTGATGTTGAAGTTGATGAAATTCTTGTTATAGGGACAAGATCTCTATGTGATATTTATCAAAGGTGTAATGTGATGAAGACAATCTCCCCCTATTTGATGAAGACAAATCCTTGGTTTGCTTGTGATGTGCTTGTGATGTTCTGTTTGATTTTGTTAGTACCTGCAAAACATAATTTGTGCATGTATCAATAGTAATCATATCCATATATCATTAGCACCACATAACCATTTTTCACTATGTGATTCTCATAAGGAAAACCAGCAAAATCAGTGTGAAAACAAGTGAAAACAAGGTGCAAAATCATAGTTATGCAACAACTAACTAAATCATATAAACCCAGTTTTAAAGCAGATATGTAGCAGATACATAGCAACATACAAACCATATAATTCTCCCCCTATTTGTCTTCACAAATAGAATAAAAGAAGGGGTAAAAACAGAATTAAGAAAAACCAGAATACCAATGTGTGTAGCAGCACCATTGCAACAACAAACCTGTGATACCATATCAGAACTACAACAACATTGTATGGTGTATCAGAGCTATGACAACAGCAAAATCAAAGTACCATAGACCCCAGAAATTTCAGCAAGGAGACCATAGTTTCTCCCCCTATCTTTTCTTCATCCAACAGTTCAAGTTGGTCAAATGATTGCTCAAGAGGTGGATTTGGTAGAAATATTATTTCTTCTGTCAAGAGCAAACCTTCCAGACGTTCCAAAGATACATTCACAAATATCCATCAACCCCATGACCACCAATGTGGTTGTCATTCATAAAAAGCTTTGAATTTCAAGGAAAACAAAGAATATATCTCTTTATGATCTAATTCGGAAGCACAAAAAATGCATATTTGACTCATAATGGGTTATGAAAGAAAAGAAACAGCTGTAATCATGCATAAGAAATTATAACAGCTTTATTCAAATGTGTCAGAGGTAAAACAATCGGTTGATTCGTGAAAACAATCGGTTGTTTTTCTGAGACAGCAAGAAAATGTTATTTTTCAAACCAAATCATCTTTCAAAGTGATGGGAAATGCATAATGAAATACATTTATACCTTTGCATTACCTCAAGCATGATTAGAATTTCATTTGGTCTTATGAAGCCAAAAGCATAGGAAGAACATATACAACTTACTTTACATAGGTCATGAATTTTGACTTGTCAAGAATTTGAGTAAGGTGTCTGCTCTTGAACCATAAGCATCACTTTGATTATTCTTCATCATAACACATATACTTGAAAGGTTATGCAACACAGAATTGGTGCATATATAAAGCATGTATAGCAGTAAGATAACAAGACACACACAAACTGGTTTTCTGCATATACAACATTTGTAGAAAAACCAGAAAAAGTGAAATCTTCAAGTGCTTTCAAGTGCAGAAAAGCAACAACATAATGCACAGTTTTAAAGCTATCTATACAACCAAATCAAGCATAGACTTCTTCCCCTATTTGTTCTCACAAATAGACAATGAGAAGGGTTGTACAAAGCAGAAATCAGAATGATAAAACAGTAGTTCAGCAGTACAAACAATGTTGACATTTTAAGAATAGAACATGACATAGAGCTTTCAAAGTGGATATAATCTTTTATTATCAGATTCTGAGGCACATTCAATGTATATTTGTCCAAATAAAAGATTTCAAAAAGAGGAATGGTTTAATCATGCATAAGCAAACTTGGCAGCATTATACAAAGATGCCAGAGGAAAAACAATCGGTTGTTTCGAAAAAACAATCAGTTGTTTTACTGTGACAACAAAAAGAACATTTTTCATAACCAAAAATTACCTTTTAAATTGATGAAAATGCAGTATGCAATTTGTTCATACCTTTGCACAGAGAACCCCAATAGATTCACTAAAAAAGAAGACTTTCAGATGTTCATATGGTCACAAGGCATACTTACATAAATTGAGAAAAAACAACACATACTCTCTTTGAAGTTTCTTTTGATCAACACTATGCATGTGGAAAGGATGTCTCTTGACATTCAAAGAACCTTCAAAACATATACAATTGAAAAGTGTACGTACAAAAATTGTCTTTGCTCTTGATATTCTTCCCTTTAGCAGTCATTCTTCAAGTCCAAAAATGATTTTTGGCTGCCAAGGATACCTACAAGAAAAAATTAAGAAGCAAGATTTGCTCCCCTGATGAATTTGGGTCCAATGATGTTAGTAGGAACCTTAGGAACCTCAGAAACCTTAGGAACCCATTTCAAAATACCTTTAGGAACAGAAAACTTCCTTATATTGCAGAATCTAATTGAGTGGTCTCTCTTAATGCAATAAAAAACATGTAACAACCGTGTTTCGATTTTTCAATCGGTTGTTTTTCTTACAGTTTTGAAAAAGACTTTGAAAACTCATTTTTCTTGCTATGTGGATTAAAACCTAAACTTGTTTTTCCAAAAGCAAAATTTTGAGATGGCAAGCAGTCTCAAAGTTAGATTTACCCTTTGAAAGTTTATCCACAGATTTCACAAGGTAGTGAACCTTCTTTTCAAGAGATTCACAATTTTCAAAAACAAGTGAGTCACACTTGCAAGAAGAGTTCTTGTAAAGCATTTCTAGATTTTCAAAATCAGTTTTTGAATTCTCCAACTCTTCTTCTAGTGCCTTGACTTTGTTTTCAAGCCAGTTATTCAACCCTTTTAACCAGTTGTTCAAGATTGCCAATCGGTTAGCTTCCTCGTGTGTTTCTTTAAAAGCTTAAAGAAGTTGACTATAATTTTCAGCATTTAAAGAAGTACGAGAACTTACACTACTTGCATCATCTTCTTCCTTGTCCATCAAACATAGATTGACTTCTTTTTTATTTTGTTTTCTTTTCTTTCTTGCTTGACTTCTTCTCCTTGCTCTCTTTATTTCATTGGTTCCCTCGTGAGTTACTTCAAGTGTATCCCACATCTCTTTAGCAAATCCACATTTTGAGACCCTGAAAAACTCATTAGAATTTAAGGCAGAGGTGATAATATATTTTGCAATGCAATCAAGCTTTGCTCTTTTACTTTCGCTCTCAGTCCATTGGGACCAAGGTTTTTCAAAGAAAACATTATCTTTTTCAAACATAGGAATAAAAGAACCCTTTTCTATTGCATCCCAAATTCCTCTATCTAGTGATTCAACAAAAATTTTCATTCTAACCTTCCAAAACTGATAGTTCAAACCACAAAATAAAGGTGACCTGTTTATTGAGGCACCCTGCCCAAAAGGTAATTTTTTAGCCATAAGAAAAAGGTTTTTAGGATCAAACTTGAATATCTTTTAAGAACCAAGCTCTTGATGCCAATTGTTAGAATATATGACCTTAAATAAGAAGGGGCGTGAATTTTTTATAAAAGATTTTCGAAAACTTTGAAGGTATAATGAAAGATAATGAAGAATCACCGAGAAAGAAACTAAGGAAAGCAAAGCACAAAGTTGTTTTAGTTGATTTCCAGAAAATAAACCGGTTGTTTTTGCAATTCAACCGGTTGTTTTTATCAACAGTTAATAAAAAACAACTTAAAACAGATATATGTGAGATCAGGGAAAGAGAGAATCACACAAACAAATTTATACTGGTTCACTCTTACACCAAGAGCTACATCCAGTCCTCAGAAACCATTGGGTAATCCACTATGCAATCAAAACCAGATTACAAACACCACACACCAAAGTAATGACCTTGAACTCCTCAAGAAACACACTACCTTTGGCAAACCACACTAAGAGTGTTGATCTTGAACACCTCAAAAACACACAACACTCCTTGGCAACACAAATACAGAAATACAGTAATCAAGGAAGAAGAGAATGGAATACACCTGGGTATTACAAAGCTTAAAGTTCAGAATACAACCCAATCTTATTCCACACACTTAATAATGATCCAAAGCTCTTTCAAATCTTGGAAAAACTATTTTTGATAAACTTTTTTTTACTTCCATATTAAGAGCATAAAACCACCTTTATATAGACCAACCAAGTGGTCAAAAACATTTAATAAAAGAGCCAAGGTAGTTAGGATCATTTAAAACATATTAAAACCACTTAACAAAATTTGGTTAAGGTCTTCAGAAAAAACAATCGATTGTTTTGTCGAAACAATCGATTGATTTGGTTTGACAGCAAAGTCAACCAAGTCAAACAACTTTCAATCTTTTTCAAAAACCTCTAAGAGCAAAACAACCTGTTGTTTTGAAATTTCAACCTCTTGAAATTTCAACAACTTTTTATAAAACCCATATTTTGAAAAGGTT